>NW_004443968.1:8664362-8690495 GCF_000243295.1 Trichechus manatus latirostris | reverse complement strand
TCAACACTGTCCTTACTCAACCTTGGGTTCCCTATCACCAGCCTTCCTGTCCCCTTCTGCCTTCTAGTCCTTGTTCCTGGACTGCTGTGCCTCATTAGTCCTGTTTTGTTATATGGGGCTGTCCAATCCCTGGCTGAACGGTAAACCTTGGAAGTCACTTCACCACTGAGCTAGAAGGGGTCTGGGGGCCATGCTCTTGGGGTTTCTCCAGTCTCTTTCAGGCCAGTAAATCTGGTCTTTTTTGTGTGTATTAGAATTTTGTTCTACGAGCTAGGGTTCTTTGGTTGCAAGCAACAGAACTAATTTTAGTTGATCAAGCAACAGGGAAGATGGGGGAGAAAGCACAGGATCAACAGGAAGTTGAAATCCAAGCTTGGACAAGGGCAGGGCGAGGGCAACTCCAGGGCTCTGGGTAGCAGTGTCAGGGCCTCCCTGTTGGAACAAATGAGCTCCAGCTGATTTCCTTCCTTGCTTCCTTGCCTCTCCTTCCTTCTTTATCTAAGGACACTCAAGAGTGTCTTTTTTGGGAACATGTTCATCGAAGGCTTCATGCCTTGGGGAGCAGCAGTTTTCCAAAGCAGAAGTGAGGTGCTGCCATCAGGGGATGCGGGGAGAGAGGTCAAGCTGGCACGAAAAACCTAGGTACAAAGTTGGGAGGGATAAACATGGACTGAAGGTAGTTCTTCCCAGATTCCTTCCATTGCAGGATGGATTTGAGTTGCTGGGCCTCCATGCTTGTACAGGTGTTACGTTTCTCAATGGATACAGTTGCCTAGAAGACACTGATTACTACTTATTTATTGATTTGCTTGTTTTGTTTTGGATCCACAGGATTTGCTGCACTTGTAATAAAAACTAAACAAAACTGCCAACACCCTGTTTAATGCTTTAGTAATATCCTATTTATTCATTTCAAAATGCTGTCTTCCTATGTGCCCTCATCCTCTGTATGTACATGCACAAGTGCACACATACTCATGGCTTCTGGGAATCGGTTCCAAACACACTATGGAAACAATGGAAGGGCAAAGACAGTTATGGCAGTTTCTCAGGTGCCAAAGCCATATCAATTATCAAAAGGGAAAAGTTTGAATTTTTCGTACTCTTGACCCTTTACTTTAAATCCATCAATTTGCATGAATTTAGCATGATTGGCACCACTGGCATCCTTCCAAATGTCTGACTCTGTTGTTGAAGGTAAGGAAAAAATGATTTTTACTGCAATTCATACACTTCATTACTCCTATCCTAGATTGCAGGATGCCTGCATGTGTAATCACATAAAATTCTTTTCAAAAAGCAGAAAATCCTCTTTTCATTTTGTGTAAAGGAAATTTGCAGCAAGTTTTGGTTCTTCAATTTAAAGCAGGATTATAGGATAACTGTCTTTTGCAAACCTCATGGCAATCATAACCCAGCTGAGAATAAATGGCACAATTCTAAGGGTATTTTTGGGATATGTAACTTTAAAAATTTAAGTTACCATCTTCCACTGGTAGCTGTTTTCCTTAGTCACAAGGGTTAACATTTATTGAGCAGTTGCTATCTGCCAGGCATTATGTTAAATGCTTTTTATGAAAAAAGTTTAATTTCCAAAAAATCTTAAGAGTCTCTACCATTATTATCTCAGTTTTACAAGTGAAGAAACTGAGGTTCAAAGAGATAAAGTAATACTTTCAAGGTCCTGTAGTTATTTAAGAGTCCCTGGTTAGTGTAAGGAGCCCTGGTGGCACAGTGGTAAAGAGCTCAGCTACTAACCAAAAGGTCAGCAGTTCAAATCCACCAGCTGCTCCTTAGAAACACTGTAGGGCAGTTCTACTCTGTCCAGTAGAGTTGCTATGAGTTGGAATTGACTCAATAACAACGGGTTTGGTTTTTGGTTTGGTTGGTGTAAACAGTTAATGTGCTTGGCTGCTAATCAAAAGGTTGGGGGTTTGAGTCCACCCAGAGGCACCTCGGAAGAAAGGCCTGGTGATCTACCTCTAAAAAATCAGCCATCAGAAACCCTGTGAGCACAGTTCTACTCTGACACACATGGGCTTGCCATGAGTCAGAGTTGATTTGACAGCAACTAGTTTGATTTTTTGGTAGCTATTTAGGGGTGGAGCCAAGATTTAAACTCAGGAAGCAGACATACCGTGGTTTAAGCTCACTACCACCACACCACACTGTGCTTCTTATTCTCTTGCTGTGGGATAAAATTTAGAAAACACATTAGATTATGTACTTTCTTCCATTTCTTTTATTCTGTTTCTTCCATTTCTTTTATCCTCTTCAAACTTGAAGCATCTGCTTCCTTGAAAAGGGGTCATTGTGGTAGAACCCCTCTTGGTAGCCATGGGAAATGGGTCAAATTCTTGGCTTTTGAGTTTTAGAAAGATCCAAACATATGATAAAATGATTTAGAAGGACACTAAGGATACTTCATTACCAGACTCAGTATCTCTTCCCACTATTGTAATGTTTGCTGGTGGGAAAGGAACCATGTAAAAAAGAGGAGCGAATCAGGCTGAAGCTGGAGGTATGTTGGTTGGTCCTGAGAAGGAGCTTCTCGGATTGAGTTCTGGTACAGAACTGGGGGTTGAAGATAGAATTCCCAGATTGGCCTGGGATTGAAGAAGAAACTTGTGGTCCATGAAAAATTTTCTATGAAAAGTTCAGAAAAGCAGCAAGATACCAGACTTTTTCCATGACTGGGAGGGAGCAGAGGAGGGCTTGAATGGGATGTCTGAACCAGAAACTCTGCAAAGGCCCTGAGCATCCCAGCCTGCCTTGGAGAGCCACAGAATGTTTCTCTAGGTCACAGAGAGCTGACAGACCTGCCCAGAAAAGCAGCAGACCTGAAGAGCTATGCAGTCAAGATGAAGAGAAGACATGACCTCTATGACGAGCAATTAAAGTTCAGTGAGACTATAGCTCACCATATGTTAGTGTCGAGAGATGTTGATGAGTGAAAATTGGTAATTTCCCCCTCCCCCACCATCACTTCTCACACATCCTGACATTATATAAGCCTCTTGAACTCAGACACAGGCCACAGGCAGGTATCTTTTAGGGGGATCCTGAATTGACTAATATTTAATATTGCCACTTTGCAAAATAGGGGCTTAAAATAGAAATTAAGTTCCATAAAAAGTGGAACCATTGTATTTCCCATACACCTGAATTTTGCTCAAGAAATATTCTCTCTACACTCCAAATAGCCTGTCCATGCTTTTGCTTAGAAGTTTTATAAAATCAGATAAAGCAGAAAATACCCAATGACTAAACTTAGCTCAAATTAAGTCAATAGGGAGACCAATTCCCTAACTACAGGCAGTCCTTGCTTTGCATGGTTCAGATGTACATGCATTTCAGTTACCAAAGCTTAGTTAAATAATATCAGTTAAATAACAACAGGGTTCAAATTTCAGTTACTAGGGTCACTATGAGTTGGAATCGACTTGACGGCAACGGGTTTTGGTTTTGGTTTTGGTGTGGTATATTAACTGTGAGTAATTGCCTAAAATACAAGCGTTACTGCCAGCTTTGCAGGTCACAAATCACCACATAGAAAACAGATGCACATCATTATCAGTGACCGATCATGTTACTCTATTCAAAATCTGTTGGTGATCTGTCACTGTGTATCTGTTATTCAGTTCATGCGCAGACAGTAAAGTGAATAGTTGTGTTGCCTCCTGGTCTTCCAATGATAAACTAACATGATATTTTTCAACAATGAATAATTGACATAGAAAATTGGCAGATAAAGATGAAAGTGCATCAAAGAAACAGAAAGTAATAATGCTGCAAGTGAAATTGGAAAGTAGTTGTGAAGAAAACGATGAAGATGTCCCAGAAGAAGCAACACCAGCAGAAAACTTGGCATTAAAGGAATTCTATTGCACAAAGAATAAAATGTTGGAAGCTGATCCAAACTTAGAAAGGAGTGTGACAATTCAGTAAGATAAAAAAAGATATTTACTCTGTATCCTGAATTATGTGATAAGAAAAAGGCAAACACTGTTCCAACTACTCTTGATAAGATTTTTACAATAAAATAAAATTTTATTTTCAATGTTTCTAATGTTTTAATTTACAGTGTATGAAATAAATATTGCTTTTCCTGTTGGTTTCATTTACCCATACATTTATAATCAACAATTAAAGAGGATTTATTAATTTGACAAAAATTTTTAAAGGTCACAGAAAAATTGTACTTTTTCCCATTGAATATTATGATTGCTTTGCTTGGTTTCAGCATGTCATTTCTAAGGTCCTCCACTACCTGTACACAAACATGTTCCTTTAATTGCATATTTAAAATTAACCTAGAAATAGTTCTGTCTCAAAAACTGCTCACTTGAAAAGGGAACTTGGTCCACTAGGAAAACTTTCTGGCACTCTTCATTCTCATGCTGTTCTCAAGGTCAAGATTTGCCTTGAAATTGGTTTCCTTACCCTGCAGAGAGAGAAAGACAAGAGCACTATGAACTGTGCCCTAAGGTCCTGTGAGTCCTAGGAGTAGGGTTAATAAATACTTTCTCACCAACAAGTCTTCTGTGTCCTGGTGTCCCTCTCTGTTGTTTAACAGTCCTGGGCGGTTTTCATTGCTCATTTTTGGTATTGTTAGCACATCATTCCATAAGTGGACCAATGGCCATTGTGTGGGATGTTCACAAATCCAGATTTGAACTCGAGTCATTACTACTCATTCTTCCTGTCATGTTTTATGTGGGAATATGCCTTGTGGTACATGGGGTAATAACACTTGAAACAATCAGACACTCATATGAAAGAGAGGAGAACAGATGTGCTCTTCTTTTATTGTCTCCGAGGTTCTTTTAGATGATCTGAAATGACTACATGAACTTAAAAAATATTTCACCAAAAATGCTTAATGTAAGAAAAAGTTGTGTTTTCCACACATGATGTTTATCAAGACAACCTTCAAGTGCTCATAAAATAAAGAAAGTGAAGAACATGCTTAGCATTTCTCAAGCTGAAAGAACTGAAGAAAATATTCAAGCCTTGAGTTGCAATACTGAAGGATTCTATTGGCAAAATATTGAACAAAACAGGAAGCATCAAAAGAAGATGGAAGAAATATACAGAGTCACTGTACCAAACAGAATTGGTTGACATTCAACCATTTTAGAAGGTAGCATATGATCAAGAGTGATGGTATTGAAAAAAGAAGTTCAAGCTGCACTGAAGGCATTGGCAGAAAACAAGGCTCCAGGAATTGACAGAACACCAATTGAGATGTTTCAACAAATGAATGCAACACTGGAAGTGCTCACTTGTCTATGCCAAGAAATTTGGAAGACAGATACCTGGCCAACTGACTGGAAGAGATCCACATTTGGGCCCATTCCAAAGAAAGGTGATGCAACAGAATGTAGAAATTATTGAAAAATATCATTAATATCACACCCATGAAAAATTTTGCTGAAGATAACTCAAAAACAGTTGAAGCAGTGCATTGACAGGGAACTGCCAGAAATTCAAGCCAGATTCAGAAGAAGATGTGGAACGAGGGATATCATTTCTGATGTCAGATGAATCTTGGCTGCAAGTAGAGAATACCAGAAAGATGTTTAGCTGTGTTTTATTGACTATGTAAAGTCATTTGACTATGTGGATCCTAACAAATTATGGATAACATTGCGAAGAATGGGAATTCCAGAACACTTAATTGTGCTCATGCAGAACCTGTACATAGGCCAAGAGGCAATTGTTTGAACAGAACAAAGGGATAGTGTGTGGTTTAAAATCAGGAAATGTGTGCATCAGGGTTGTATTCTTTTACCATACTTATTCAATCTGTATGCTGAGCAACTAATCTCAGAAACCGGACTATATGAAAAAGAATGCAGCATTAGGATTGGAGAAAGACTCAGTAACAACCTGGAATACGCAGAGGACACAACTTTGCTTACTGAAGCTGAAGAGGACTTGAAGCACTTACTGATGAGATCAAAGACTACAGCTTTCAGTATGGATTACACCTCAATATAAAGAAAACAAAAATACTCATAACTGGACCAGTAAACAACATCATGATAAATGGAGAAAACATTGAAGTTGTCAAAGATTTCATTTTACTTGAATCCGCAATCAACGCCCATGGAAGCAGCAGTCAAGAAATCAAATGACGCATTGCATTGGGCGAATCTGCTGCAGAAGACCTCTTTAAAGTGTTAAAAAGCAAAGCTGTCACTCTGAGGACTAAGGTGTGCCTGACCCAAGCCATAGTATTTTCACTTGCATCATGTGAAAGCTGGACAATGAATAAAGAAGACCAGAGGAAAATCGATGCATTTGAATTATGGTGTTGGCCAAAAATATTGAATGAAACATGGACTGCCAGAAGAACGAACAAATCTGTCTTGGAAGATGTATAGCCAGAATGCTCCTTAGAAGTGAAGATGGCAAGACTTTGTCTCCCATATTTTGGACATGTTATCAGGAGGGACCAGTCCCTGGGGAAGGACATCATACTTGGTAAAGTAGATGGTCAACGAAAAAGAGGAAGACCTTTAATGGGATGTGTTGACACAGTGGCTGCAACAATGGGCTCAAACACAGCAATGATTGTGGGAATGGCATAGTACAGGGTAGTGTTTCCTTCTGTTGTACATAGGGTCGCTATGAGTCAGAACCAACTCGATGGTACCTAACAAAACCCTCTATATATCAGTGTCTGTAAAGAAAGGAATAAAAGACCAAAAGAGAAGTTTGAAAATGGATGTTTCTTAAGTATCTTATCAATCCTAGTCTTTTTCAATACTGGTAAGTTTATTCTATCACTTCATGGAAGGCAGATAATAGGTATTTTTTTAATGAGTATATATTCAGCACATTTTAAAGTATGCCTTATTGTTAGGTATTTTCTAATTTTTTCATTTTACTCCATAACATATACGTGGAGTATTAAAGTTCTTGAGTACGGAAAGTTCTCTCTAATGAGGACCTTCTCATTCAAGAAACTTTAGGTACATTCCCAACATTCTACTCATTAATCTATATAAATCCTCTATGAAACTGGTGCCAACTTTTTATTTTCAATGGGAAAAATTGGGACTATATTTATTTCTTCTCCAGCACAACGATGTAGTAAATTTGTAAGAATGTTACTATATATGATGCTTTTAAGGAGACCAAGATGCTTTATTTATTTTTTTGTTCCCTTTCAGAAAATCACAACACACCTGTGTTGCCTGTAAAAGGCCAAAGTAGCAGCCCAAATACTGGCACTCAATAAATCAACGTATGGATTTATAAGGAATAAGGGTATGATCCGAGATACTGTCTTTCTTGTGAGGCAAGAGATTATGGAATCTTAGGATCCTAGAGTAGGTACGCCTTTACAGATAATCCTTAATATTACAAGATGAGGAAACTGAGGCTGAAGGTGTGAACTCTAGCACAAGATCATAAAATGATGAGCTATCAATTAATTGAACTTCTATTTCCAGAAATATTAGAGTAACTGGTATTAGAGTTATCCTCCTACTGTAAATAATTATAAAAGTGGGCAAACTACATGAGAATATAGTTTTTCAGGCATTGGAAATAGGCAGTACAGGGTTGTGATCCTTAGAGGTGAGCTTCCTGTTTACCTTAGCTTTCTGATTGGCAACACTTTCCACACTGTGGTTCAGGGAGGTGAGGTTCAAGTGGAGAGTGTTAGTCTTGCTGAGTTGCAAAGGCAGAGATCAGAGTTCAGACCTGCTAAAGTGACTGGAAACTGCAGAGTTCCAGAGAGGAGGATGCTGCAGAGGTTGAGGCCCAGAAGTCTGTGTCAGGGTTCCCCTTGAGTCTTTGGACAGGGCTGGGCTATGTATACATAGGGTAAGACTGTCTGAATACTGGGGCAGAAAGCAGAATGGATATTCCATAGATCGTGCAGTGATGGAAGACACTGACACTTTTAGTCAAAGTGGACAGACCACACTGAGCATCTGATATTCAGGTGACACCTCAGAAAGGTCATGCTTAAGGGGTAAGGACGAAACCTTAGAGTAAAGGTCAAACACTCAGTTAGGAAAAATATAAAAATAGAACCACTCTAACAAAGCCCCAAATCAAATCTGACTGGATCAAGAGGATCGGCCATTACCTTATTTGACTGCTAGAACAATACTCAACATCTTTTAAAGGAAGATAGTATAATCCAAACTCCTTAAAAATGTATCATTCATAATATTTAACATATAAAAACATTATTAAGTATGGCAGAAGCAGAACTATAACCAATAACCAAAATAAAAAGCAGTCCATTTAAACAAACTCTGAAATGACCAAGATGTTGGAATTAGCAGACAAGGATTTTACAACAGCTGTTGTAAATGTGGAGCCCTGGTGGTGTAGTGGTTAAGAGCTTGACTGCTAACCAAAAGGTCGACAGTTTGAATCCACCAGCCACTCCTTGGAAACTCTATAGGACAGTTCTACTCTGTCCTTTAGGGTAATTATTACTCAGAATGGCAATGGAGTAGGGTATTGTAAATGTATTCAAGGGTTTAAAGAAAAATATGGTCAGAATGAATGAACAGATGAGAAAAATATCAGCATAAAATTGAAGCTATGAAAAAGAACAAAATGAAAATTGTAGCTCTGTAAAATATAATCTCTGAAATAAAAACTTCAGTGAATAGGATCAACAGCAGATTGGCAGTGCAGAAAAAAGTCAGGAAACTTCAAGAAAAGTCAAAAGAAATTTCTCAAACTGAAAAACAGAGAGAAAGAAGGGCAATAGGAGAACAGAACCTTAGAGATCTGTGAGGCAATATTAAGTAGTCTAACATACATAGAGTTAGAGTTCCATAGGAGAAGAGAAAGAGAATGGGGCAGGAAAATATTTGTGTTTAAGTTTCTAGAAGAAAACATAAAATATCACTGTGAATTTGGACAGGCAAAGATTTCTTAGGGAGAATGCAAAAAGCATGGATCATAAAATTAAAAACTGGACTTCATCAAAATTAAACACTTTTGATGATCAAAACAAAACAAAAAACAACAACAACAAATAAAACACCTTTAAGAAAACATAAGGCAAGCAGAAGACGGGAATAAATTATTTGCCAAAATATAAATCTGCTCAAGGATTTGATCAAGAATAAATAAAGAGCTGCTACACATCAATAACAAAAAGACACGCAACTCTATAAAAATGGACGAAAGATTAGGTCAGGCACTTTAACAAGAAGATAGACAAATGGCCAATAAGCACATGAAAATGGGCTCAACAGCTGTCATCAGGGAAACGCAAATTAGAGACACAATGAGATACTACTTCAGAAAGGCTAGAATGGCTTTAGTTAAAAAAGACTCACGACACCAAATATTTGTGAAGATATGTAGAAACTGGATCTTCCATGAAATTACTGGTGGAAGTATAAAACAGCACAACCAGGTTGGGAAACTGCCTGATACTTTCTTATAAAGTTAAACACAGATAATCCCTATAACCACACAATTCCACTCTTATGTTTGTACCTAAGAGAAATGATAATACACGTCCAGAAAAGACTTGTACATTAATATTTATAGATTTACTCATAACAGTCCCAAATTGGAGATAGCCAAAAAGTCCATTAACAGGAGAATGGATAAACAAAGTATGTTATATTCATGCAATGGAATATTACTTAGCATTAAAAAATGCAAGAACTACTGATACATCCAGTATGAAAAAAAATCTCAGAAATGCTAGGTTGAACAAAAGAAGTCAGACTCAAAATAGTACATACTGTATGATTCCATTTATATGAAATTCAAGAAATGATCAAATTAATCTATGGTGAGAGAAATCAGAACAGTGGTTATCTTGAGGTTGGGAGGCATTGACTAAGAAGGTGTAAGAGAAGACTTTCTGGGGAGATGAACATCTTCTGTATTTTTATTTGATTGTTGGTTATATGGGTGTTTATATTTGTCAAAACATTTGGAACTATGCACTTAAGGTTTATGGATTTCATTGCATGTAAATTTTACCTAAATAAAGTCAATTTAACTATATCATTGACTCAAAGATTAAGGATTTTTTTTTTTGTAAATAAAAATTATTAAAAAAATAGATTTTAAAGATTATTAATTTTTCAGTTGCTATTATCTGCTTTTATCTTATTATAAAGTTTTCCTGTCAAATTTAATTTTTGCGGTTTTGTTTGTGAGATGAATAGGTTCTTCCTTGGAGAATATTTTCACTGAAAATGGGGTGCTGGCATTGGATTTTAAATTAAAAATGAGTTAAAACAAAATATTTTGAATTATAGAGATAATTTATTTGAAACATTCATAAAAATATATGAAAAAAGTAAATTTTAACTAAGCCTTATTACCCACAAGTATTGTGTAGGGGTGAGCTCAGAGCAGCCATGTAAAGTGAGCATCCTTCTCCTATCACACCTCTACTATTCCTGGTTTGTTGGAGTCAGTGATCTTATTCAAAGGCCCAGGGACTTTGTCCATGTCAGCCATGATTCTGTTTTATTCATGATCCTACTTTACTGTGTGCAAAAAGATTTTGAAGATGGGATATGTCTGTGAGCACCACAAAGTAGACTCATTCTCTTTGGGTATAAAGAAAAAACAGATGGGTGACCAGTTGTAAAATCTGCCCCACTGCTTGGCCCAAGTTAGAGAAGAAGGCTGGATAAGTAGTTGTTATGGATTGAATTGTGTCTCCCAAAAATATACGTTGAAATTCTAACCCCTGAACTGGTGAATATGGTTTTATTTGGGGAAATAGAATTTTTCATTGCAGAGGTTAACTTAATGAAGTTGTATCCGAGTAGGGTGGGTCCTATGCCCTACTTATAAATGGAATCATACAGTATGTACTTAAAAAAGAGATGGTCAGACACAGAAACAGAATCACACGAGAAAGACAGCATGTGAGGATCCATCTCCAAGCTAAATAACGCCGAGGATTGCCTGCAGTCACCAGAAACTTGGAGAGGGGCATGGAACAGTTCTTTTCTCAAGGCCCCCAGAAGTAACTGGCACAGCCAAGACCCTGATTTGGACTTCCAGCCTCTAGAGGTGTGAAAACATAAATTTCTGTTCTTTCAATCTACCCCCTCTGGTATTTTGTTATGGTAGCGCTAGGAAACTAAGATAGTAGTGATGCAAAGAAAATCAACTATTATGTATTTTTTTTCCCTACCGAGTAAAAGCCAGTGGCTTAGAAGACCCTCCATAATCTGGCCTTTTCTTATCTTTCTGACCTCTTCTCCTGCTCTCCTCCTTGCCCACTCTGCATCAGCCACCTTGGCTCATTGTGTTTTTTCATTTTTTTTTCAACAAGTCAGACACGTTCAGGGCCTTTGCACTTGCTCTGCCCTTTGCCTCAGATTCCTTTCCTCCAGATAAACACAGAGCTGGCTCCTTCACTTCTTTCAAGCCTTTGCTCAAATGTAATGTTTTTAGTGAGGGCTTCTCCGACCACTCTAGTTAAAACTGAATGCCTCTCCTTTCCTGACACTCCGTATTCCTCTGCTGTCCTTAATGTTTTCTCCATAGCACCATCACCACCTCATATTCTGTATTGTTTACTGGTTTATTTTGTTTATTGTCTTTCTTCTGTATTCTCACACTAGACAGCAAACTTCAAAAGAGCAACATCACTCCAGTGCCTAGAACAGTGCCTGGCACAAAGTAGGTTCTCAATATTTATTGAAAGACAGCTTGTGGGTAAGAGTACGGGCTCGGGATCTGCACTATGTACGTTTGAAATCTGGCTCTGCTAGTTTCTGGCTGTGTGACCTTGAGCAAATTACCTAAACTTTCTGTGTCAGTAAATTGTGTACCTGCCTCACGCAATTGTTGTGAGGATTAAATGAGTTAATACTACAGAGCATTTAGAGCAGTGCCTTGCACATTTAAGTGCTCAATAAATATTAGTTATTATGGATATTTTTTCTTTATGAGGCACTGTTCAAAGCCTTATGGATGGTTATAAGGGAATTTAAAACTAGGGCCCTACTCTGAAACTTACAGTTGGATGTTTATGCAATCCCTTTTCCCAGAAAGCCTTTT
Source organism: Trichechus manatus latirostris (assembly GCF_000243295.1). NCBI lineage: Eukaryota > Metazoa > Chordata > Mammalia > Sirenia > Trichechidae > Trichechus > Trichechus manatus. Next base: position 8,678,465 of record NW_004443968.1, on the reverse strand, counting down.
CACATTTGACCGCTTGAACTTTTCTATTTGTTCTTTAAGACCCAGCTCATATGTGACCTCCTTGACAAGACCACCCCATCTTCTCCTGGTGGAGTAAGCTCTCTTTGCTACCAAGGCAAAACATTCATTCATTCATTCTGCAGACGTTTATCGAACATGTAATCACGGGCCAGAAGAGAGGTTAGGGATATAGAGAAGACTATACATGGGCCTTGACTTTGAGGGGCTTGTCATCTGGCAGTGAATGCAGCAAACCCAAACCAAACTTGTTGCGGTCGAGTAGATTTCGACTTATAGCGACTCTGTAGGACAGAGTAGAACTGCCCCGTAGGGTTTCCAGCAGAACAGAACTTCCCCCACAGGGTTTCTGAGGTTATAGTTTTTACAGAAGCAGACTGTCACATCTTTCTCCCACGGAGCCGCTGGTAGGTTGCAATCACTGACCTTTTGGTTAGCAGCCAAGTGCTTAACCACTACACCACCAGGGTTCCTTATAGTGAATGCAGACATACACAGAAATAAGGGCAAAATAGTGTCATGTGTTCACTAGGAGGTAGAGTGCTCATGTGTTTATATCTCGGTCCCATGTCCTGGATTGTGAGTGCCAGAATCCACATGTCAGTCATTCTGTGTATCACAAGTCCCTCTTACGGAGCTTATTTGGCACATCATATGCATTTAAAAGTGTTCATTGAAGTGATTACAATAATAGGGGGAAAACAGACAAGTAAATGAAATGATGGTGATGATCATGTGACATTAACAACTAGTACTTCCTATGGGTCAGTTACCATTCCTACACATTTCACATCTTTTATCTTACATAATTCTATCTACATAGCAACAGAAATAGCAAGATATTATCATTGATATTTTATATAAAGATGAGAAACAGGCTCAGTGAAGTTAAGCAACTTGGCCCGGGGCAGAGACATGATTATAGTTCAGGACTGTTTGCTTCCAAAGACTGTTAGCAAGACGCTGGCTGGAATCTTTCTGGACACATTTTGTAGTCAACTACTCGTATCTGAGTATTTGGTATTTCTTATCTTGGTATTTTTCTTTCTTTGAACTCCTCAGATGCAATTATGGACATAAAAGTTGTGGACAGATGGCCCCAGGGAGTCGTTTCTCAATTAGTGACGTTGAAGCCACTGGTCACCTCTCTAGATTCTGACATAGCCACTCTCTTCTTTTTCTTTTTTCAGTGTAGTTTAAAATGTGCTGATAGAGAATTGGACTGCTGACGGTAGCACCGGTCTACCCACCAAAAAGAAGGAGGCAGTGGGGAATAGTTAGGAAGAACATAAAGATATTCCTTTCCATTTTTAAAAGACTTTACTGGCAGAGAGAGAGTGAGAAAGAAAGGAGATGGTCCAAAGGGGGCTTGCATTTCATGACTTCAAAGGCACTTAGTGTGGGGCAAGAAGTTATTTTTCTTTTTGGCATCTCTAAATAAGGATAGACAGACCATCTTAGAAAACAAAGGAAGATTCTGTTTCAGCATATGACGAAGGGCAAGAGTTGAAAATTGTTATATACTCTGACATATTTCAATAAATATCTACTTAGAACTTTTGGGGGGATTAAAAACCACGTAGTTTCAATGTTCACAACAATAGGTAAAAATGTTTCTGCCACTTTCCTCCCCTTTTTTATTTCTATTAACGCATCTGGATTTTTCTTATCAAATGAGCTAGCCAAGATGAGAACCTGAGTTTGTTTTGGCGGACTTTTCTCAACCACACTTTGATTGCAAGATGCCAGTGAGCTTTACTAGAATGGATACCACTTGAGAAGTCAGAATACACAGAGTGAAATAAGCATCTCAAAGGATTTTTAGCAAAAAAAAAACAACAAAAAAACAGGTATTCTGTTGAATTAGGCAGGAAACAGAAATGGTAGAACATGACATTTTAAGCAAGTTCAAGAATGGATGGGCTTTGAGGCAAGTGAACGATCATTTTAGATAAGATAAATTATTTTTCAGCCCCAACAAAGTACAAAAAGATCAATCAGTTTAAACTATATTCCAACAGTTGGTTTAAAAATTGTGTTCACATTGTGATTTCCTCAACAAAGCTACCTATTAACAGAATTATTTTAAAATTAAACGAAATGGCAGAAGAACCCAGTAGTAAAATTATAGTTATGCGTGGGAGAAGATAGATAAAGCAATTTTGATATAATCTGACTATTAGAACATCACAATTGCTATTAGAATTGATATTGTATTGATGCTCTACTTTTTTAGAAAATCTTAATGAATTAAATTCCTTCAATTTTCTATATTCTACAGTATGTAATTTATATGAAGCCTGTGTTCAGAGATTGTTATACTATTTTTGGATATGATAGTAATTAAATATTGGGTGTAAAAGTTTAATAACATAAGCTTATGCTAAATTCAGTTTACAACATAATTTGAGTAGTTTTAACTCTGATTTTGCGATTTCCATATCTCCTTTCTCTCAGAATTTGATTGAAGGATAATATTACCATATTGCTTTCCACTGAGTTAATCATTCCTGGAGCAGGTAGGAGCCCTGGTGGTACAATGGTTAAGTGCTAGGCTGCTAACCAAAAGGTTGGCATTCCAAACCCACTCAGTGGCTCTGTGGGAGAAAGACCTGGTGATCTGCTTTCTTAAAGCTTACAGCCAAGAAAACCCTATGGCCCAGTTCTACTCTGTCACATGGGGTTGCTATGAGTTGGGATCAAGTGGACACACACAACTACAGTAACATACTAGAATGCAAGGATCATGATAATACAAGGGGAACATGTTTGCCTTTCTGTCAGAATACAATAGGAATTTAATAATATTAGCTGAATGAATGATAGCTTGACAGTACTTTTTAATTTCTGGTAATCATAGTATTAATTATACTAACCAATGTTTATTGAATTCTTACAATATCTTGTTGTTGTCAGTTGCTGCTGAGCCGGCTTCTTCTCATGGCAACCTTAGGTACAACAGAATGAAATGTTGCCAGGTCCTGCACCATCTTCATGATCATTGGTATGTTAGAGTCCATTCTTAGGTGCAACATTTTTTGTGTTTTATACATTATTTAACTCTCACAATAGTCTCCATTTAAGGGTGAAGAAACTGAAGATGAGAGAGTTTAAGTGCCTTGCCCAAGCTCAAACGGCCAGCAAGTGATAAACTCAAATCCAGATTGCTCATTCTCTAGGTCTTCCAGAAGCTGCTCCCTTTCCCTTGTTCTCAATATTTTTTCATCCTTGTTTGTTCAGACTTAAACAAGGAGCAAGTTCTCCAGGCTGGACGTTGTTAGTGATGAGGATGAGTAGATTGTTCCTGGCCCTGCTCTCTGTCCCCGTGTGTAGGTCTCACCTTCTCTTCAGATCCAGAGCTGTGAGGTGGGTTGATGAGCACTGAGCTGCTCCTTGTTTCTACCAGTGCTTACATGTGTGCCTCTGCCTTTCCTTCTTCCCCTACTATGTGGGTTTGCTAGTGTGCCGAACTGATGTATTGAAAGCAATGTGATTGTTATGGATTGAATTGTATCCTCCAAAAAGATATACTGAAGTCCTAACCCCTGTACCTGTGAACATGACCATGTTTGGAAAGAGAGTCTTTTTTTTTTTAATCAGTTAAGCCAAACCAGTAGGAGTAGGGTGGGTCCTAATCCTAATTCCTTCTGGGTGGTGTCTTACGAGAGAGAAGGACAGAAACAGAAGTAGTCCACAGAAGGAAGATGCCATGTGACCTACAGGTAGTCCCCGAATTACGACGAATTCAAGTTATGATGAACCACACTTATCACACTTATCACCATCCTTTTTTTTGGACATCATATCATTAGTAATATGTACTATAACACCGTGGCACTGTGTAATTTGCTGTTGTTATAATTCTCAGGTGTTCAGTTGCAGATGTTCAATTTTATGATTTACTGTTCAAAACACTGCCATATAGATTTAGTTTTCTAAATTTAATCAGGGTCTTCACTTGCTTGAAAACATGAACCCAAATGCAGACCACTTAGCTAAAGTTGATAGGCAGATTTGGGAAGAAATGAGATGTTACTGTGAACTATATGAAGAAAAAAGAAAAGGACCATACAGACAGCTTTCACTAATTTTCTGACTAGAAATATGATCCCCACTCCCAAGGATACTCCAGATGATCCAGAACCTTGTGCACGTATTAAAATAGATCTGTAAGTTTGTAGGTAAAGTTTCCAATGTCCAAAGACAAATAAAGATCAGATGTATAAAAATGCTGATAATAAATGGCAATAATAATGCAAGCTAAAAAAAAAAAATGAGGTATTCGACTTACCTCAGAACCTACCTGTGATGGAGTCAACAGAATGGAATCCCTTTGTAAGTTGGGGACTACCTGTATAAGCAGCAAAGGAATGTTAAGAAATGCCCGGGGCTACAGAAACTGAAAAAGATAAGGATCTGCCCCTAGAGCGGATACAGAGAGTGCCTGTCCCTGCTGACACCCTGCCCCGGAATTCAGACTTCTAGCCTCCAGAACTGTGACACAATACTTTTCTCTTCTTTAAAGCCACTCACTTTGTGGTATTTTGTTATGGCAGCCCTAGGAAACCAAGCCAGTATTGTCAAATTTGCCTTTTTCTGAGCCCTCCTCAGTATTTTCCTCAGATCAAAGGAAGAAGCTATATTAAAAGTGCTAGGCAAATGCCGTTTTGAATTGCAAGTTTCTTTGACTGCATTTTAAAATGTATTAAAAACAATGTACTAGAGTAACTTAGAAAATGTTTATAACTTGGCCCAGTCTATGGACTTATTTAAAGAACAATTTTTAAAAATCAGACTAAAATTCACAGCCTTTTCTTTCACTTTTGGCTCTGATCTTTGCCCTTTGACCTTTGCTCAGAACCAAATCATACCAAACCAAACCAAACAAGCAAACCAAACACAAAAGACCTGTTTAGGATTTTGAATGTAGAATGTTTTGAATCTAAAGAAATAAGTTATTTATTCACCTTTAGAATCTCTGTTTATGGGCACCAGATTTCAGTGTTGTTAATTTGAATGCGCACTTTCATTCATATTTACTTACTCGGTTAACAGAGCACCAGACATCAAATGTGAAATAGTCTGCTCAGGGTTACATGACACAGGGCACTCTAATGACTTCTTGCCTTTGGGTATCACTACATGAGAAAAACTGCACCTCAAGACAGTATCTTCTAACTCTTAAACATATTTTGTCAGTGGTAAATAAATATTCCACCACTTGTCTGTCAGTTTGAAGTACTGCGGTGGCTTGTGTGTTGCTGTGATGCTGGAAGCTATGCCACCTGTATTTCAAATACCAGCAGGGTCACCCATGGAGGACAGGTTTCAGTGAAGCTTCCAGACTAAGACACAATAGGAAGAAGGACCAGTGGGTTTACATCTAAAAAAAATTGGCCAGTGAAGACCTTATGAATAGCAGCGGAACATTGTCTGATATAGTTCCAGAAGATGAGCCCCTCAGGTTCAAAGGCACTCAGAATATGACTAGAGAAGAGCTGCCTCCTCAAAGTAGAATCTACCTGAATGACCTGGATGGAGTAAAGCTTTCAGGACCTTCATTTGTTGATGTACCATGACTCAAAATTAGAAGAAACAGCTGCAAACATCCGTTAATAATCAGAATGTGGAATGTATGAAGTATGAGTCTAGGAAAATTGGAAGTCATCAAAAATGTAATGGAATGCATACAGATCAACATCCTAGGCATTAGTAAGCTGAAATGGCCTGGTATTGACCATTTTGAATCGTATGGTCTACTGTGCCAGGAATGACAACTTGAAGAGGAATGGCGTCACATTCATCATCAAAAAGGATATTTCAAGATCTATCCTGAAGTACAATGCTGTCAGTGATAGGATGATATCCATACACCTACATGGAAGATCAGTTAATACAATTATTATTCAAATTTTGGCACCAGCCACTCATGTCAAAGATGAGGAAATTGAAGATTTTTATCAACTTCTGCAGTCTGAAATTGATCAAACATGCAATCAAGATGCATTGATAATTACTGGTGATTGGAATGATAAAGTTGGAAACAAAGAAGAAGGACAGGTAGTTGGAAAATATGGCCTTGGTGATAGAAATGATGCCAGAGATTGCATGATATAAAATTTTGCAAGACCGAAGAATTATACATTGCAAATACCTTTTTTCAATAACATAAATGGCAACTATACACATGGAACTCGTCAGAAGGAATATACAGGAGTCAAATCGACTACGTCTGTGGAAAGAGATGATGGAGAAGCTCAATATCATCAGTTGGAACAAGGCCGGGGACTGACTGTGGAACAATCAATTGCTCATATGCAAGTTCAAGTTGAAGCTGAAGAAAATTAAAACAAATACGCAAGAGCCAAAGTATGACCTTGGGTGTATCCCAATCTGAATTGAGAGACCATCTCAAGAATAGATTTGATACACTGAACACTAATACCAAAGACCAGACGAGTTGTGGAATGACATCAAGACCATCATACAAGAGGAAAGCAAAAGGTCATTGAAAAGACAGGAAAGAAAAAAAGGCCAAAATAGATGTCAGAAGAGAATCTGAAACTTGCTCTTGAACATAGAGTAGCTAAAGTGAAAGGAAGAAATGATGAAGTAAAAGGAAGAAATGATGAAGTAAAAGGAAGAAATAATGAAGTAGAAGAGCTGAACAGATTTCAAAGGGCAGCTCAAGAAGACAAAGTATTATAATGAAATGTGCAAAGACTTGGAGTTAGAAAACCAAAAGGGAAGAACACACTCAGCATTTCTCAAGCTGAAAGAATTGAAGAAAAAATTCAAGCCTCTAGTTGCAATACTGAAGGATTCTATGGACAAAATATTGAAGGATGGAGGAAGCATCAAAAGAAGATGGAAGGGATGTCTAGAGTCACTGTACTGAGAAGAATTGATTGATGTTTATCCATTTCAGCAGGTAGGGTATGATGAAGAACCGATGGTATGGAAGGAAGAAGTCCAAGCTACACTGAAGGCATTGGTGAAAAACTAGGCTCCAGGAACTGACAGAATACTAGTTAAGAAGTTTCAACAAATGGATGCAATGCTGATGGTTCTCACTCATCTATGCCAAGAAATTTGGAAGACAGCTACCTGGCCAACTGATTGGAAGAGATTCATATTTGCACCCATTTAAAAGAAAGGTAATCCAATAAAATGTGGAAATTATGGAACAATATCATTAATATTACACCCAAGAAAAATTTTGCTAAAGATAATTTAGAAATGGTTGAAGCAGTACATTGACAGGAGACTGCCAGAAATACAAGCTGGATTCAGAAGAGGACATAGAATGAGGGATATCATTGCTGATGTCAGGTGGATCTTGGCTGAAGGTAGAGATACAAGAAAGATGTTTACCTGTGTTTTATTGACTATGCAAAGGCATTCAACTGTGTGGGTTATAACAAATTATGGATAACATTGCAAGGAATGGGAATTCCAGAATACTTAATTGTGCTCATGAGTAACCTATACATAGGCCAAGAGGCAGTCCTTTGAACAGAACAAGGGGATAGTGTGTGGTTTAAAATCAGGAAATGTGTGCATCAGGGTTGTATCCTGTCACCATACTTATTCAATCTGTATGCTGAGCAAATAATTGGAGAAGCTGGGCTATATGAAGAAGAACTCGACATCAAGATTGGAGGAAGACTCATTAACAATCTGCAATATGCAAATGAAACAACCTTGCTTGCTGAAAGTGAAGAAGAATTGAAGCCCTTACTGATGAAAATCAAAGACTACAGCCTTCAGTATGGATTACGGCTCAACATAAAGAAAACAAAAATCCTCACAACTGGACAAATAAGCAACATCATGATAAATGGAGAAAATACTGACGTTGTCAAGGATTTCACTTTACTTGAATCCACAATCAACAGCCATGGAAGCAGCAGTCAGGAAATGAAACAGTGTATTGCATCGGTCAAATCTGCTGCAAAAGACCTCCTTAAAGTGTTAAAAAACAAAGATGTCACTTTGAGGCCTAAGGTGAGCCTGACCCAAGCCATGGTATTTTCAGTCACCTCATATGCATGTGAAAGTTGTATGATGAATAAGGAAGACAGAAGGATTATTGCCTTTGAATTATGGTGGTTGGGGAAGATAATTGAACATATCATGAACTGTCAGAAGAACAAACAAATCTCTACTGGAAGAAAAACAGCCAGAATGTTCCTTAGAAGTGGAGATGGCGAGACTTTTTCTCAGGTACTTTGATAATGTTATCAGGAGGAAGCAGAAAGGAAGGACATCATGCTTGGTAAAGTAGAGGGTCAGCGAAAAAGAAGAAGACCCTCAACGAGATGAACTGACACAGTGGCTGCAACAACGGGCTCAAACATAGCAACAATTGTGAGAATGGCGCAGGACTAGGTAGTGTTTCGTTCTGTTGTACATAGGGTCGTGTGAGTTGGAACTGACTCGACAGCACCTAACAACAACAAATAAATATTAAGCACAAATATCAATATGTATTATGAAAGTGTTCACTTCAACATACTATAAAATAATAAATTTTAATCTTTTTAGTCTGTTTTATATAATGATTATAGGTACTAACATTCTACCCCTTGCCGCTGAGTCAATTCTGACTTACAGTGACTCTACAGAACAGAGAAGAACTGCCCCATAGGGTTTCTGAGGAGCGGCTGGTGGATTCGAACTGCTTACCTTTTGGTTAGTGGCCAAACTCTTAACCACAGTGCCACCATGGCTCTGCTAACCCCCACTAAATGATGAATTAATATTGCTCCCTCCCCAGTTTCTTTTGGTAATGCTAAAATAGAAAATCTTTAATTTTAGAGCTTTTGTTTAACACGTTTTCCTCCAGTTTGGGTGGAACTGTCAAACTTACTTCTGGATGACCTGTAAAAACAAAAGTAATTGGATAATACACTTATTCCATTAATTGAGAAACAGATTGCAGCTGGACAAATATTGCTGATTGAGCATTCCCTTCTTCCTCTAATCACTTTTTCACTTGCAATAAAAAAGGAAGTTGGGATTTTCATGCCACAAACGACTTCTTAAAACAAATTTGAAAACACAAACCTGTTGCCAGAGGGAGGAAACCCACCGATACTGTTACCACAATTTCAACTTGCCTGGAATGTTATTCGGGTAAAGAACATGATTGACAGAGCCAGGCCTAAGCGGATGCGAAGGCCAAGGGCTCCAGGCCGATGAAACATCTCTGGAAGTGTGCTCGGTGGAGACACAGAACAGCATGGATACAGTTTCAGGCCAAAGATTTTCGGGAATGGGTCCAAAAACATCTTCTGTTAAGAGGAAATGAAAGAGGAAATAACTTGTTATTCCAGTGGGGTGAGAGGGTTGGGGTGAGAGTTGAAAGAAGGTTGAAAAAGGGAGAATGAGAAGTGAGCTGTGAAGGTGAGGATCTGCTGAAGAGAGGAAGTGAGCAGCTGGAAATTTTAATAAGCTCACAAAGATAAGGAGGAAGTAGGGACTGTTTGGAAGGTAAACACATCATAATGGAAAGGACAGTCTTGCCAAGAACAACAACATCAAGATAATTAAAGGAAAAGGCTAACATAAATGTGAGGAAAAAGAGAAAACGCTGAACAAGTCTTAAATATGAGAACATTCTAACTCAGCATTTTGTAATTGACAACATAAACAGGAAAAGGAAAGAAAGGCATTCTGCAGTTACGCAGACAGATATCCTACCCTGCGATATTTGTGTTATCACTCAGTTTTCTGTTGACTCAGGTAGAGTGGGATGCATTGGGTGGGGTGATAATTAGAACCTCCGTTGTTTATATCTCTGGTCCTGGTATGTTTTGAAAATGTCTGAAGGCCATGATACCAGGATACTTTATTAATTTCCTGAATTGTGTTGTTTTTCAGTGCTAATGTCTGTAATTTAGTAGTCTATAAAACCAAGTCATGTATCTCCTTTACAAATAAGATTATCTTAAGTTCTTTTTATGCTAACTAATGGAGTGCCTGAAAAACAATTCTAAAAGAAGAGCAAGCTTATTAAGCAGCATACTAATCCACACACAACATCCCATTTCATAACCCTCACTGCATTCCGTTTTGTAAGCAGTTAAGGTTAAGCTGTAAATTACGTTGTCTTTTAGTTCTTGAGCATTCCACAACCTACTTTCTAGAGTAAAGCTGTGCAGAGGGCTGGGTATATAAACACAGAGTTATAAAGACTGTAGGAAAATAAAAATAACATTAACTTTTTAGTACAGAGATCCAATTTAGATTCCTAATTTGGTCAGATGAAAGCAATATTGAGGACTCTTCACTAAATTACTACTAAAAATAATATTTATATATAACTTTATTTATTGTGAGATAATATAAAAAAGGACGAGCGTATGTATTTTCCTTTGTGATGAAATTTGCCAAATCTAATTTTACTTTAATGCTTCTCTTTAATAAAATTCTCCCAAAGATTATTGTTTTATGTGTATCTAGATTTATAATGGATTCGTGGTGGATCCAAAATTTGCCGAGAAGAATACAAGAATTCCATTTAAAAAATTTTAATTTTGGTATTATGTTTAGGAGCCCTGGTGGCCCAGTATTTAAGAGTTACAGCTGCTAACCAAAAGGTTGGATGCTAACCAAAAAGTCAGCTGCTAACCAAAAGGTCAGCAGTTTGAATCCACCAGCTGCTCCTTGGAAATCCTATGGGGCAGTTCTCCTCTGTCCTTTACAGTCACTATGAATCGGAATCAACTCCACAGCAATAGGTTTGGTTTTGTTTGGTTAGATTTATAATACTAGATATATTACCCCAAAAATATGCATCAATATATAAAACTATAGGAATGATACATGACTAATCAAACCCATATTGCTTCTGTGGTCAGTTATCAGCCCAATCAGGGACTGACTGGTCTAGAGGGAGGACTCAGCTGGGCCCCTCTACACGGTCCCTCATTCTTCAGTGGGTGAAGCTGAATTTGTTCATGAAGTGTGCAAACTCTCTTTAGGTCTGGGCTTAGAAATCACATGGCATCACTTCCAAAACAATCTATTGACCAAAGCAAGCCCCAAGATCAGTCCACATTCAAGACATGGAGAAATAGACTACAACTCTTTTTTTTTGTCTAATTTTTTTATTGCACTTTACTACTTTTTTAAATTTTTTTATTTTTTCCCATACAAAAATTTATACATACATTTTTATGTGACCCTAATTGCTCTCCCCGTACTGTGACAACACACTCCTCCTTTCCACCCCTGATTCCCCATGTCCGTTCAACCAGCTCCTAACCCTCTCTGCCTTCTCATCCAACCTCCGGACAGAAGATGCCTGTTAAGTCTCTTGTATCTACTTGAGCTAAGAGGCATACTCCTCACAAGTATCACTTTATGTCTCACAGTCCAGTCCAATCCCTGTCTGAAGAGTTGGTCTCAGAAGTTGTTTTAGTTCTGGACTGATAGAGAATCCAGAGGCCATGCTTTGTTCTGCACCCCACCTTTCTCCCGCTCCATCTGGGACTTTCTGTTGTGTTCCCTGTCAGGGCGGTCATTGGTGGTAACCGGGCACCATCTAGTTCTTCTGGTCTCAGGCCGATGAAGTCTCTGGTGTATGTGGCCCTTTCTGTCTCTTGGGCTAATACTTTCCTTGTGTTTATGGTGTTCTTCATTCTCTTTTACTCCAGGTGGTTGGGACCAATTGATGCGTCTTAAATGGCCACTTGCAAGCTTTTAAGATCCCAGATGCCACTCACCAAAGTAGGATGCAGAACATTTTCTTAATAAGCTTTGTTATGCCAGTTGACCTAGATGTCCCCTGAAAGCATGGTCCCCAGACCCCTGCTACTCTGTCCCTCCAAGGGTTTGATTGTATTCAGGAAACTTCTTAGCTTTGGGTTAGTCCAGTTCTGCTGACTTCCCCTGTAGTGAGTTCTGTCCTTCCCTTTACCTAAGATAATTCTTATCTACTCTCTAGGTAGTAAATAACCCTTACCCTCCCTCCCCACCCTCACCTTCCCTCCCCACCCTCGTAACCAGTAAAGAATGTTTTTTTCTGTGTTTAAACCTTTCCTTGAGTTCTTATAATAGTGGTCTTATACAATGTTTGTCCTTCTGTGACTGACTAAATTCACTCACCGTAACGACCTCCAGCTTCCTCCATGTTATAAGATGTTTCACAGCTTCATCGTTGTTCTTAATCATTGTGTAGTATTCCATTGTGTGGATATACCATAATTTGTTTATCCATTCTTCCGTTGATGGGCACCTAGGTTGTTTCCATCTTTTTGCTATTGTGACCAGTGCTGCAGTGAACATGGGTGTGCATATATCTATTCGTGTGACAGCTCTTATTTCTCTGGGATATATTCCAATGAGCAGGACAGCTGGATCCTATGATACTTCTATTTCTAGCTTTTTAAGGAAGCGCCAAATCAATTTCCAAAGTGGTTGTACCATTTTACATTCCCACCAACAGTGTATAAGTGTTCCAGTCTCTCCTCAACCTCTCCAGCATTTATTGTTTTGTGTTTTTTGGATTAATGCTAGCCTTGTTGGGGTAAGATGATATCTCATTGTAGTTTTGATCTGCATTTCTCTAATGGCTGATGATCATGAGCATTTCTTCATGTGTCTGTTAGCCGCCTGAATATCTTCTTTGGCAAAGTGCCTGTTCATATCCTTTGCCCATTTTATAATTGAGTTATTTGTCTTTTTGTTGTTGAGGTTTTGCAGTATCTTGTAGATTTTAGAGATGAGGTACTGATCAGATTTGTTATAGCTAATTTTTTTTTCCCAGTCTGTAGATTGTCTTTTGACTCTTTTGGTGAAGTCTTTTGATGAGCTTAAGTGTTTGATTTTTAGAAGCTCCCATTTATCTGGTCTCTCTTCTGCTGCTTGTGCATTGTTACTTATCATTCATATTGTGTTTATGCTAGGTATTAGGGCTCTAGTGTTGTCCCTATTTTTTCTTCCATGATCTTTATCGTTTTCAATTTTATATTTAAGTCTTTGATCCATTTTGAGTTAGTTTTTGTGCATGGTGTGAGGTATGGGTGTTGTTTCAGTTTTTTTGCAAACGGATATCAAATTATGCCAGCACCATTTGTTAAAGAGACTGTCTTTTCCCCAATTAATGGACTTTGGGCCTTTGTCAAATATTAGCTGCTCATAGGTGGATGAATTTATGTCTGGATTCTCAACTCTGTTCCATTGGTCTATGTATCTGTTGTTGTACCAGTACCAGGCTGTTTTGACTACCGTGACAGTATAATAGGTTCTAAAATCAGGTAATGTGAGGCCTCCCACTTTGTTCTTCTTCTTGAGTAATGCTTGTCTTATTCGGGGCCTCTTCCATTTCCATATGAAGTTAGTGATTTGTTTCTCCATCTCATTAGAAAATATCAGTGGAATTTGGATAGGGATTGCGTTGTATCTGTAGATCCCTTTGGGTAGAATTGACATTTTCACAATGTAGAGTTCACCTACCCATGAGCAAGGTATGTTTTTCCACTTATGCAGGTCTCTTTTATTTTCCTGCAGTAGTGTCTTGTAGTTTTCATTGTATAGATATTTTATGACTCTGGTTAGATTTATTCATAAGTATTTTATCTTCTTGGCAGCTATTGTAAATGGCATTGATTTGGTGATTTCCTCTTCGAGGTTCTCTTTGTTGGTGTAAAGGAATCCAACTGATTTTTGTATGTTTATCTTGTATCCTGATACTTTGCAGAAATCTTCTATTAGTTCCAGTAGTTTTCTTGTGGATTCTTGGGGTATTCTGTGTATAAGATCATATCATTTGCAAATAGAGATACTTTGACTTCTTGTTTACCAATTTGGAAGCCCTTTATTTCTTTTTCTAGCCTAATTACTCTGGCTAGGACCTCCAGCACAATGTTGAATAATAATAATGATAAAGGTCATTCTTTTCTGGTTCCCGTTCTCAGGGGGAATGTTTTCAAACTCTCTCCATTTAGGATGATGTTGGCTGTTGGCTTTGTATAAATGCCCTTAATTATATTGAGGAATTTTCCTTCTATTCCTATTTTCTTGAGGGTTTTTATCATGAATGGGTGTTAGACTTTGTCAAATGCCTTTTCTGCATCA
>NW_004443968.1:8659817-8662200 GCF_000243295.1 Trichechus manatus latirostris | reverse complement strand
TTATTCTTATTGACTGTCCTTTGTAGATGGCTTTTCGTTTATCCCTAGCTGCTCTTAAAATTCTCTCTTTATTTTTGATTTTGGGAAGTTTGATTATACTATGTCTTGGTGACTTTCTTTTGGGATCTACCTTATATGGGGTTCGATGAGCATCTTGAATAGATATCTTGTCATCTTTCACGATATCAGGGAAGTTTTCTGCCAACAAATCATCAACAATTCTCTCTGTATTTCCTGTTATCCTCCCACTTCTGGTACTCTAGTCACTCATAGGTTATTCCTCTTGATAGTGTCCCACATAATTCTTAGGGTTTCTTCATTTTTTTAAATGCTTTTATCTGATTTTTCCTCAAATAAGTTGGTGTCAAGTGCTTTATCTTCAATCTCACTGATTCTGCTTCCATTGCCTCAGTTCTGCTCATATGACTTTCTATTGAGTTGTCTAATTCTGAAATTTTATTGTTAATCTTCTGGATTTCTGATTGTTATCTCTCTATGGATTCTTCCAGCCTGTTAAATTTGTCATTATGCTCTTCTCCAATCTTTTTAATTTCCTCTGTTGTGTGTTCTGCGTTTTGCTTAATTTCTTGAAGAGTTCTGTATATTAATCTTTTGTATTCTGCCTTCAGTAATTCCAAGAAATTTTCCTCCTCTGGAAAATTTCTAGATTCTTTATTTTGGGAGCTTGCTGAAGCTATCATGGACTGCCTCTTTTTACGATTTGATATTGACTGTTGTCTCCAAGCCATCAATAAGTTATTATATTTATTTATTTTATGTTTGTGTACTGTGTCTTAGCTTCTTGTTTTGTTTTGATATGACAAAATAGGTTGCTCATATGAGGTAGTTGGATTATTGGCACCTTTGAAGCTCTAACATCCTGTCACCACGTGGTTACATCTGTTACTAGTTATGTGAGCTTAGGAGTCCGCCTACTCCTCCTATATGGATTCAGCTCAGGTGCCCAGGTAGATAGCCACCAAGTGTGTGGTGTAGGCTCTCACTTACAATCCTAGACATGCATGAGTAATTGGTGTAGGCATAGGCAGCTGGCTGCAGCAGGGGGAGACACTCTGAGCAAGGCAGGAGGCTGACAGCTGCCCCCAAGTGTCCAGGAGAAAGGCGTGTCCCTCTTCCCTAGAGAGTGTAGGTGGGTGGGTTTTTCAGCCGGACTATGAGCACCTAATGCTGTTGGCTGTAGGAGTAGAGGCACCTCTTATTCATGGGCCCCTATCACAGGTGACTAGGTGTCATGGGCAGAGCCAGCAGTCCTCAGGCCCCTGATGTGGGTAGGTGAAGACCCTGCTTAATGGACAGAGCAGTGTCAAATGTCAAGAACCTGCCACTTCACAGTCGAAACAGTTGAAGTTAGAGTTCCGGTAATTACCCTGTTGTACTGTGGTAATGAGGGCCTACGCTGTTGAGATGGGCCCACACAAGTCTATGGAGTGGGAAAGATGCTCAAAGTCCGTGGATCCCTTATGCCTGTGCCTAGGCAAAGGAGCTGTGCCTACCCTGGGTTCCTGGCTTAGGGGAGCTGGCAGTTTATTTTTTTCCCTGTTTGTTAATTTGTTCACTCTCCAAGGCAGGGAGAATGGCACCACGCATATGATGGATCCTACTTCTAGCCCAGGGGACTCAGCAATTGCTGAAGCTGGTCCAGGACCCAGTGTAGAGCAGGGACCGGGTGGGGGGAGGTAAATGGGAGAGAAGTTTTTCTCTGAGGGGGGTGTTTTTGATCCACATTGTAAGCCGTACACAAGTACTTGTCGTTCATGGAAGGGTGCTTTTCACTGCTTCTGGGTGGCCGCGTAGAGTCTCTGCTGCTGGGTCTCTGACGGTGCGGAAAACGCACCTCCCAAGCATGGCTGCTTGCCTGCCTCATTGCTCAGCCCTGAGCTGATTAGGACTGAAGGGCTTAGGCTCTCGCTGGGTTGGGTTTGGCAAACCCTTGCTGCTTCTGAACCGTCTCTCCCTCTCCCTGCCACTCAGCCTGGTTGCTCAACTCTGCCATTGATGTTCAGGGCTCCCAGATTTCCATATATAATTGAATCACTTGTTTTTTGGGTCTTTGTTGTAAGACGGTCCACCGGAATCATCTGACTACTTGGTCATCTTGGCCCCACCTCTTTTTATTATACTTTAGATGAAAGTTTATAGAACAAGTAGTTTCTCATTAAACAGTTAGTACACATATTGTTTTATGACATTGGTTAACAATCCCACAACATGTTAACACTCTCTCTTCTCGATCTTGGGTTCCCTATTACCAGCTTTCTTGTCCCCTCCTGCCTTCTGGTTTTTCTCCCTGGGCTGTTGCACCCCATTACTCTTGTTTTGTTTTATGAGGCTGTCTAATCTTTGGCTGAAGGGTGAACCTTGG
>NW_004443968.1:8614412-8659259 GCF_000243295.1 Trichechus manatus latirostris | reverse complement strand
TGTGTTCTGTCTTACCCTTCACCAAAATTATCACCTATCTATTGTCTATTTAGTATTCCCACCCCCACCCCTCCTATCCCTTGTAACCTGCAAAGATTGTTTCTTTTTGTGTGTAAACTTTTTCATGAGTTTTTACAGTAGTGGTCTCATACAATATTTGTCCTTTTGTGATTGACTTATTTCACTTAACATAGTGTTCTCCAGTTTCATCTATGTTATGAGATGCTTCACAGATTGATCGTTGTTCTTTATCATTGCATAATCCTCCACTGTGTATATGTACCATAGTTTGTTTATCCATTCATCTGTTGATGGGTATCTAGGTAGTTTCTGTCTTTTTGCTATTGTGAACAATGCTGCAATGAACATGGGTGTGCGTATGTTTATTTGTGTGATAGCTCTTATTTGTCTAAGATATAGTCCTAGTAGTGGGATTGCTGGATCGTATGGTATTTCTATTCCTAGCTTTCTAAGGAAGCACTATATCATTTAGCAAAACCGTTGTATCATTTTGCATTCCCACCAGCAGTGCATAAGAGTTCTGATCTCCCCGCAGCCTCTCTAACATTTGTTATTTCTAGTGTTTTTGATTCTTGTCAGTAATGCCGGGGTAAGATGGTATCTCATTGTGGTTTTTACTTGCATTTCTTTATTGGCTAGTGATCGTGAACGTTTCCTCATGTGTCTGTTGGCCATTTGAATGTCTTCTTTGGTGAAGTTAGACTACACCTCTTGATGGGAGTAGCTGCAGAAGATCATGGACATTTTTGCAGTCCAAGACTTTCTCCTAAGCGTTTCTTAAAGCCCAGTCCAATTTTCTGCCATTGTCTCCTGCCACAATTTAAATCAGATACACACCTTGAGTAGGGACTGTGTTGGATTTCACATGTGACCGTGAGTTATTAGGAATACCTTGAGATAGAGGACTCCAGGAAGAAAGCTTCTGAGAGAAAGTGCTTCAGACTGTAGAAATGACATTTTTCAGAAAGGATCTACATAATGAATAACCATTTACATTAATTTTCTGTTTCTGAAAAGGAAGTAAAATCATGTAGAAATAGATGATGGAAATGATGTTTCTTGTTGTTGTCGTTGTTGTTAGTTGCCGTCAAGTCATTTCCAACTCATGTCAACCTCACGTGTGCAGAGTAGAAGAGCTCCATAGGGTTTTCAAGGCTGTAACCTTTTGGAAGCAGATTGCCAGGCCTGTCTTCTTAGGTGCCTCTGGGTGGGTTTGAACCACCAACGTTTTGGTTAAGTAATCCAGAGCTTGATTGTTTGCACCACCCAGGGACTCCTACTTCTTAAATGTATGTGACTTTTCCTGAAGCATTTCTGGAAGAGTGCACCAATATTACATGGCTTCTCATTCTTCCAAGTATCAGGAATGGTCACACTGTTAATATGGCAACATTTAACAAAGTATACTGCCCACAGCTTCTGTATTTATGAGATATCCTTTGGTTGCAAGTGACAGAAATCCAGAATTTATTGGCTGAAATAACTGAAAAATGGTCACATGACTGATTTTAGAAATGGTTAGGTACATGTGGTCAAATTAAGTCATCTGTTAGACTATATCCCTCAGTTCTGTTTTACCGTGTTAAATTAATTCTTGGCCAGGGTCATGCAGCCCCCGCTTGGAGCTGCAGGGGTTGGGGGATGAGGCAAGCTGCACATAACCTTCTGTACTGAGACTGGGAGAGAGGTGATTCCCTAATGAAAAATCAAGATGCTCTCACTAGAAGAAGGAGGGATAAGGCTAAGACAAGGTAAGAAAACAGACGTGCAAAACAAATCCACAATGCACCAGTGATAAATTGAAATTTGAATAGAATGTTTTTAACCACATGGTTCTTTCTACCTTTATTTTAGAAAAGGTTGCTTTTAAGCTTACTCAATGCAGGTGCTATGACTCATTCATCATTGAGCTTCATCCCCAAATTTTGGCATCTAGCTTATTTTCTTGCATACAGTAGGAGCTTAATATTTCAAATTGATATATCAAATTGAAATTGAAAGTAGCATTCAGATGTTTCTCATGGGTCAAACCTCTATGATGCCTGTACATTTTTAGTTATAGAGAATTATATAAGTAGTGTTTAAAGTTTTTCTAAAAGTCTCTAGGATGCTGAAGTAAGGATATATTAAATCATATACACATATTATTTTATATATATATATATATACACACACATATATATGTATATATATTGGATCCCTGGTGGTGTAGTGGTTAAGAGCTCAGCTGCTAACCAAAAGGTCGGCAGTTTGAATCCACCAGCCTCTCCTTGGAAATCCTATGGGACAGTTCTACTCTGTCCTATAGGGTCGCTATGAGTCAGAATTGATTTGATGGCAACTAGTTTGTTTTGTTTTTGATATATATTCATGTATATATGTATATATATATATTATATAGGCAATCGACCATGTGGATCATAACAAATTATGGATGATATTATGAAGAATGAGAATTCCAGAACACTTGTGCTCATGAGGAACCTGTACATAGACCAAGAGGCAGTTGTTAGAACAGAACAAGGGGATACTGCATGGTTTAATGTCAGGAAAGGTGTGCATCAGGGTTGTATCCTTTCACCATACCTATTCAATCTGTATGTTGAGCAAATATTCCAAGAAGCTGGACTATACGAAGAAGAATTTAACATCAGGATTGGAGGAAGACTCACTGACAACCTGAGTTATGCAGATGACACAACCTTGCTTGCTGCAAGTGAAGAAGACTTGACGTATTTACTAATGAATATCAAAGACCACAGCCTTCAGTATGGCTTACACGTCAACATAAAGAAAACAAAAATCCTTACCACTGGACCAATAAGCAAGGGCATGATAAATGGAGAAAAGATTGAAGTTTTCAAAGATTTGATTTTACTTGGATCCACAATCGATACTCAGGGAAGCAGCAGTCAAGAAATCAAAAGACACATTGCACTGGGCAAGTCTGCTGCAAAAGACTTCTTTAAAGTGTTGAAAAACAAAAATGTCACCTTGAAGACTAAGGTGCGCCTGAACCAAGTCATGGCGTTTTCAATTGCCTCAGATGCATGTGAAAGCTGGACGCTGAATAAGGAACACTGAAGAAGAATTGACGCCTTTGAATTGTGGTTTTGGCGAAGAATATTGAATATAGCATGGATTGCCAAAAGAACAAACAAATCTGTCATGGAAGAAGTACAGCCAGAATGCTCCTTAGAAGCAGGGATAGGGAGACTTTTTCTCAGGTACTTTGATAATGTTATCAGGAGGGACCACTTTCTGGAGAAGGACATCATGCTTGGTAAAGTAGAGGGTCAGCAAAAAAGAGGAAGATCCTCAATGAGATGGACTGATACAGTGGCTGCAACGGTAGGCTCAAGAATAGCAGTGATTGTGGGGATTGTGCAGGACTGGGCAGTGTTTCCTTCTGTTGTGCATGGGATCACTATGGGTCAGAACCATCTCCATGACTCCTAACAACAACAACATGTACGATCAAGGACAAAGAGAGATAGGCATTTATCTGACACATGAACCATAAATTTAGTGACTAAAAGCAACACACATTTATTTTCTTACAGTTCTAGAGTCCAGAAGTTTGAAATCAGTTTCACTGGGCTAAAGTCAAGGTGTTGGCGGGATCATGCTCTCTGGGATGCTCTAGAGAAGAATCCATTTTCTTACCTTTTCTACCTTCTGGAGTTGGCTTTTCTTCATTCTTTGACTCAAGGCCCCTTCCTGCATCTTCAATATATATGTTGGAATATATGAATTGGATATACATGTTCCAAGTGAGATCAGGGTCAAAGAGAGCTAGGTATTTATCAGGTATATGAACCGTGCTTTATGACAACTCAGAAAATGCCATTTACTTACTGCCCAAGAAAGAGTAAGGTGGACTGTCAAAGGCAGAGATCCCCCAGACTGTTGTATTCTGTCTTCATTTTTTGGCATCCACAGAGCCTTCTGGAAAAAGTACATTTTTCATCAGTTCCCTTAGAACCACCTGACAAAACTTGAATTATTATTATTTTTCTTCCTGGAAGCAGGTATTTTTTGGTGTCATGATCTTATTGTTCACCAAAATGTCATAAGAAAAAGCCTATTCATAAAATCATTTCTTCCTTTTGCTTCAGATTGTGATCAGCTGCCAGGATGCAGCAGTGAGGGGAAGTCTGTGGGAATGGTAATTATCTAATAACAGCATTTTAAATGCATCCGTATTTTATGGGTTGTGTTTGGAATCCACTTCCTTACACTGTAGATTTTATTAGTACTTAAAATAAGCTTTAATTTCCCTTCTTCTTGGGCAAATAAAGAGTGGAATCTTAAATTAGCCTGAGTAACTTTTTTATTGTATGTAAAATTTAAGTGATTATTTCAATTTTATTTGATTAAAAAAAACATAAAACTATTCTCCGTAGCAGATGTAAATCTCTTCTTTCTCATCTCTCTTTTTGAGGAGAAAGGATGATTCTCCATTGCAGAATCTGAGATTCTTTTCTGTTTTGGATATACCATTGGCAGGTCCTTTCAGAAGATCCTTTTCAATGGGCCAGAAACAAAAAAGGAGCAGTGGCTTGGGACAGTCTGCTTCGGAAAGGTCACAGCCTTGAAAACCCTATGGAGCAGTTCTGTTCTGCACACATGGGTTGCCATGAGTTGGAATTGACTCGACAGAAACTAGGAACAACAACAACAAAGCTTGGTTTTTGCCTCCTCCACTCACAGGTAGAGGGCACAATAACTTGCCTTCTAAGTATCATAAAGAAGAAAGCAATTGTATTAACTTCCTGTTGCCACTGTAATGTATTACCACAAATTTAGTGACTGGAAACAACACACATTTATTTTCTTATAGTTCTAGAGTCCAACTCATTGCCGTGGTGTTGATTCTGACTCATAGCGACCCTATGGGACAGAGTAGAACTACCTCATAGGGTTACCAAGGAGAGCCTGGTGGATTTAAACTGCTGACTTTTTGGTTAGCAACCAAGCTCTTAACAACTGCACCACCAGGGCTCCAGTTCTAGAGTCCAGAAGTTTGAAGTCAGTTTCTCTGGGCTAAAGTCAAGGTGTTGGCAGGATTATGCTCCCTGAAATGCTCTAAAGGAGAATCCATTTTCTTGCTTCTTCTGTCTTCTAAAGTTACATTTCTTGCATTCCTTGCCTCAAGGCCCCTTCCTCCATCTTCAAAGCCAGTGAGATAGCATCTTCTTTCTCTGACTCTTCTTCCATCTATTTCCATTACATGGCCTTTTCTTCTGTGACTAAATCTCCCTCTGCTTTCTTCTCATAAGGACATTTGTAATAACATTTTGGGTCCACCTGTATAGTCCAGGGTAATCTCCACATCTCAAAATTGCTGACTTAATCACATCTTCAAACTCCCTTTTTGCCATATAAGGTAACATTCATAGGTTCCAGGGATTAGAACCTGGGTATCTTTAGGGGCCATTATTTAGCCTACCACACCAATCCTTTGGCCTCTTCTAAGAGTGGTAGGGCATGAGTCATATTGCATCTAGAGGGGACTCCTCTCTATTTTTTTGCTTTTTCAAAAGGTTGTAATATAAAAACAATTGTTCCAATGTTTACTTCTAACAACTTTCTTGATATTCCCTCCTGGATAAGACCTACAGAACTGCAAACTCCTGGTCTCAAAATAGGACTTGGTGTCTTCCTTTCTAAATTCGTCCTGCCTCTTTCATTCTTCATCTTTTTTCATTTTGACACTATCTACCTAATATACAGAACCAAGAACCTCAGAGTTATTCTTCTCTTGTTCTTCACATATATGATTAGTCTTTAAATTTTGTGTCTTTGGCATCCTCATTACCACCCTCTTAACCTAGGCCTTTATTCTTGCTTTGATTAAAATAGTCTTCTAATTTGTCTGTCTGTCCCCAGTCCTCTTCAATGTCCATGCTCCTCCCAAAACCCATCGCCAGTGAGTTGATTCTAGCTCAGAGAGACCCTGTGCTGTGCTCAGTCTCTGTTTCTGATCTGACCCTCCTAGTGGACTGAAAGCTTTTCAGGGGTGAGGGCTTTTATTTTGGTACCCTCAGTGCCTGCTGTAGGGCCTGGACTCCAGGAAGTGCTAATGAACATCTGCTGGATGAACTGCAGAAATCATAATGAGAAGACTGATGTAGGAATAAATGAAGTTCCAGCAAGATGATTTTCAAAATGAGTGAAAGATACTTTTGTAGGTCATATATTCTTTCTTTTCCAGTTCCAGTTTGGACTTTAATGCTCAATGACCCAGACCATTCCTTTCAACATTACATTAAGAAAAGAAACCTTTTGAAAAACATGTAAGTTAATTAAATTAGGAGTCCCCAATGAATATCTTTCTTTCCTAGCATGGGTTCAACTTTTCACCTTTTAGTCCCCAAACTAGATTTTCAGAAAGACTCACTCATACTTTGTTAATTGAGAAAAACATTTCTACGTGATCTCCCAGGAATTCACAGGTGATTCGGGCTGCATTTATATTTTTGTAGGCAGGGAACTTCCAAAGCATTTTTGAAAGCTACTAAGGTTCTCTGTTAGAGGTGTTACGTGCATTATCAGAAAAAGGAGGCAGCTCCTAAGAAGAAAGGAAACTTACCTTCACTGAGCCCTGACTCCGTGGCAAGCACCCTCCTAAGAGCATTCACAAACATCTTAACATCTCTAAACAGCTTGGCCTGGAAGGCAAGACTGAGATGTGCACCCAGGACCGCTGCCTTCAAGTGGATATTCTCTTAATATTTAGCCACAATTATATAAAGAGTAGGTTGGGCTTGCCTATGGGGGCGGCAGAAAAGAAGGACACTGTGCAGGCTCAGTTTCCGCTTTATTTTCCATGGTGATTTAGCTACGGCTGCAACAAACAAAGCAAAACCCTGTAGTATCTAGACCCTCCCTCCTTAGAAGGCAGTTTATGCCCAGTTATCATAAGTCAAAGACATCTTTTACAATCTTTCCCTACCTCCCCACTCCAAATGGCCCAGTGTTAAAATATAGGTAAGCTAATATAACAGAGACCCAAAATAGCAAAAAGGAAGTTTATTTGTCACATAATATTCCAGTGTGTAAGCAGTCCAGGGCTGGTATGGTGGCCTCATGGTATTAGGGATTCAGACTCCCTCATGGTCCAAGATGGCTTCCTACCATGTCCACATTCCATCCAGTGGGCAGGAGGAAAGGGAAAAAGGAAGGAGTGATCACTTCCCTTCTTTTATGGGCATTATTTGAAAGCTGCAGATATCACTTCCACTCATCTCACTGGCCACAACCTAGTCACATGACCACATTGAGGACCGATAGCGTTCCCAGTCTGACCACATGGAGGGAGGGGAGAATGGATATTATATATCACTATTCTCTCTTATACATTTATTAAATAATGTGTTTCAACCAAATATAATATTCTTCACGAAGGGAGTTCTGTATATATGTTTCTCCCTCAAGTTATATTTTCAGAGATTTGCAAATGCCAGGGAGGTTTAGAATGGAACCTTTGGCCGCTTCCCAGATAGCCTGTCGCTTTAGCAGACTTAGCCTGTATGTGGTATATTACTATGTCACAGATTACATCAGAGAAAGTCAACGAGATGAAGCGGCTTGTTTTTCTCTGGGTTTTCCCTTACCTTCAAAACTTAGCAGGATAGAGGATTTTAGCCATTTAAGAGAAAGTACAAGATCCTGCCACCACCTGTCTGTCAGTTTGTTGTACTGTGGTGGCTTGCATGGTGCTATGATACTGGAAGCTATGTCACTGGTATTTCAAATATCAGGGGGGTCACCCATGGTGGACAGATTTCAGTCCAGTTATTGGTTCATCAGGCTTGGTAAAGCAGAAGGTCAGCACAAAAGAGGAGGACCTTCAATGAGATAGACTGACACAGTGGCTGCAATAATGGGCTCAAACATAGCAACAATTGTGAGGATGGCGTAGGACTGGGCAGTGTTTCTTTCTGTTATACTCACGGTCGCTATGAGTTGGAGCTGACTCGATGGCACCTAACAACAACAGTTCAGATCCTGAGCTAAATAGCCACACAGCAATATGGCATTTATATACAATAACTAGTTCCTGGATTGTCCTTACTGGAGAACTTTCTGGCAGCTAATAAAAATTAGGACATTTTAATAAAAATTAGGACAGTGTTACCACTAATTAATGATTGAAAGCATGATTAAAAATTATTTTTTTGGAAGCATTCAATCTTAGCCAGTTGTTCACTCTCCCCCTTTTCTCCATATCAACATTTACAGAAAAGTGTTTTTGGGGCTGCCAAGTACTGTGGAGTGAAATAATCAAAGAAACAACTGTATAACCACAGGAATTGCTAAGCCCTAGGGACTGAGACACTGATGTTAGATGGATCTTGGGTGAAAGCAGAGAATACCAGAAAGATGTTTATCTGTGTTTCATTGACTATGCAAAGGCTTTTGACTGTGTGGATCATAACAAATTATGGATAACATTGCGAAGAATGGGAATTCCAGAACACTTAACTGTGCTCATGAGGAACCTGAACATAGACCAAGATGCAGTAGTTCGAACAGAACAAGGGAATACTGACTTGCTTAAAATCAGGAAAGGTGTACCACAGGGTTGTATCCTTTCACCATACTTATTCAATCTGTATGCTGAGCAAATAATCCAAGAAGCTGGACTATATGAAGAAGAATGTGGCATCAAAATTGGAGGAAGACTCATTAACAATCGCAATATGCAAATGACACAACCTTGCTTGCTGAAAGTGAAGAGGACTTGAAGCACTTACTGACGAAACTCAAAGACTACAGCCCTCAGTATGGATTACACCTCAACATAAAGAAAACAAATATCCTCACAACTGGACCAATAAGTAAGGGCATGATAAACGGAGAAAAGATCGAAGTTTTCAAAGATTTCATTTTACCTGTAACCACAATCAACAACCATGGAAGCAGCAGTCAAAAAATCAAACAACACATTGCCTTGGGCAAATCTGCAGCAAAAGAACTCTTTGGAGTGTTAAAAAGCAAAGATGACACCTTAAGGACTAAGGAGCGCCTGACCCAAGCCGTGGTGTTTTTAATTGCCTCATATGCATGTGAAAGCTGGACAATGAATAAGGAAGACAGAAGAAGAATTGATGTCTTTGAATTATGGTATTGGCAAAGAATATTGAATATACCATGAACTTCCAGAAGAATGAACAAATCTTTCTTGGAAGAAGTACAACCAGAAGGTTCCTTAGAGGCAAGGATGGCTAGACTTCATCTCATGAACTTTGGACGTATTATTAGGAGGGACCAGTCCCTGGAGAAGGGCATCATGCTTGGTAAAGTAGAGGGTCAGTGAAAAAGAGGACCCTCAATGAGATGGACTGACACAATGGCTGCAACAATGGGCTCAAGTATAACAACGATTGTGAGGATGGTGCAGGACTGGGCAGTGTTTCGTTCTGTTGTACATAGTGTTGCTACGAGTTGGAACAGACCCGACGGCACCTAACAACAACAGCAACAACAACAGGCACTGAGTCACCCTGCCACGCAGCTCTTGTTTAGAGGCACCAAGATCAGACTCCACAGAAGCCAGTTATGGCCAAACTTTGGCAAAGGCTAAGGTAGCAGGGTTTAATCCTTGTTTCCTCTCTTTGTCTTAACCCTTTGCTTCTTTCTTCCCCCTCTTCGTCTTTTCCAGGCAAACTTCCTCAAGCTTGGGTTTTCTGAACAACTTGAAACAGCTTTTTATCATTTAGTCCTCACCCATGAGATACAACTGTTGATACTCTCATTTTATAGGCCGGGAAACTAAGGCACAGAGAGGATAAGAAACGTGTTTAAGGTCACACAACTGTTAAGTGCCAGAGCCAGGATTCAATACCATTATCATCCCGCAAACATACTCAGTTGCTAACTGAAAGGTTGGAGGTTTGAGTTCACCCAGAGGCACCTTGGAGAAAAACCTGGCGATCTAGTTCTGAAAAATTGATCATTGAAAACTCCTGTGGAGCTCAGTTCTATTATGACACACATGGGGTCGCCATGAGTCAGAATCAACTCAACAGCAACTGGTACTGCTAATCAATTTAAAAAAATTACTGCTACTTCAGCTTAGGTAACTTGCCTATGGCTGCATAGGTAGTAGATAGTACAAGTCTAGGACCCTGATACCAGACCTTGAGTTTTTCTTATGCACAATGCGTAGTAAGAAATACGGTCCTTCACAAGACTGTGGCCACCAAACGGGGGCCTGGGGCTCCTTGTGTGCTGCCTGTGGTTCTCCTAGAAGTCTCCCCATGCCCCACCCCCAGGTCAGAAACACTGATTTAATCTCAGCCACGAAGAAAGGCAGCTGTTGCACATACGCTGCAACATAAGGCACTATGGAAGTATTATTACCTATATTTCATATCCTTGTTCAAATCTGCACTCTCCCATTCACCTGCCAGCATAAGGAGTGTGGTTTTCTTTTGCAAGAGGATAATCTGGAACGCTACTTTTGCATCAGAAAACTAAGAGATTCATATATCCTCGTAGATGGGAATGTTTTTCAGCCTCAGAGCCTATAAAAATATTGTGGCACGAATGGTTCAGTTGAAACAACAGAATGCTGGGGAAATGAGTCTGCAACATATACTTGAAATATTAGTCATCAACACGGTATAAAACACGCTTTCTCCTATGGAGAGAAGCATGTGCCTGAGAGCTAACTACATTTTCCCCTGCAGGACCAGGTGGGTTTTGTAGGCTTACGTTTTACAAACTCTTGGCTACTCGAATATGAAGATTAAAGATGAAGAAATACATCTCCGTTCCCCTGGGCTAACTTAGATCTCTTTAGGGGTGATAGAGGGGAAAAAAAAAATGTCTTATTGTACTGTGAAGACTTTGGAATGAATATGCATTTATATATATTTTGCATATATATAAATGTAAGTGCATATATATATATATATATACATATATATATGGAAGGAGTCCTGGTGGCCCAGTGGTTAAGTGCTCGATTGCTAACTGAAAGGTTGGTGATTTGAATCCACCAGACACTCTGTGGGAGAAAGACGTCGCAGTCTGCTTCTGTAAAGATTACAGCCTTGGAAACTATACAGAGCAGTTCTACTCTGTTGTACAGGGTCACTGTGAGTTGGAATCAACTTGACAGCATGCAATAAAAACTATATTATATATATATTATATATGGAAACCTGGTGGTGCAGTGGTTAAGAGCTCAGCTGCTAACCAAAAGGTTGGCAGTTCGAATCCTCCAGCTGCTCCTTGGGAACCCTATGGGGCAGTTCTGCTCTGTCCTATAGGGTCTCTATGAGTTGGAATCGACTCGATGGCAATGGGTTTTTTGGTTTTATACACACACATATATATAAATGCATTTTATATTTGGAGTAAGTGATACACAATTTTGTTTTTAAATTAACCTAGAAACAAAAAGTTTTCTAACTACTCTTTGTTCCAATAAAAACATTTAAACTAAAAATGTAAATAAAAGAAATATTAAAACTTGCCAAAGGCATTAATTTGGGTATTTAGTGGAGAGGTAGCTTTTGGGGGAAAATGCGGTTTTCATTAAAAATGATGATTGAAAAACATTTTTGAAAAAAATCCCCTTGAGGATTTCTACAGAATTTCAGCCACGTTGGCAAAGATTTTTATTCTTAGGGAGACTCCTCATCCTAATCTGTTTAGGCAATAGTGTCAGAGTCTATACCTGCATTTCTAGTGGGAGTTCAGTGTTTATAAATGCTTTCTGGTACTTGGTGAACTATTTCCCTTTTGCATTTCAAGGAAGTCACTGCTTGGGTGCCAGACTGGCCTTGGGTGGGTGGGGGGTGCTATGAGAACCCTGAGCACATATCCTCCCTGACCCATGCCTGCCTGCCTCTGCAGCTCACAGCAGCTGCTCGGGGGGCCGAGTCGGCCAACGTCCACAGTATGACTTGAAACGTTATTATAATAATGGATTCAGAGAGCTGGTGTGAGCTGACAGCATTGAATCTACAAATGCATCCTGAACACAGGGGATTGATGCTCTGCTTTAATTAGCAGCCTCATTGATCCTCGAACTTCCCCACGTGTTCTGTCGAGGTGGATACACACCTCATTTAGGTAAACACCTCCTTTGCAGGAACCACTTGTCAGCACGGTTCACTTCCTGGATGCCCTCAGGTTGGCCATTCATCAAGGCTCCAGCATTTGGTGAGTACTGTAATGGATGTTCAGGTTTGTTTTATGAGACTTTCAGTCAAACACTTTGAAGGGCTTTGGCAGACTTAAGTGAACCGAGCTCAGCATGTGACGTGAATGTCGGCGCAGCACACCAGCCCTCAGTGCCAGCAGCCTGCTCACTCATTAGGGGCTTGCTGTTTACTGAAATTCCGAGAGAGCTGGATCTGCTGGGCTGAGCAAGAAGCTGTCCTGTCCCATAGGGGCAGGAGTGGCTCTCGGAGATATTTTGACCATGTGCGCTTGGCATTATCTCAGGAGTCCTAGGCTAGAGTTGCAGAATGGAAGATATTCCCATAGTGGTCCCAGAGGTGCTGGAGGCAAAATCATGTTCAACTCTCAGAGGCTTTTCGAGATTCTGACCTCAGGCTTTATGGCTAGAAATAAAAAATAAAAAACCAAACCCATTGCTGTCCAGTCGATTCCGACTCATAGTGACCCTATCAGACAGAGTAGAACTGCCCCACAGGGTTTCCAAGGAGTGGCTGGTGGATTAAAACTGCCAACATTTTGGTTAGCAGCTGAGTTCTTAACCATTGTACCACCAAGGCTCCAGCTAGAAATCAGCGCCTGGAAATTCTCTGGTGCATTACAGCATAAGCCATGTCAAGTGGAATGAGCACTGGACAGAGAGTCCTCAGGACACCTATGTCAGGTGCTTGCTCCGCTTCTACTTGGCTGGGTGACCTTGGCCATGTCCCTCCTTGGGTAGCTGTAGAATGCAGCAGATGGACTAAAGAGTCTCAGAGTAGCTGGATTGGAAAAGCAGGAGTGGAGTCCAGTGGGGAGGGCAGATTTGCACATCCTTCAGCAGCTCGCAAGTAAGAGCTCCATCAGCCATAGTCATTGCCCCGCACAGGGACGGACTTGCACAGGCATGACAAGCAGGAGAGACCTCATGGAGTGTGACAAATGAAAAATTTTAAAACGACATTTACTTTTACAAGTGAGACATTTAAGTGGGTCCTTTTTATGGAGGATTTTCGATTTTTATATCACCTAAGAGACTTGCATTTCTTACAATTCTTACGTCTTAAAAATGAATTATAGTGTCATTCATTTTAGAAGAGAATTTTGGGGAATTTGTGAAACAGACAAAGGCCACACGTGCCCTGAGATAGTCCAATAACCTGAATGGGTTTCTCCCCTTGATTGGTAAGCTAGTACTGGTGACCAAGGAAAAGAAATAAAATGTCAAAATTTTAGTATGAACATAGAGTTTGGTATTATTGATGAATATTTTTATTGTCCCTCCCACTTTTTAATGTGTTTCTTAATGTTTGTTTGGGGAAAGTCACAGGACAGATGTAAGGATAGAGTGGTGGGCCAACGTTCTGAGCCCAGAATGCTCTGGCAGAGGAGGGAAGTATCCTAGGAATCATAGCTACCATTTAGCAACGGCTTTGTGCCAGGCATGGTGCTAACTACTTGGCATGTTCTAACTCATGTGACCTTCACAACAACTGTATGAAGAAGGTACTGCTTTGTCATTTTGCAGTTGGGGTACCTGAGGCTCTGAAAGGTTAAGGCCCAGAGCTCATGCTGGGGTCTACTGTGCCATCTTGCTACCTGTCAGCACTCAGGCTGGCCTTTGGCTTCCTCTCTTGGTTTTTGTGATACAGTCATGACTGATATCACAGCAGGCTCTGTCAACTCTGCTGTTAAGTGTAAGTTTCTTGAGAACAGGATCCAGGTTTGGTTTGTATTGGGCAGGTACTAATTTTATATTTGCTAGATGACTGAATTGGATTGGATTGTTAGGCCTCTTTGCATGCCACACCTTGGGGAAGAGTTTGAAAAGGCCACCAGCTGTCTCTCATAGTATGTAACACTAATGGGGGCTATGCTACACTCCTTTGGCCAATTGAAGAGAGTCAGAGTCCGGAATTTGGTCATCAGATGTCTACTCTGTTCAATAGCAATGGGCCGGGTAAGGCAAAAAGTTTTTTATTTTGGAGTCATTTAGATTGGGACATAGTTGTTATGATGGTTAATATTATGTGTCAGCTTGGCTAGGCTGTGATTCTCAGTGGTTTGGCGGACGCTGTGTAATCGCTTCCCATTTTGTGATCTGACGCGAGCAGCCAATCAGTTTGAAGAGGAATTTCCTTGGGCATGTGGCCTGCATACAGTATATAAATGGGTGTTCTGGCAAAGCTTGCACTCTCTTGATCTTGCAGTCTTCTTGGTGTCTGACCTCCAGTCTTGGGACATAAGCCAGCAGAAACCTCCAGCCTGCCGCCTGACCTTCAGGTTTTGGGTTCGTCATCCCCTGCAACCATGTGAGCCAACAGAGGCTGTCAGCCTGTCGTCTGTCCAATGGATTTGAGACTTGTCAGCCTTCACAATTGGATAAGCTATTTCCTCACAATTGTGTGTCATTACCTTGAAGTAAATTTCTCTCCCTGTTTGTATCTATATACCCTTCACTGGTTTTGCTTCTTTAGAGAACCCAATCTAAGAAAGCTGCCTATGGCTCTTGTAATTAGTGCTTAAGCCCACTCTAGAGTTTTGTTCTCACACCTTACACAAAACTTCAACAAACTAGAAAGCACCGCGAAAATGGAAGCCAGAACTGTGAAAAGTCTGGAAATTATGTCTGGTGAGGAACAGTTGAAGACATTGGGAACATTTACTTCAGAAAGCGAAGCCTTCATTTGTGTTATTAATATCACAATTCAAGTAGTCTTTTATGAATGAAGAAATTAATTTATGGAATGTTTTTGGGTCACAAAGTCCACTTGCACAGTATTACATGGGATATTTGAAATATGGGACAAAACACATTTACCAAAGTTCTATTAAGATGCCAAAAAGCAAGTAGTATATAACCTATGCCAATTCTGTAGAACACGGGTAGGAATTTGATTCTCTTATTCACAGCCATATTCCCAGCACTTAGAAAAGTACTAGGCATTGTTCAGGTGCTGAGAAACGTTTTTGTCGAATGATTATGAATGAATGAAGTGTGTAAACTGCTTAAAAGCACTGTGAGTTCCTGAGAGATTTCATTGCCTTCACTATTGATGCTTCAAGCTAGTGGTTTTAAACTTTCAAAAAAAAGTAATGTTTTAAAAAATGAAATCTTACATAAAACTTGAATATATAAATAAAATATTTTTATTTAATAACTTCAAAGGTAAAACTTTTTTTTTTTTTTTTTTTTACAGTTAGTCAGTGATAATGAAGCTGTTGTGTGACAAACACAAAAATTTGAAATCCAGGACTCTGAATGACAGCTGCAGTCATATAGCAGCCTCAAAATCCAATTTATTTCTGTCTTTTATTTTGTTTGCCCGATACTGTATCAAGAAAATATTGGTTCACACAGAAGTAGTTTGCCTTGCAATCTCAGGATACTCTTCAATGAAACTGATTCAGGTGATTGAAAGAGAACTAATGGAAAATGTTTGTTTCAATGTTGAATTGTTAACAGTACAATATCTATTTGCTCCCAAACCTTATCATCAATATGTCAGAACACAACTACTGCAAACTTTACACAAGTGCTAAGAGTATCTACAATGGATACATGCTAGGCATTCATTTTCTACTGATGACTAATATGCTATGAAGGGCAGGTGCCACGCAGGTTTGCCTGATCTTTACCTAGATTGTCACTATAGGTGGCGTACTTGGGTGTCTGCACAACCCCTGGATGCTCTGCCATGCTTGCAGAACCTTGGAATTCCAAAGAACATAGTATACAAGTTTTATTTTGGGGTGAGTGGAAGGGGAAGTAGGTAGCTAGCAAGAAAGCCATGGCGAGAGAGTGTAACATGAACCTGACCACTGTTTAGTGAAGGAGGACTTTGTCTGAGCTAGGCATTCAGTCGTTCATTCGTTTGTTCATTCATCCCCAAATATCTGTTGAGTACCTACTATAAATAAAGTGTTCCTCTCTTTAAAGAGCTTAAAAGTCTAGAGGTGAGTATAAAATCTATGTTAGGGAAAAATGAGAATCCAAGAAGTATAAAAAAAAAACAACAAACTTGTCCTCAAGTCGATTCTGACTCATGGGGACCTCCTTCCCATGTGTTATAGAGTAGAACTGGTTTCCATAGAGTTTTCTTGACTGTAATCTTTACAGAAGCAGATCACAGTGCCACTGGGTGTGTTCTAACTGCATTTCAGTTAGTAGCTGAGCCCAGGTTTGTGCTACCCAGGGACCTTCCCAGGAAGTACAGGATAATGTAATTCAAGTCACTTTAAAGGACTACGAAGAGAGTAATTGGTCTGGGGTGGAGATGGTTAGTGAAGGTTTCTCTAGTTGCCAGTTCTTTGAATTGCTTTAAAATAGTTAGAAATACGCTTGACATTCATCACCTGGCTGTGCACACATACACATCATATAGTTTCACTGTTTTTCAGGAAGGATTTAGCTTTAAAAACTCTGGGAATTCAAGAGCAACATCAACAAAGAATATTCCTCGACTCAGATCTTTTGGGTTGGATTTAACCACACGCCATCCAGTAATCAGCAACTCAACTTACTCTGGGTCAAACTGGAAACATAAATTAGGTCAGTTGCTCTTGAAAATTTTTCACACACTCTGAGTGCTTTGAGTTATGGGGCACACTTTATTTTACTCATAACTCCAGGTTTATTTGAATTAGAATCTGCTGCCAAGTAAATATTTACAGCTGAAAAGTTTGAGTCAGGAAAGCTTACTATCCCTAAATGGTAATGTTGCTTTCTTACTTCCTTTCCATGTCTTGAGAACGTGAAGATTACCTGGGAAATAAGAAAGAAAAAAAAATTAATTCAAAATGGAATAAGATATTTATAGATTTAAGAGCATGAGCAACAACCCATTTCATTTGTGGATGGGATACTTTTTAACACAGGAAAGCAAACACTGTAATGTAGGTTCTGCCCATCCCTTTTCCCTCTCAGGCTACGGTTGTATGTATCATCATTGCTCAGTTTATCCTGACTGCCAGGAGATAGAAAAGAATTAACAGTCACTTAATTATTAAACACTGTAATTGGAAATGAAGACTATAAAATGTAAAGGCTGAGGAGTGAGCAGATTAGTGGAAGGGGGAAGGAAGTAAAGCTGTGATAACTGCTTTGTTGTTAACCCTTTAATAAAGCGGCTCTATTGAGCTGATTTTTGGCTATCTCTCTGTAGTATCTCTCTGTAGTATAAAGGGCTTTGGGACTCCCCCGCCTTCGTAACCACCCCCTCCCACTTGAACGCCCCCGCCCCACCGCCCTGAGAGTTGATTCTCATTCAGTATATCTGGGGTGGAAGCCCTGGTGGTGTAGTGGTTAAGAATTTGGCTGCTAACCAAAAGGTCAGCAGTTCGAATGTACAAAGTGCTCCTTGGTAAACTCTGTGGGGCAGTTCTTCCCTGTCCTATAGGGTCGCTATGAGTTGGGATCTATTAGAAGGCAATGGTGGTGTTTTTTTTTAAATATCTGGGGTGGAAATGCAAATTCTCAGCAGCGAACTTGTTAGCAACTCAAATTCTCAGCAGGTGTTTGAACCAGAACGGAACAGGTTGGAAGTCCTGGTGGTGTGGTTCCTCTGGTAGACTTTCCTGGTCTAGCTGAAGGCCCAATTCAAAGCATCAGGTAAAAGGTCAAGTAAGGTCAATAGCAACCAGCCCAGGGAAGCAGTAGCTTCTCTATTGCCTTGAGTGCTTTTCAATTTGGAAGAACTGAGAAGAGCCGCTTCTCTGTGAATCATTGCTTTCCCAGGCTTATGAATTTCAGAACCTCTTGTACTTTCCACTGCTTTCCAAACACCGTCTTGTTTCAGGCTTCCCTGCACACAGATTGC
Organism: Trichechus manatus latirostris; assembly: GCF_000243295.1. Lineage (NCBI taxonomy): Eukaryota > Metazoa > Chordata > Mammalia > Sirenia > Trichechidae > Trichechus > Trichechus manatus. The sequence goes on along the minus strand of NW_004443968.1, from coordinate 8,641,239 downwards.
AGTGATGTGGGCAAACAATTTTGATAAGATATGCAGCTTTGAGAGAAAAGCACTTTAGACTTACAAGGACAAGCACTGCTGTTGGCCTCTTTGTCAGGGCTGGCGGGGGAGCCATGGTTTTAAGCACCCAAGAGGGAAACCTTGGTCTGGAGTCCCTGAGACACGGAGGGACCCAGACTGTCGGTGAGCACACAGTAGTGTCTTGGCAGAGTTGATCCTCATATTTGTAACCAATGGACGGTTATTATCTGTCTAGGCTCTAGGAAAAAGAAAAGGAATTTCATTCCAGGTTTTTTTTACTCCTACCGCTTACATTTGAGTTCACAAAAGACATGCAGCTGCAAGCCACATTTACTGAACACCAACCGTGTGCAGAGTGCTGTACGAAGATGAAGAAAAAATAGAAGACCTTCACTCTGTCTTTGAGGAGTTACCATCTACATTGTTGTTGTTAGGTGCCATTGAGTCAGTTCTGACTCGTAGTGACCCTAAGTACAACAGAACATAACACTGCCCAGTCTTGTGCCATCCTCACAATTGTTGCTATGTTTGAGCCCACTGTTGTAGCTGCTGTGTCAATCTGTCTCACTGAGGGTCTTCTTCTTTTTCACTGACCCTCTATTTCACCAAGAAAGATGCAGGGCTTCAAATCAGTTCATTGAGGTTCAAGCCCCCGCTGAGAATTTGAATTTCTAACAAATGCCCAGGAAGTTATACATAACAATCACCTGGGGATCTTGTTAAAATGTAGATTCTGATTCAGTATATCTGGGGTGGAAATGCAAATTCTCGGCAGGGAACTTGTTAGAAATGCAAATTCTCAGCAGGGGTTCGAACTGAAACAAACCAGTTCAAAGCCCTGGCATGATGTCCTTCTCCTCCGGGGACGGGCCCCTCCTGATAACATGTCCAAAATATGGAAGACAGACTCTCAGCCTCCTCGCTTTCAAGAAGCATTCTGGCTGTACCTCTTCCAAGGCAGATTTGTTTGTTCTTCTGGCAGCCCCCGTGGTATACTCAAGATTCTTAGCCAACACCATAATTCAAAGGCATCAATTCTTTTTTGGTCTTCCTTATTCGTTGTCCAGCTTTCACATGCATATGAGGTGATTTAAAATACCATGGCTTGGATCAGGTGCACCTTAGCCCTCAAGATAACGTCTTTGCTTTTCAACACTTTGAAGGGGTCTTTTGCAGCAGATTTTCCCAGTGCAATACGTCATTTGATTTCTTGACTGCTGCTTCCATGGTCTTTATTGTGGACCCAAGTAAAATGAAATCCTTGGCAACTTCAATATTTTCTCTTTTTATCATGATGTTGTTATTGATCCAGTTGTGAGGATTATTTTTGTTTTGTTTGTGTTGAGGTGTAATCCATATGGAAGGTTGTAGTCTTTGATCTTCGTTAGTAAGTGCTTCTAGTCCTCTTCACTTTCAGCAAGCAAGGTCGTGTCATCTACATATCACAGGTTGTTAACGAGTCTTCCTCCAATCCTGATGCCGCGTTCTTCTTCATATAGTCCAGCTTCTCGGAGTATTTGCTCAGCCTACACATTGAATAAATATGATGAGAGGATACAACCCTGGGGCACACCTTTCCTGATTTCAAACCATGAAGTATCCAGTAACCCCTTGCTCTATTTGAACAACTGCCTTTTGGTCTATGTACAGGTGGTGCATGAACACAATTAAATGTTTTGGAATTCCCATCTAAATAGGATCTGGAAACTTGTGAATGGTGATGTAAATGCTTATGAAATAGCAGAGAGAGGGCAAATTAATAACTCATCAAAAATGGGGGCATGGACGGGATACTTTCTGTTCCTTTCCACTCTGACATTCGAGGCTGCAGTTCTGTGGGAAATTCCTCTTATTTTCTGCCTTTCCCATTAATTATCTCCAGCCTCTTCTGGTTAATCTTGTTCTGATTTTGTTTCTTTTTGAGCAAGGATGTGTGCCTGATCATTAACACTCAGCCTCCATAATTGTTTGCCTTCAAAGAGTAACTTCTTCACAGTGGGCCACGGTGGGGAAAGAAATCAAACAATTTAAAAAAAATGCAAAAGAAAAAGTAAAATGAATTTGAATTTAGCTTTTCAAAACAAGAGAATAATAAAATGATGTATTATCTGCTTTTAAAATTCAGGGCTCTACTTTATAAATGTACACCAAACAAAGTCAAACCAGCTGCCGTTGAGTCGATTCTGACACAAAGCGACCCTATAGGACAGAGTAGAACTGCTCCATAGCGTTTCCAAGGACTGCCTGGTGGATTCGAACTGCCGACCTTTTGGTTAGCCGTCGAAGTCTTAACCACTACACCACCCAGGTTTCCAGTAAATGTACACAGTGCTTAATCAATATGAAAAATGGTAAAATAAATTTCATAAAGAACTTGGCACAAAATATGCCTCCAATTAATGTCAAAAACAAAGGCTTATTTGTGTGTCAAAGGTGAAAATGCAAGCCCATAGATGAAGGGTTACTTGCCTGTGGTAACATCTTCATTTAAAAAAATCTTGCCATTAAACATTCTCACTCATTCTTGACTGATGAAAGTATGTTAACCTGCAGAAAGCTTGGTCTCCGTGAGCTTCTGCATGTTGTCGTGTGGAGGAGTGTGTGTGGGCTTTGGAGCTAGACTGATATGGGTGTAAAATCTGGCTGTACAGCTTTCCTAGCTGAGTAAAGTTAGTCACCCTTTCTTAGGTTTCATTTTATCTGTAAAATGAGGAAAATAACACTAAGTTTATGGTTAGTGTTGATGCTGTTGATAAATATTAGAAGACTGATGCATTTGAATTGTGGGGCTGGTGAAGAATGTTGAATATACTATAGACTGCCGGAAGAATGAACAAATCAGTCACAGAAGAAATACAACTGGGATGCTCCTTAGAAGTTAGGATGGAGAGTCTTTGTCTTGTTCACTTTGAACATGTCATCAGGAAAAACCAATTGGTGGAGAAGGACATCATGTTTGCTAAAAAAACCAAAACACCAAACCCATTGCCATCGAGTCGATTCTGACTCATAGCGACCCTATAGGACAGAGTAGAACTGCCCCCACAGGGTTTCCAAGGAGTGACTGGTGGATTTGAACTGCCAACCTTTTGGCTGGTAGCTGTAGCTGTTAACCACTATACCACCAAGTTTTTCATGTTTGGTAAAGGGTCAGCAAAAATGAGAAAAACCCTCAATGAGATGAATTGACATAATAGCTCCTACAATGGGCTCATACATACCAAAGATCATGGAGATGGAGCAGGACTGGGCAACATTTCATACTATTATACATAAGGTCCCTATGACTCACAGCCGACTCAATGACGATTAACAACAACAAAATGAGAAGACTGTACTCAATAAGCAGTACCTACTATTTTGTCGAGTAGAGGGTCAGCAAACAAAGGAAGACCCTCAGTGAAGTGGATTGACACAGTGGCTGCAACAATGGGCTCAAGCATAGCAACAATTGTGAGGATGGCACAGGACTGGGCAGTGTTTTGTTCTGTTATACATGGGATCGCTATGAGCTGGAGCCAACTCGACGGCACCTAACAACAACAAACACTATTTTGTCATATGCAGCCCATTCTTCTACTTGTTGTCCTCCTACGGTAACTCCATGGATAGGAGCTAACTGCCTTACAAGGCATCTAATTTCAAATTTTTGGATAACACTTACTGTTGGAAATTTCCTCCTCATTGTTACATCAAATGAACTAGGCTGGGAGGGACTCTGAGACTGATGGAGAAGGAGAAGAAACCAGGATAGATGGGACTCAAGTTGGCAGGGAAAGCATCTCAGGTATGGGGCTCATTCTCAAGAAAGGACGAATAGCCAGCCGATGCCCAGTATCAAAGGTGTGAGGCTGATGCTGATACTCAAGATATTCCAATATTGGGGAGGGTCCATGACAGCAAGAAGATTCCAGCCAATTCTGATATTTGAAATCAGGTGAGCCAGGCTCCATGTGGTTTCAGTTAGTCTCCTTTAGGTCTGTTTTGTCTATTTTAGTTCAATACCTAGAAGAGTCCCATTAAAACACTGAGTGTAGCCATTGTGACATTATTCTAACAGAATAATGTTATTTTTCTATTTTTTCCCTTATTCAGCTCTTCCTTTTATGTCTTTTGTGCATGCTCCCTCCAATTTTCAAGATCACACCCATTTGCTGCAGTACTACCAGCTCTGTGCTTAGATTTAGGCATTCCCTTACCTTCCCTCATCCTCTGCCCATACTTCAAAATGTCAGGATTGTTCTCTTGATTAGGTTCTTAACCTTTTTGAGTTTCATTGTTTTGTCCCATGCTAGGAGTCGTTGAGGCATCATAAACCAGAGTCTCGACAAAAGTTCTGCTCTTTCTAGGTTTAAAGAAAGACAGACTCGTAAGGTGGGAGTGGATTTTAAGCCTATTTAGAAATATGACTTCATTTTGTAGTTGAAGAAACAAGATCAGAGCAGTTTAGTAGTTGCCTGCACCCATTGCTCAGTTCTGTCCAGGGCTTTGGACCCCTGCTGAGAATTTGCATTTCCACCCCATATATAGTGAATTAGAATCTATATTTTAACAAGATCCCCAGGCAATTCTTATGTAGAACTTCTTGGGAACTTGTTAGAAATGTTGTTTTAAGCCACTACACTTGTGTTAATTTATTATAGTAGCCATAGGAAACTAATACAGTGTTCTAATAAAACACATAGGTGGTTATTGGTATTCAGAAAGTTCCTGGACCCAGTTTGCTCAGGAATAGATAATTTTTCAACAGTAAGTTCTGGGAAGAGATCAGAACAAGACAACAAGAATGGACATGTAGTAATAGGTTAGAGAAGGGGAAAAATAGCATTGCAGCTCTGATCTAAACCAAAACCAAACCAGTTGCTGTCAAGTCAATTCTGACTCATGGCAACCCCATGTGTGTCAGAGTAGAACAGTGCTCCCACAGGGTTTCAATGGCTGTCATCTTTTGGAGGTAGATCACCAGGCCTTTCTTCTGAGGCACCTCTGGATGGATTGAGGTGCCAATCCTTCTGTTAGTAGCCAGATACTTAACCATTTGCACCACCCAGGGATTCTGCAGCTCTGATCACACTGTTGCACATAAAACTATTTTCCTGACCCCAACTTTTTTCTTTTTATCCTTTCTGTCTAGTCTTTCTCTGTCTTGAAAGTGAATCATAAGCCTTTCTTAGAATACTGTGACTTTTATGTATTCCCATTTATAAAAGCATTGTGGGGGTGAGAATTACTAAAATATAATGAAAAGACAAATCAGCATGGTTTAGGATTATTCTAGCAAAGGTTAACTTACTGAATAAAATCAGTATTAGTCAATTACTACAAGAACATGAGAAATAAGCAAAATTTCATGTGGTAGCTTAGATCTTCAAACACAGTCATTTAAGAATATTTATGTCATTTAGAATTATACATGGTAAAATATGGAAAACTATAAAACCACTAATTTGAATATCTACTTTGAATGTCCACATCATAGGGAATAGTTTATTCCTAATTTAGAAGAGTATATCCTAAGTATATAAATACGATGCCTATCAATCTTAAGTGCTAAAATAGATGTTTGAGTTAAAAGACAGCTTCCATTAGCCAAGGTTGTTATTATAGTTTCAAACCTCAGGCTTTTCAGAGAAGCATAAGAAATGAAATAGCAGCAGTTGGGTTCCTCAGTTTCAGATATTCTAACAACTAGAAATTAACTACACTTGTTTATTATTTAGGAAAGCAAATGAAAAAAGGAAAAAAGAACTGGTTTTTAATATCTAGGGAGTGAAGTTCAGAGTTTCAGTCAGAGATCTGTGTTCAAGAACAATACTAGTAAAAAACCAACACCTCTCCAAAATGTGTAGCAGCTTAATACAGAAAGCAATTCTTATTCTGTACAATGAAGGATAATTGTTTTGAGCCTTTTCTTAAAGAGCACTCTGTAACCAAAGAAAAATAGAGTGCAGGGCACTTTTATGACACAGGAACATCTTTCGGTCTTCCTTGATTTGGAGAGTATCCACCTCTGCACACATTCCAGAGAGAACAACAGAGAAGCAAATGACAAGTGCAAATTTAGAAAAAAGAGGGAATTTGCGGAATTAGAAAAGACAATAGGTCATGTCAAAAAGTGCCAAGGAAATTACCTATACCATTTTAAAAATGTGAGATTTAGAGACGTAGACTAAGTCAAAGCAAGAAAACCAACAGTTCTTCTAAGTCAGTTCTATACTTATTTTATATAAAACACAACTTTGAAATTTTAGCAGTTTTCTCATCCTCTCTGTAATATTTACTGAGTTAAATCTCTTCATGCATCTCTAGGAATAGACTAACTTTTTCCATTCACTGAGGCAATGGTTTTCTGTATGATACTCTGAAGTCTGAAAGCTAAAGCAGCCTCCAATGTTTATTTGATCTTTGTTAAGAAAGTGCATCAGGAGTTTACAGAGAGGGATCTCAAGTGCCACTATTTTAGTCAACCCTGGCATATTATACTGAATGTTTCCATTACATTTGGAGCTGCTGTTGTTATTGTTTGGATTGTTCTGGTTTCCAAGGTAGAACTTATATACTGGGAGACCCTAGATTGCCCACTTTCACTTTTTGTTTTATATATGTTTTATGTATAAATAGTGAATAAAGAGAAACAGTCACTGAAGTTGGAAAGATTAGGCAAAATAAATTAAATTTGAAAAGAATGTATTTCCAAATTTGGCTTTTCCAAGCTCATTTGGATATCGTTATTTTCATACCAGCAAAAGCTATTTTATTTTTAATTTGTTTTTTATTTTTATTATTTTTTGACTATGGAATTATTCTTTTTTTATTGTGGTAAATATTGACACACTAGCCACAACAATGAACTCAAACATACTAATAATCATGAAGATGACACAGGATGGGGCAGTGCTTCGTTCTATTACAAAGAAGGTTGCCATGAGTTGGAGCTGACTTGTTGGCAACTAACAGCAACCAGGCATACGTAACAAAACATTTGCCATTTCAACATTCTTCACAAGTACAATTCTGTAACATTAATGGTGTTCATCATGTTGTGCAACCATCATCATTATCCGGTTCCAATCTTTCTATTACCCTTAACAGAAGCTCAATTTCTGCTAAGCAATAACTTTCCTTACCCCCCTGGTAACCACTAGTAAACTTTGATCTCTATACACTTGCCTATTCTAGATATTTCATATAAGTGGAATCATACAATATGTGTCCTTTTGTGACTGACTTATTTCACTCAACGTTATGTTTTCAAGATTTATCACAGCATGTATCAAATTCATTTCTCTTTACGGCTGCATAATTTTCTATTGTATGTATCTACCACATTTTGTTCATTCATCTGTTGATGGACCTATTTTATTTTTAATTAAGACTAAGATTTAGCAATGGTTTGTTTTCAGATGTCTTTTTTCCAGGCAGCACATTTTCCATACGGTGCCTCTGACCATCATTACTGACACCAAATTCTTCCCAACAATATCAGAGTGTATTTGAATTTTCTTTCTTCACTATAGAAACTACTGCTTTTGTTCTTTTACTGTCATGTCTGCCATACCTACTGAACACACCCACCTGGATATGCTTATAGCATCCAAACTCAGTATGTTCAAAATGGAATTCATTATGTTAGCCCCTCTCCCCTAAATCTGTATATTAACTGACATCACTATCCATTCAGTTACACAAGCTGGAAGCCTGCGAGTCATTCTCAAATCCTTCTCCTTCTTCCATGCAGTCACTGAGTCCTGTGGATTCTAACTCTTCGTTATCTTCTCTTTCAGCCCCTCTTCTTCCTCTGCTCCTCTTTACTCCTTTGCTTCTGCTATGGATTGAAGTATATCCCCCCAAAATATGTGCTGTGAATCCTAACCTCTGTGCCTGTGTTTCTAATCCCATTTGGGAATGGGTTTCTTTGTTATGTTAATGAGTCAGGGTTAGTGTAGGGTGTATCTTGAGCCAATCTCTTTTGAGATATAAAAGAGATTAAACAAGCCAGCAAAGCAGAGATGGGGGAAGAGAGATGTCAAGCAGCATGAAGATCGCCCAGGAACAGAAGCTCAAAGAGACAAGGACCTTCCTCCAGAGTTGACAGAGAAAGAAAGCCTTTCCCTAGAACTGGCACCCTGGGTTTGACTTCTAGCCTCCTAAAGTGTGAGAAAATAAATTTCTGTTTGTTAAAGGCATCCACTTGTGGTATCTCTGTTATAGAAGCACTAGGTAACTAAGACAGCTACTGTTTTGACTCAAACCAGCATTTGTCTTACCGAGATTCCTTCACTGGTCTACTTATTTCCCTAGCATCTGTCTCACCATCTTCCATTCTGTCTTCCACCTTGGTTTCAGACATATCTTTCTAAAAGCAAATGGAATCATATTACCCTTATTTAAAAATTCCTCAGTGGCTCCCCGTCTTAGTCAGTGTTCTCTAGAAAAACAGAATCAGTGAGATGTTTTATCCATATATATATATATCCATATATAGATATCCACATATATATGTATCCATATATATATATACCTATATATATATATACGGAGCCCTGGTGATGCAGTGGTTAAGAGTTCAGCTGCTAACCAAAAGGTTGGCAGTTCGAATCCACCAGCTGCTCCTTGGAAACTGTCTTAGTTATCTACTGCTGCTATAACAGAAATACCACAAGTGGATGGCTTTAACAAACAAGTTTATTATTGTCTCACAGTCTAGTAGCCTAGAAGTCTGAATTCTGGGTGCCAGCTCCAGGGGAAGGCTTCCTCTCTCTATCAGCTCTGGGGGAAGGTCCTTGCCATCAATCGTCCCCTGGTCTAGAGCAACTCAGCACAGGGACCCTGGGTCCAAAGGATGCACATGCTCCTGGCTCTTCTTGCTTGGTGGTAATGAGGTCCCCCTGTCTCTTTGCTCGCTACTCTCTTTTATATCTCAAAAGAGATTGATTTAAGCAAAACCTGATCTTGTAGATTGAGTCTTGCCTCATTAACGTAACTGCCTCTAATCCCGCCTCATTAACAACACAGAGGTAGGATTTACAACACATAGGAAAATCACATCAGATGAAAAAATGGTGGACACACAATACTGGGTATTATGGTCTAGCCAAGTTGACACATATTTTTGGGGGGCACAATTCAATCCATAACATTTCATCCTTTGGCCCTCCAAAATTCACGTTCTTGCCACATGTAAAACACATTCATCCCATTAAAAAGTCTTAAACCAACTCCACATCCAAATTCCATCCTGGGGCAAAATTCTTCTTCATCTGTGAAATCTAGAATACAAGTTATCTGCTTCCAAAGTACAATGGTGGAACAGGCACAAGGTAGACATTTCCCTTATAAATGGGAGAAATTGGAGGGAAAGGAGGGATAACAGGCACCAAGCAAGTCAGCAGAACACATTTCATTAGCTCTCAAGGCTTGAAAATAATCCTCTCTTCTCTGAGACCATTTAGGCAAAGGCCCTGCCTTCCAGACTCTGAGTGTTAGCCACCCTCTCTGGATACTGGATGGAGGGCCCTTGGCCGTGGGTTTCAGCTTCACCTTCCAGGCACACTGGAATGGCAACTCCGCTCTCTCGGCTTTGGGAAGTGCCATTCTCCTAATCTATTTGAGTGTCAACCTTACCCCCTAGAGCCTGGCAGGGCCCGTTCTTCTGCCCCTTGGGCATGACCACCCCACCCTCTCAGCTTTGGGCAGCAGACCTGGCCCCATCCTGCTGGCACTCATGAAAGGTAGTCCCACATTCTGGAACCAAGCTGTTGAAGATGTGATTCTTTGAAAGCTAGGAGGCTGTGGCCCCACCCTTAGAGACTCCAGAGGCAATGGCTCAACCCTTTGAGACCCCAGAGGTTGTGGCCCTACCCTTTGAGACTGAGGCAGCTCTGCTTCCTGTGTTCCTTGGACTCTTGGCCCCATGGGCCTCACTGCCCACATCTGCCTTGCTGGGGCAAGTGTTCCAAAACTCTTTAGCTCCACCGAAAAGTGCTGGAGGCACCCCACTCTGCTAGTAAACTTCAGCCAGAAAGCACTCAGCTCTCTTGCTCCACGGATTGGCAAGCCTAGCTCCGCCAATAAGTGCTTAGAGGCACCCTACTCTGCTAGGAAACCTCCTGCCAAAGGCACTCAGCTCTCTCTTTCCGTGGGTCAGCTCTGGTGTTGTCTCACTCTGGTCTCCTGGTTGTGCTGCTGCCATTTGTCTTCTGCTGCTTCTTGCTGTTTGCACCATCTCCAGTGGAACAGCTCTCCTCACGTCCTTCTGAGTCCTCACCAGAATTGTCTTTGAAGTTCACTTCAAGGCGATCTAGGCTTTTACTATTGGGCACTTTAAAACTCTTCCAGCCTCTATCCATTCACAGTTTCAAACTGCTTCCACATTTTAGGTATCTGTTAGAGCAGCATCCCACTCTCTTGGTACCAAATTCTGTCTTAGTTATCTAGTGCTACTATAACAGAAATACCACAAGTGGATGCCTTTGACAAGCAGAAATTTATTCTCTCACAGTCTAGTAGGCTAGATGTCCAGGGGAAGCCTTTCTCTCTCTGTAGACTCTGGAGGAAGGTCCTTGTCATCAATCTTCCCCTAGTCTAGGAGCTTCTCAGAAAAGGGACTCCAGGTCCAAAGAACTAGCTTCATTATCTCTTCTGCTGGTATTTCAATTATCCATATGTTACTAGTTTGATATTATCTCACAGTTCTTTGATGTTCTGTTTTTTCCATTCTTTTTTTTTTCTTTTCTTCTGTGCATTTCTGTTTGAGAAGCTTCCACTGACCTATCCTCGAGTACACTGATTCTTTGCTCAGCCTTGTTAGTCTACTGATGAGCCCATCAAAAGCATTCTTCATTTCTGTTTTGGTGCTTTTGATTGATTTCTAGCATTTCCTTTTGATTCTTCATTAGAGTTTCCATTTCTCTGCTATATTACCCATCTGTTCTTGCATGATTTCTCTTTTTCCCATGAAGCTCTTGACATATTAATCATAAAAGCCCATTATCGTTAAGTCAATTTTGACTCATAGTGATCCTAAAGGATAGACTAGAACTGTCCCATAGGGTTTCCAAGGAATGGCTGGTGGATTCGAACTGCCAACCTTTTGGTTAACAGTCAAGCTCTTAACCAGTATGCCACCAGAGCTCCATATTAATCATCGTTATTTTAAATTTCTTGTCTGATAATTTCAACATCTGTGTCATATCCAAGTCTGGTTCTGATGATTGCTTTGTCTCTTCAGACTGTGCTTTTTCTTGCCTTATGACATCCTTGTGATTTTTTTTTTATTGGAAGTTGGACATATTATATCAAGAACAGAAACTAAGATTATAGACTTTGCTGTTGTTAGTGGCCATCGAGTCAATTCTGACTCATGGCGACCCCATGTGTGTGAGTAGAACTGTTTTCCATAGGGTTTTCAAGGCTGTGACCTTTCAGAAACAGGTCACCCAGCCTGTCTTTTGAGGTGCCTCTGGGTGGATTCAAATTACCAACTTTTTAGTTAGTAGTGAAGCGTTCAACCATTTGTGCCACCCAAGGACTAATGGACCTTTAGTGTGAAGATTTATGTTAATTAGACTGTGCTTAATGTTTGTTGTAGCTATAGGTACCAGAGGCTTCAAATTCCTCTAGCATCCTTGTTTTGTCTCCACTTCTGCTTTTGGTCTTCCCTATGGACTGCTCCAGAGAGTCTGCGGCTTGCAGCTCTTCTAGCTGTAACCCACTGCTATTATACTGAAGTCCTATTGGTGTGGTGGTAGGGTGTGGGGATGGAGGAGCATTCTAGAATCTTCCAGTTAAATCTCAGTCTTTAGTGGGCTTGTGCCTGGGTGCTGCAGCCTTCACAAGTGTTTCTGTCCCTCTTCCAGTGTGTGGCTTTTATTTTTCCCTACCCTCTATTCCCTTCCTTGGGTTCAGTATTCCAAATATATTTTTTTGTAGTCTTGTCCCTTTATGCAAGGCAGGAAGGCTGGAGAGGGCTGGAGTGGGGAGGAATTCCTTACCCCTAGCTGGGGTAAAGTTCTAGACTTGCATTAAGGCAAAGTCCTTTGCTCTGGAGAGCAGATCTTTTTATGGAGAAGTTTCTGGACATGTTTCACAAGGATTACTCTTCCCCCCCTTCCTGCCAGAGCCACAAGGGAATTTATCCCAGATCCTCAATGTGAGAACCTATTGGGGTTACTGGGAGGGAAAACCATCAAAGTCTGACTCCCAAGACTCCTCTTGCAAGACTGTGGCCCAGGATTTTCTCACTCTTACATTAGTCCATACTTAACCTTCAATCGTTGTCAAAATTAGGTCTCTGAGTAGCACAAACAGTTTGTGCTTGACTCCTGCCCTAAAGATTGGTGGTTCAAACCCACCCAGCAGCGCCATGGAAGAAAGTCCTGGTAATCTTCTTTTGTAAAGATTACAGCCTAGAAAACGCTATGGAGCAGCTCCAGTCTGTACCCATGGAGTTGTCATGGGTCAGAACTGACTTGATGGCAATTTTTTTTTAACCAGCTTATGGCTCCAGTGGCTTCTGCTTCAGTTAAGCAGATCATGGTAGCTGTATCTCCCTGGACATGTCTCTCTCCAGGTTACAGGGTGGCAATTTGCCATGTGACTTTGGTTCTCTGATGGATCCAAGAAAAGCTGTTGATTTCTAGTTTGTCCAGCTTTATCTTGTTGAAAGGATGGAAGTGACATCTTCCAAACTTGTCAGAGCTGAAACTAGATATCTTTTTGATAGAAACTGAACTTGATGGTAGTGTATTTTGTATACAGTATGCGATTCAGTTTTCCAATATTTATTTGGGATTTTTGAATCTACATACATAAATGGGATTGGTCTGTAATTTTGTTTTCTCATGTTGTTCTTGTTTGGTTTTAGTATGAAGGTTTTATAATAATCACATAAAAGAAGTTGTCCCTCCCTTGTTTGATTTTTCTATACTCTGGAATATGTGTATAAGATTGGAATTATTTGTTCCCTGAAAGTTTTGTAGAACTTATCTGTAAAATTGTATGGGGATGTTGTTTTCTTTGTGGGAAGATTTTAAACTTTACTTCAATGTCCTTTATGGTTATGGGAGTACTTGAATGGTTAATATCTTCTTGAATATATTTTGATAAATTATAATTTTCCAGAAATTTGTTCATTTAGTCCAAGTTTTCAAATTTGTGGGCATAAATTTATATTACATTTTTCTATCGGTGTACCTACTGTTTTCTGTTCTGGTGTCTTGGCCCTATAGAGAGGATCAGAAATGAGTTGGAAAGAATTCCCTCTAGGAAACTCTCTGGAAGCCCAATATGTGATTAGGTCAAGGCGAGATTTTAGAAAATCTACCTCCTGCCACCATCCAAAAGTAGCATCCTCCTTCAAATCTCTTGTCATTCTGTGGCATAGATTGAGCCTTGTCCCAGACTATGTCTGGGTCTACAGATTTAAATCGGCTTTAATGATTGGATCTTTTTAATGTCTCACCATTTGATGAAGATCTCTGCACCCAATTTGGCTAGATTCTGCATGAGGTAATCCAATTCAGAGGCTGCATTTAGATACAGCCTGTGAATCCAAAGTAACACGAGCAAAGTTCTAGTCACGCCATAGTTTGTGGCTGCCAAAATGTGGACACGGAAGCAACAGTTATTTTAAAACTTGATAAGCAACACAGCATTTTGAAGAACTGTGGAATAAAATGGGTATTTCTAGTTGGAAAAGTGTTTGCACAATTGTTACATTCTATTCATTGAATGCCCTTTACCTGGTCATAGCATGTATGTTTTAGGTAAGAATTCTTTTTAAAAGCAAGATTTGTATTTTAGGTAAGATAGTTTTCTTAAAGCATAATTTATGTTTTATGGACTATTCTGTATTTTGGGGGTTTAGTAATCTTTTAGTTGAAAATGAGGATATGTTTTTTATTTTTTAACGCAATTATACATAAATATAGACTATGATGTATTCATCTTTACGTATACATAAATAATATTTTTACATCACTAGATACTTTAATAATCTTGTATTCCTTTATCTTTTCTTTTTTTTTTGAAGGGGGTGTAATTTATACACAAGTTAAATTGGGAAGTTGGAAACTTCAGTGCTCATGTAATGTTTAATTTAAATTATTTCCAACCACAGCCCAAGTCTCATGCTGGTATGGACAATCTGTGTTTCTTGGTATATGTTCCAACATTTTATTTAACAAAATAGAAATAGAAGAACAAATATAAAAGCACCAAATGTGAAGTATAGCTAGAAGTTTTTGACAGACATAACAGCAAAGCTACTTTATCTTCACAGCATTTGATTCAGGGACATTGTAACTCAATAGGCTTCATCTTTGACCATTTAATTCTGTAATTTAAAGAACAGCTCAATACAACATAACAAGGAGAAATGTTCAGTTTAGTCTTCATGTACATAAATCCAACAGTGTGAAGTGATATCAACTCCAGCAAATTCAATCTTAATTTGATCCTGATTATTTCAGAAGAAACCCCTCCTACAACTTCCTCTTTAGTCAGATTCAAGGGCATTAATTCAGCCTGGAAAAATTATTAGTAATGATTAAAAATATACACTACCTTGATAAAACAGGATGTTGAGATTTGAAATCTTCAGGGCACACATTTATAAATGAAGTGAACCACATTAAAAGAAACTAAAATTGCTTTCTATTTAATGGTTAAAACAGAGACATTAAACATTGGAAAAAGTTGTAAGAAATAGTACAAAAAATTGACAAAGGCATAGATTTCCTTCCCATACCCACTCACATAATCTAAAGCAATTAGAAGGAGCAGAACTGTGTCTATGTGGGTGAACTGGGACAAACCAGTAAATTCATATCTTGAGATTCACCTTTGCTCATGTCTGTGGTATAACAAAGATAAGGAATCACTTGACTCAACATTTTCAAACAGTTAAAAAATCTTTGGTGAATCAGACTGAAAAACTCTTTCGTTTTTTTAGCATATCCACCAAAAGCACAGCATATTAAGCACTTAAGGAGCTCATTAACCCTTTTAGGTCTCTGGGAGAACATTCGTTACCTAAATGAGAGTGAAGGAGGCTTTACCATATATTCAGCTAAGTCTAAATGAATGACCCATAATAAAGGAGAAGCAGTCAAACATTGAATAAGTAGTTATACTAGATGAATTTTAAAAGCCAAAATTTCTCTGAATCTAAAGAAAGAAATAGGCTATTTTCCAGTCTCTTTACGTAGATTCCCTAGAAAACAAGATAACTGCTAATGTTTATTGGGAGGTGCAATCCCAGGGAAGCAAGAGTGAGGAAAAAAGGGAAAAGGAGGAAACAGAAGAGAAAATCCAACATGGTACATTGTGGAACTGGCCAAATCTTCACAACAAAACTGGTTTGGTTGGTAGGTTCTGTAGAATGTCTCCAGAAAAGCTGCATGGAACATTGTTTCTTGGAAGAGTCCATTGTAGAGATACAGGGAAAGCATTTATCTGCTAGCTCTTTCTTGCCTCCTGTCTTTTGTTGGTTCAAATAAAAGGAATTAACTCCTGGGACATTCTAGGTTGTGTTACCTGGCCCTTCTGGACAGCTGCTGGTGGCACTAGGGCTTCTCCTTGGTAATTTTCATGGAGGGCCCTTGGCTTTACCAGCACAGGAACAGCCTAAGCCTTTTCTAGGGTGCTTTCAGCAGGAAGCAAGGGATGGTGACTGGAAAGAGAAGGAAGGATTTGGGATGGAGCTTAGGTTGATACTGGTACTAGTTAGTACACTTGTGAAAAGAGTGTGTATGAATGCATATGCATATTTGTGCAAGTGATGAATTCAAGGATATATGTGGGTATTATTACAGGCCCAACAGGGGCCTGTAAACTAGGGCTATGAGTAAATATAAAAGTGAAGGACAGGTTATCACTGTAAAAAAAGTTGCTACACACAGAGCCAAAATGAGGAACCCAAATCGTGTCAAAGCCAAAAATCCTTTAGATGTTTCAAGGTGAGAAAGGAGATTGAAGTGTAAAGCTAGAGTTTCTGAGTGGCACTAACTCTGCTGGCATACACCTAGAAGGAGTGTAACGGGCAGATGATTGTACTGAGGTGAGGTTCTTGAGCAGAGTCGGCCTGAGAGAGTGATCTGTGGCAGTAGTCTGAGGAAATGTAGCCAAAGGAAAATCCAAACAAGTATTGGGACAGTCCCCAAGGTCTTAAAAGACTGCAGTGTAGGACACTTTCCCTCCTAGTCTGTTATCCACCTATTTCTGCTTGCTGGTTTCTCAGCTTGACATTTATTCGTATTCACTTCACATATAGAAATTCAAGTCTTCTAAGAACCTTAAAGAGATGAAAGTGCTTCTGAAGGTCCACTGATCAGCAAAGCCAAGGCTCCATCAGGATGAACATCCAGAGGTGCCAGTGTTGTAGAAATCAGGTCCACCAGCTACATTTTCCTCAGTTGGCCAGAAATCATCTGATAGACTGAATAGCAAATTCAGATCATGTGGGTACTGTACTATGACTAGGATGACAAACCACTGGTTGACCAAATCAATGCACTTTCTCCTTTTTCATCTACCTGGTTTTTGTCATGTAGACATATTGGTGCCAGAAATGTTATTTGAAACAGTGTTGCAAATAGAAGTATCCTTTGTATTTTTAGTATGAATTTGGAAAATTCCCCAGATTTTACGTGTGGCTGTCTGGTTTCCACCTTAGAGGATATGACCAACCAGTTGGATGGTGAGACTAAGTTTAGTCACTGGATGAGCAAACAAATCTTTTTATATGTCATTTTAGAATTAACTTTTAGAAGGTTCTTTAAGACTGACATTTGACTCATGAGAAACACACATTCTTGCCCCTCCTGCCATGTTTGTTTTCATAATTTGCTCCCAATAAACTTTTCTTCCCTTGCTGCCATTGATCACTTTATCCCATTTCTCCTTTGTATACATTCTTCTGTGTGGTTCAGTTACCAGTTTGCTGGGTCCTTAGACTCCAGAGGATACACACCAAGCTTTTCTCACATGACTGGAGGTGAGGGAAAAGCAGCCCCTTCTCTTTCTCTCTAGGTAATAGAGGGAAATATAATAGCATTCCAACACCTTTCGTCAAAGATACTTTTTAAAATGGCGTCTTTATTCTCAAACATTTTATTCTGTCAAGGGTATTGATCTGAGGGTCACAAAATTGACTTTAGCTATCTCTTTTTGCAAGCCATGCGTAAGTATTACAACACTTCATTTTTTAAAGGCGTATGATATGTGACATCCGTGTTTTCTACATTTTAGGATCCTTAGCAGAAACTTAGAAATGGTCTACTTTTAGTTTACTGGTATATAAAGTAGACCCAAGCTAAGGAATTTGAGAAATTCATGGTCATATTCATATTTTATGCATATTATATATGAATTTAGGAAAAAATGTTACAGAAGTAATAATATGCTTTAAGAGAACAAGAAATCAAATAGAGTTCCCTAAGGCTCTATATGTATGCTTTACTATATCACCAATTTAGGTTGCACTGGTTAATAAATAATGGGTAAATTAAAAACTCATTTTAAAATTAGTTACATTTATTCATGCTTTCTGTAAACATTTATAGAACTCCACTACGTATCAGGCACAATGCTAGACAGGGACAGCAACATGAATGGGAGAATCTTATGCTTGTGGAATGGGGCTTGACAGGGGGATAAAGAAGAAGAAGGGAATGCGGATTTCAGTGGACTTGGACTTACTGTGGAGAGATGCAGTAGAGTTGGATATATAAGTTTGGAAAGCAGAAAAACGGTTTGGCTTAGAGTTGTAGAGCTGGAATAACAATCGTGATCTTGAAGAAGAAAGGCTAAAATGCAGCAAAATAAAATGTTTTCTTGTCTTTTCTTAGAATGACCTATATAGGCAGTGTCCATTTGGTACTTGTAGTTCATTTTTTTTGTAAATAACTGTGGGTAGATCCTTAGGCCAGTTATCAATAGCCTATTTAAACCATAATACAATGGAGGCACAGAATGAAAACCCTAAAAACTCCATATAGCCTCTTCTATGTAATTTTTAGAATGATAAACCTTATCTGAGTTCAGATTTGGAAATCCAAGAACCATCTCCTCTTGCCCTGGGTGTAAAAGTGTGGCTGGTTCATGTGAAGCCTTTCCTACAGAAGCTGGGTAAATTATATGCATCTGTGTGGATCTCTTCCCAGTTCTTAGTTGAGGGTAACTGTAGTTGCCACCTGGAGAGAGGAGAGCAGCTAGTGCAGGTGTGCTGTGTGAACTGTGTGAATGTGGGGTGCTGTGTGCTGAGGGTTGTCCACAGTTTATGTTCTTTTGTGTCACAAAACCATTTGAGGATCTTTAGAAAATGATGGATTTTCTCCACAAATGCACATATACAGGGTTCTGCATAATTTTTCAGAGGGTTCCTGGTACCCTTGAAATCTATCTATGAACCATCTCTTCTATACTATACAAACAAAATGTCCAAAATGGTCTCATAAAAGAAAGCTATGTAACTACATACTAGAGAAAGGTATACTAGAAATATAGAGGATAAAAGACAGATGGATAAAGGCATAGAAAAATAAGAATGGCTTCCAAAAAAAGGGCAGAAGGAAAAAGATGGATCTATACAAGAGTCAGTGTATCAATTTAAAAGAGATACTATGGAGAAAAATAGATCAGCTTATAAATGCAGGACATAAATTAATGAAACTGAACTCCTTTAAAGCAGGTTGTCTCTAACAAGAAAAATAAAGAAAAGGAATTTCGCCAATTAGGAAGTACTGATGATATTACAAAAATAGCCATTTCTCATGGGTGAGTAAGAAAATAATTAAAAAAAAGAAAACTTTAAGAACTGCAAATAAATAGTCCTGATAATGGACTATTAAAAGAATCAAGCCATTATTCTTACTAAACCACTAATAATTATTTTCAAAAATTAATTTTAGAGGTAGTCTGATTGAGATTTATGCAAAATATATTTTATGTTGATAAACATGTACATGTCATTTTTTTGGTTCTCCAAGGGCATACGTAATCTTTCATTTTATCAGTGTTTCCTGATAGAAAATTCTGTGAGATATAATTGTCATTGATAATGAAAATACTTAAACGTTGGCAGCGTGATTGACAAAGTGAGATGACTGATTTAAGAAGCACTTGGAAGCTTAAGCAAATCTGCTTAACTATCCACATCACCTATATTAGATTAGTGCAGTTAATTGGACACTTTTCCTTGTACTGTGTAGCCTCAATGAATATGGAAAGCATTAAGTGGCACTGGAAATATTGAGGGGTTACTACCCAGAAATGGAGTTAAAGATATCAGATATATTCAGAAGGAACATTAAAATGTGATCAACTTGGAGAAACATAACCAAATGTACCTGGCTTCTTTCAATAATTTGCAATATAGATATTAAAATATAAGTGTAACATCAAAATCTAAAGTGATTCTGGGGGTGGGGGGGTGGAATTTGACAGGCACTTATATAGTAAGTAATTCACCCCACTTAGTGTGGGCAGTTTCAGGATCTGGACACCTTGGAAAGATGTTTCCACCTTAAATATTGGGGGTTATCTGGACGGTATTGTTCATGAGTGGGCATATTGCAGAGAAGACAATGACAGAGGCTGACATTAAATGAGAATGAACCTGATGCTAAATCTGACATCTATCATTATTTTGCTTATGAAGTAGACAAAAAGAACAAAGATGTTTCTGGTCTTACGTGAACTAAATGATCTAAATCACGTATCTGGAAATTCCTAAATACCAGAAAAGTTGGTGTTTAAAGCAACATATCCTGATATTTGTCAAACAAGATGAGCTAGATTATGACGTATCTCTAATGCTAACTATCCAAACCAAGACTAAAAACATTTGTCAAATGCTTTCCTTTCTACTTTCTAATGTTATTTTTTATGTTTTCGTTTTCTATAAACACAATGACAGTTGTTCTGAATGTCAGTAAGAAAATTATTGCTATAACACCAGGCTCATTGGGCTTCTTGAAGTAGCTATAGGCTTGGAACCAAGTATTTCTGGGTTCAGATATTATGACTGAGGAGTTCCAGATAATCATTTTTCCTCTAAACCTTCTAAAATGTCTTCATAATTCTTTTTATGATTTTGATAGTGAATGAAGTTTATCAAGTTGACTTTGAAAATGCATATCTACTAAGCAAGTCATTACACTTGACAGTACTTGGTGAATTGAAACGTCTCTTCCATTTAATTTTAAGCATAGTTGTCAAATTAGAAATGATGATTATCAAACCTTGAAAAAATATGTTTGATAATCAATTTATATTTAATATAAAATGCCTACCACTTTAGATAACAACTGAACTTATTGGTTATTTGAAAATCTTACTTGTTAAATAAATTTTTGTTCAAAAAGTTTAAAAACAAATAATGATTTAATTAATCAGATTAAGTTTTTCTTAAGCAGAAGCATTATTTTCCCAAGAATCACTGAAATAACTCTAATCCATGTAATATTAAGAGATTCATTCAGTTTAAGTTGAAATAGTATTTATCAAATCTGGAAAGTGAAAAATATCCAGAATATCCTAACTGGCAAACACCTTTTTTTCCCCCCAGCTTCTGCTTTAGTGAAATATAGAATCAGAACAAACCGACACAAAATCCAGAAGAAGCACCAAGCAAAATGTAGTTTATCAAAGGGACAAAAACCTGTTGCTGGAAGTAGATAGCCTGTGGAGGCATACTTAAAAGTTGTAGAAACACTCAAAATATTAATAGAAGATATTTCAAGTCAGTTTTGGACCAATGGATACGAAGTGGCAACTCTTGAACCTCAGACTAAACTGATGTTGGTTTCTAACAATTCAGTAATTAAAATGATGACTTTTTAACCCTCTGGCAGTTAAGCATCTACATAATCTCCTGCATATATAAATCAAATCTGTTATAAATGCCCCTCAAAGCAAAAAAGTTCACACCCTTCTTCCTCTTGTAGCTATGAGTGCTTTGTTTTCTTCTTTACGGAGAGGAGAAGGATCACTGAGCAAGATTATAAAAAAAATTGAAAATTCTCTTTATGGTGTTATTTTCTGCACTTTAGGAGTAACAGGAGGTGGTTAATTCTGAACACTTATCTGAAACTTTACAGCAGCTTTGCCCTGGGCAAGTTTGCAAATCTTCTTTCCTGTCATTAGGTCTGACTGAGGAGCCTCCCTTTGCGGTACCATACAGAACTGGTCCTTGGGGTCATCCTGACAACCACACAGTCCCCACAGTCCAAGCCACACTTGTGCTTTGCCAATGAGAGGGACAAAATGGAGGATCCTAAATGTGATGCTGAGAAGGAGAAAATAAAATGATTGAAAAGTTTGAAATCAGATGAGTTGATTTCACACCCCTCCGGAAAGACTTTTGTGAAAATGAAGGTGATCTAAGAAGAAATGGAATAGTTGTCCACCACAGTTCTGTGGTGGCTTGTGATGAGAGGTATAATTTAGAAATGCAGATAGAAAAGCTTCACAGTGAACAGTGTATCCAGCACAGGGATCCGAACAATCCTTGTTTCAGCGGAGCTTGCTCCCCGGGAGTGCAAGAGGAACTGAACAGCTACCCATAAGAGCATTGTATAAAATGCTTTAGGAACTAGTTTTCGGTTTTGCATGCAGCTTCCCATGACACTCTCCTCCTATCTTGTTGTGTCTCTCCATTCTATTTCTTCCTCCCTTTCTCCTTCTCCCCTCCCTCCCTTCTTTCCTCCCCTCCACCCCCTACATACACATACACACATATATGCACACTGCCCACCCCCAAACTTTCTTTCTCTTTCTTCACTCTCTCTCTCCTCTCTTGGTAGATGAAGCAAGAAATATATGAAGGAGAACACTTAGGAGTTGAAGGGAAAAAATGTTAAAACATACACAAAATAAAAATAATTTTCTTTACTGTGATAAGGACATAGGGGAAGAATGTATTTTGATGCTAATAAAATACACTTTTATCTCTCACTTTGGCATTTTGTCTTGTTAATACAAGATAGCACCCCTCGGAGAACCTAGGTCCTAATACACAGTTTCATTAATCACTGAGCACTCAGGAGCTATTCTTTCAGTCTAAAGAAGAGATAGTTGGCATTCCTGATTTTACACAGAGAGAGACATCTTTTGTGGACCCTAGCAGATCCCTTGGACCCAAAAGAAAAAGAAAAAGAAACTATGGGAGTCCATGATTCTAGTTAAAGAGCAGCCTAAAATTTTTATGTCAGCATTAGAGTAGCGCTTAAAGCATACATACACTCAGAATTAGAGCTGTCAGTCAAATGTTTATTTTAAAAGAGAATAACCTAAAATATTTGTCCCTACCCAGATGGAGGCTCTGCTCTTTGCATTACCGAAAAAGCCAGCAGAATTCTGAGAGCAGGATATTTGAAAACACATGGGATTGCTTGTAATGCTTAGTCATATTTAAAGCTGAGCTGATACTGTGTGTAATGTTAATGATAACAAATTGAGTTAGAAAAAGGTTGTATTTCACTTTTGTTCTGGTTGAAATGCCAGAAAGAGGTTCTTTTTTTGTTCCTGCGTGAAATTATGATTTAAGCGTTACAAGTTAAGGTGTGTGTGTGCCTATGTGTAGGAATGGAATTAGTTGCCCCAACAAGTCTAATTATGTCTTCTTACTCTGACCTTGTCCCTTGCCCTTTAGTCTTTGGGGAGGGGTGGTGTTGCAAATGGTTAAGCTCTCAGCTACTAAGTGAAAGTTGATGGTTTGAAAATACCCAGAGGTGCCTCGGAAGAAAGGCCTGTTGCTCCATTTCAGAAAGAACACGGCCTTCAAAATCCTATGGAGGGCAGCTCGACTCGGCACACATGGGATTGCCTTGAATCAGAATCGACTTCACAACTGGTTGGGGAGACGGTAAAAGAAAATGAGGACAAAAGAAAGACTTAGAAGGATGAGGGGAAAAGGACGGAAGGAAAGGGAATAGAAAGTTTGAGTTGAAGAGAGAAGTGAAGGAGTGGAATTAAGACTCTCATACCCTTCTAACCTTCTTCTTACCAGTCACCACCCTGCAATACCAGTCAGACTGGAAGAGTGGAAAAAAATAAAAACCCCAAAACTAAAACCTGGAAAGGTCACGGATGCTGTGTGGCTTATCTGTATAAGGTATGACCTAAATTTGGGCTTCTGTACAAGTCAGAAAAGCGTTATAACCCACAATTCTTTACATAAAATTTCTTGGCTGTTGTCACTGCAAACCTTCTGGTCTTTTTCTCTTTCTGAGAAATAATACTATAAGTGCAGCTGCTGTCAATCACAGGAGGCTGCCTCAAGGTTGTGCCAGGTCAGCTCTGGAAAACCAAGGATCAGTGAGTGAGGTGTTGACGGCAGGGTGGGTGGCAAACGTGAATGGAGAGAGCTTGAAATTTACAAGCTGCTGTCACAGGAAGATTAGGGCTAAAAGCAGGCATGAGTTTGAAAACAGAAAAGCCAGAGGAAGGAAGATTGGGAGGTAGAGAACTAAAGAAAAATATGTTGTGGTTTTATTCTAGAAAGGTTCGTGAATTAAAGGATATCACGCTCAACTAAAAGAGGTTTAAATTTATAGCAATCATAATGTTTCCTTATAACATTACCAAGTAATATTCCATCTTCCTGTGGAATTTCTCCTCTGTCACATAAAAACTGCCTGTTCCACAAGACATCACTGTGGTTTCTCTGAGTTGCACAGTTTCTGGTCTATCTCAATGGCTTCCCACTTTTCTATTTGGAATTAAGTTCCCTGCCCATCACAACTGATTGTGCATTATTAAAAAGGATGGCTGTTAAGTCAACCAAAATATATACCTTTGGCGGGAAAAAAAGGAATTAAGAATAAATCAGAGTAGAAAAAGAAGAAAAGAGGTCAGCCACATCTTTCAGCTTTTCCTCTGTTCCCCCGCACCCACCCCCACTCCTGTAGGAATGCTCCAACAAATTGTCATAAATTATTCAAAACACCTCTTTACCAACCCATTTCCAAGTTTTCAACATATTCTGACAAATTACTAAGCTTATGCTGAACTCTCTCGATATACTTTACCTGAAGATGATTTTTATGCTCTGTAAATTTACAAAGTACAAGTATTATCTACTTTATTAACTAATAAAAAAAATTTCTAGTAATTAAAAGAAGAGGTATTTATCATCTCCCTTCTCCATGAAACAGTCATCAGGTTTATTCACTGCAGTTGAGAATGGGTGTGTATAATTGATGCAGTTTGATATTTCTATTTTTAGTGTCAGATACACCTCAACAGAATGTCTTAATGTTCAGTAACTTAATGGCAGAATTGTCAACCAGATCCTTCCCAATCCAGCTACTACAGTACCTCCATTTTTAAAAAGATTTGAAAGAATCCTAGATTTGATTTACATAACTAAACCTAATCAGTCATCCTTTGGGACTGAAACAGATAAAATAACATTGATAATAGATGAAAAATGTCTAAAATCTATATAAAGCATCATTAACAATATTTTTTCTTCAGTCTCATATGTATAGCATTATAATAAGTCTATTTGAAATATGGAACAGATCATTTCACTCATGTTACTGAAATTAAATGGATCTAAGACTACGAAAATGGGAAGCCTAGAGCTGATTTATATTCAGCTTCTTAAGATTGAGCCTGTAGAGTCAATTTTGAATGGAAGATTGGAAAAATGGTTTGTTAAATTTAGGGCTACCTTAAAAATTAATCCGGATGATACATCTCAATATTTTAACCTCTACCTTTATTGTTTAAAAAAAGTCCCAGCTTCTCTGAGACTTTCTTTGTCTAGATAGTTGAACAAAAGTAGAATTTTAGTGAGTGTCAGCAGCAATGTAGGTAGAGCTAAAGCCCTTATTAAAAAGACTATGGGTATTACAAAGACAACAGTAGAGTATTTCTAGAGACAACTACTCTCTTGAGTTGCCCCACAAATGTAATTCACATAATATCTGACACAAGAATAACTGGAAGAGTGGATCAACATTAATGAGATATTCCAGACCCATGGATTCCTATGAATTCTGAGCAGGAGGGAATTCACCCCTGGAATGGAAGGAAACTATAGTTTGTTGTCATGGTTCCTTCAGAAAAGCCTGGGCTCTTTTCCCTGAACTTCTGTGGTCACCATATCGTCTCTAAATTTTCCTGCTGCCTTTCTGACTATAGCTTCTCAGTTTCGTTTGTAAGCTCCCCTGTCTCCTCATGGACCTTAAATGTTGGTTCTCCTCTTACCACACCCACTCTCCTTGGTTATCATTGTTGTTGTTGTTAGGTGCCTTTGAGCTGGTTCTGACTTGTAGTGTCATGGATTGAATTGTGTCCCCAAAATTATGTGTCAACTTGGTTAGGCCATGATTCCCAGTATTGTGTGGTTGTCCTCCATTTCGTGATTGAAGTTATTTTCCTATGTGTTGTAATCTGATTCTGTGGTTAATGAGGCAAGATTGGGTTACGTTAAAGAGGATTAGGGTGTTACACCCTTACTCAGGTCACATTCCTGATCCAATGTAAAGAAGTTTCCCTGGAGTGTAGCCTGTATCATCTTTTATTTTACAAGAGATATAAAAGAGAGAAGCGAGCAGAGAGACAGGGGGACCTCATACCATCAAGAAAGAAGCACTGGGAGCATAGTGCATCCTTTGGACCTAGGGTACCTGCACTGAGAAGCTCCTTGACCAGGGAAAGATTGATGACAAGGTCCTTCCTCCAGAGCCGACAGAGAAAAGAAAGCTTCCCCTGGAGCTGACACCCTGAACTTGGACTTCTAGCCTACTAGATTGTGAGAGAATAAACTTCTGTTTGTTGAAGCCATCCATTTGTGGTATTTCTGTTATAGCAACACTAGATGACTAAGACACATAGCGATGCTATGTACAACAAAACTAAACACTGCCCAATCCTGCACCATCCTCACAACTGTTGTTACATTTGAGTCCGTTGCAACCACTGCTTCAATCCATCTTGTTGAGGGTCTTCCTTTTTTTTTTTGCTGACCTTCTACTTTACCAAGCATGATGTCCTTCTCTAAGGACTGGTCCCTCCTGATAACATGTCCTTGGTTACCATACAGAACAATAATTCTAAAATAGCTATCATTAGTCCAGTTCTCATTCCTGAGCTTCATTCTGCCTGTCTATCCTACGGGCCACTCAGCCACTATGAGTTGTAGTTGACTCTACAGCAATGGGTTTGGTTTTTTTGCTGAACAAAGCTCATGAGCTTTTGTCCCTCTACATGGCCCCTTTCCCTGTGTTCAGTCTCTGTGAGTGCCACCATCATCCATCCTGTGGCCAAGAGAAAGAGCGGAGTTGACTCCCACTCTGCCTTCTCCCTCAGTGCGCGCAGCCAATCAAGCACCCAGTTCTATCAATTCACCCTCCTAAATATCTTCCCATTCTGTCCTCATCTGCTTACCATCACCCCAATTTAAACCACCAACATCTTGTTCATAGATCAGTGCAACAATGTCCTAAGAGATCTTCTTGCCTTGTGTCTTGCTTCCCTTCGATCCATTTTTTAAACTTCCCCTACAGTCTTATCATTTCCTTGTTGAAACTCTTTTTCATTTTTTAAAATTACTTTTTTTTTTATTGTTGTAATTAAATGAAGTTTACATTTCAAGTTAGTCTCCCATACAAAATTTTTATACCATACATTGTTATAAGACCCTAATTACTCACCCATTCTGTGACGGCACACTCCTCCCCTCTGCCCCTGATTCCCCATGACCATTCAACCAGCTCCTAACTCTCTCTGCCTTCCCATCTCACCTCTGGACAGAAGCTGCCCCTTTGGTCTCTTGTATCTACTTGACTAAGAG
>NW_004443968.1:8581198-8614312 GCF_000243295.1 Trichechus manatus latirostris | reverse complement strand
CTCAGTCAGACCATTAAGTCTGGTCTTCTTACTAGAATTTGAGTTCTGCACCCCATCCTTCTACTGCTCCATCAGGGACCCTCTGTTGTGTTCCCTGTCAGGGCAGTCATTGATGGTAGCCGGGCACCATCTAGTTCTTCTGCCTGTTAAAACTCTTTAATGGCTTCCCAGTCCCCTTCAGGCTAAGTCCAATTTCCTTAATGAGGTTTACATGAGCTTTCACAATTTGACACGATTGCTTCACCAGCTCATATCCCCTTTTTATTACATTTGTGCTCTTTGCTGAGCCTTATGGAACTTCTGGTTGCAAGTCCTCAAATGGAACGTGCTGTCTCTCCTCCCTCCAGGTCTTTCTTTGCTCAGGTGATTTCCCTTTCTCTCCCGCAGGGAGGCTGTTGTTATGGATTGAATTTTGTCCCCCAAAAATGTGTGTCAACTTGGCTAGGCCATGTTTCCCAGTATTGTGTGATTGTCTACCATTTCGTCATCTGATGTGATTTCCCTATGTGTTGTAAATCCTACCTCTATGATGTTAATAAGGCAGGATTATAAGAAGTTATGCTAATGAGGCAGGACTCAATCTATAAGATTAGGTTGTATCTTGAGTCAATCTCTTCTGAGATCTAAAAGAAAGAAGCAAGCAGAGAGACAGGGGGACCTCAAACCACTAAGAAAAAAGAACTGCGATGTTAGCGGTGTCCTTTCGACCCAGAGTCCCTGTGCTGAGAAGCTCCTAGGTCAGGGGAAGACTGATAATATGGACTTTCTCCCAGAGCTGACAGAGAGAGAAAGGCTTCCCCTGGAGCTGGCACCCTGAATTTGGGCATCTAGCCTCATAAACTGTGAGAGAATAAATTTCTCTTTGTTAAAGCCATCTACTTGTGGTATTTCTCTTATAGCAGCACTAAATAACGAAGACAGCTATTTCGTGTTGTAGTTAGAACAAGGGCTCCGACATTGGACTGCCTGGATTTGAATCCTGGCTGCACTATTTCCTGTGCCTTGATGATGATGGCAGTGCTGATGATGTTAGTATCTGCCTTTCAGGATCATTGTGAAGATTAAATGAGTGCTAAGTGCTTAGAACAGTGCTGGGCTCTAGTAAGAATTCAGTAAATATTAGCAGCTATGACTATCGTTTCTCACTTGATTAGATATAATTTCTCTGGAAAGCTTTCCCTGAAGCCCTGACTCTGGTTGGTTTTTATATTCTTCCATAGCAGCCTGCATGTACCCCTGTGGTAGCAGTTATCACTCTAAAGAATAACTACCTCTTTACTTAAGCTCTTCTCCCTGACTGATTATGGACTTCTTGAGGTGAGGGTTTTGTTTTGCTCGTCTTTGTCTTGCCAACATCTAAAAGAGTGTCTGGCTCATAGTATGTGCTCAATAAATATTTCCTTAAAAATGAAGGTCATTTGTAATTAATTTCCAAAGGCAATTCCATTTCCACATAGAAAGTTTTTGCTTTCCAAGAATTAAGATTTCAGGAGAAAGATGAGATTCAACATCCATGTATTTTACATACTCTATTATGCCAATGTATTTTAAGGAAGTATTCATTTTTAACTGGGGTGTTATGTTGAATAGAGGAGATGTACAGTTAGTTGGGCTCTTCTCTGGTAAACAACCAAAAAACCAATAAGGAGACAATTATAAATAGCTTCCCTAGTATAATCAGTGGAGCCCTGGTGGCGCAGTGGTTAAGAGCTCAGCTGCTAACCAAAAGTCGGCAGTTTGAATCCACCAGCCACTCCTTGGAAACCCTGTGGGGCAGTTCTACCCCATCCTATAAAGGTCGCTATGAGTGGGAATCAACTCGACAGCAAGGTTGTTTTTTTTTTTTAGTATAATCAGTCAGCCTGAAGTTAATGCCTGTGTTACCAGTGTCAGCAAGTGTTCTCAAAATTCTGTAGGTCTTAATAGAGAAAAGAAATGGAAAGGGAAAAAGAGATTGTACTTTTTAAAATGTGAGAGAACTGAAAAGATCCCAGGCGTATAAAGGGACAAGAAATTGATTATGAAGGGCTAGGAAAAGCCTCACCAATATGAATCAAATTCCCCTTGTTCCTCTCTTGGTCTTTTCAAGATCTTGCCTGAGTTGCTGCCATCCTATCAGTCTATATCTCTGTTTCTATTTGTCTTCCTGTGCTTGCCATGGCTACACCTCCTACTGACATCCTCTTACTGAATTTTAAAAGCTGTTTCTCAGCAGTGCTGGCTACAAGATTATTTCTGCTATGGATCTACTTTAAACCTTTAAGATAAAAAAGTCTCCCAAAATGATTTAATCCCTCATTCTTTTGTCTGTTCTAATCCAAACAAGCAACCAAATTAGAACAGGAAGAACATGTCTAAAACAAACAATACTAGTTTTGTATGGAAGTCAGCAAATGTTTTTTCAATCAAAAGCATAATGTCGAGATCAAATTTTACCGTGGGTGGAAGGGCAAAAGAGTAGGCATTTTAAAGTTATAGTTTATATATCCTTTGTTAATCACTTTTAATATTTTCTGTTGAGTGGGCCTTGATAGTCAGAAGGTGGATCTATTTTATGGAGGAAGGAAATGTATCAAAATCAGTAGCAATAATATAAATTGTTAGTAAATTTAGGGAAAAAAATGGACAGGTCAATGAAACCTAGTGGAAAAACACCCAAAACAAAATAAAAAAGACTGGAAAATGTCTGCAATCTTGTGACCACAGGCTGGAGGCAAGCCAAGTGACCAAGTCCAGAGCCAAGTTCTTGGAGATGCATTTCCTGTATCTGCACTACTTCTAGTTACTTGGGAAAGAGCCCTCATCTCATGATAAGTTCTCTCTCTGTCTCTCTTTCTACCTTTTCTTTATGTAAAATTTCATATGTTAAAAAACAAAAAGTAGAGAAGATAGTATAATGAACTTCCAAGTACCTACCACCCACCCTCAACAATGACAATTATAATGAGAAATACCACGTAGCTCATCAGCCAGAGTCCTGGCAAGAAAGAGATGGTACAGTCAAATAAGACCACGTGAGGAGTGTTTAATAAAGAGATTGTTTATGAAGGTGTAGGCGGGGTTTGGGGAACCCAAAAAGGGTCAGAACAGTACCCTAGTGCTTGTAACAATGGGGACTGTCATCATCTTTAAACCTGAGGGGCCAAGAGGAAGGGCACTTGTTGAAATCCAGAGAGGCTGCCTGTCAGGAGCAGTGGCTTTCACCAGACTCTTTCAGCCCTGACAGCCTGGCAGGAAGGGAGTCAGGGGAATAGATATACAACCTGACTCTCCTCCAGTTCTCCTGGTGCCTCCTATTGGGCAAACTCCAATAGGAAGTCAGAGGTCAAGGGAGTGCATTAATGCAGTTCATAAAGGTCAGCCTCCGGGGAATATAGTAGGGTGAGGAAGAGTGGAAGGTGAATCTGCTGGGCAGATAAAAGACTTCGAGGGCACCACAAGCAAAAGACATAACTAATATTTAGAGGTGGAGAAACATATGCTCTAGCTTGCTGTTTTTCAGGCTGTAGACTGTGACCCATTAGAAAATTATTAAATCAGTTTAGTGAGTGTTAAGCAGCATTTTAAAAAAGAAACAGAATAGAATAGAAAATATTAGAGTACATCTGATATAGAAAAGGTATGTGTGTGTGCAAGTGTGTTTGTGCCTAAGTGTACATTGGGTGGAGATACATTTTTATTGTGCGTTAAGTAAATTTGGAAAACAATTGTCTAGCTGGCTTTATCTTAGGAGAAAGTCTGAGGAGGCGTTTGTGAAGAAATAAATGATGAGATTGTGAAGAGAATTAATATTTTGTGTAAAAGGATTTGACTGGGGCTGTGTGTTCAGAAACTTCTTGAGTACTGCAGAGCTGTTATATAGGCTTCTGACTTTGTCTGAGGTCAGTGTAGATAATAAACTAGATGGTTGTGGGCCTTACTTGCCTTACTTAACGCATCATTGCTTGGAAGGAAACTCTTGGGAGGAGAGGCAGTGTGGGTTCTTGAAACTGATCCAATAGTACAAGTATCAAACCATCATGACGATTATTAAGTTTATTAATAAACTTTTCTGTGCTTAGTATAGTGTTGCAAAGATAAATATTGGTCATGGAAGTAGATATTATTCCCATTTTACAGATGAGGAAATTGAGGCTCAAGTGCCTATATCTCACAACACATGTAACTCACACATATGTGGGCTTGAAGCAGGGAAAAACAAATAGTTTTAAACTCCAGCTGCTGCAGTATCTGAGAGATATCTTATAGGAAACAATCATGTGGTAAAGGCCTTTTAAGTAATGGGAAGAAAATATTTTCTGCAGCACACTTGTTAAAATTCATTCTATTGTTGTTGAAAGCAGGAGGTGGCGAGATCCATAAATTTTTTCCAGACTTACTTGTGGTGGGGCTTTGTGCTTGTTCACAGTGATATTTTAAAGCAACTTTATTGAAGTATAATATGTACCCATTTTTTTAGCGTAGAGTTGAATGAGTTTTGACAAATGCATACATCTATAAACCATGACCAAAATCAAGATACAGAACATTTCCTACATCCCCAAAAGTTTTTACATGCCCTTTACCAATCAGCCCCACCCTGCCCCACTTCAGGCAAGCCCTGATTTACTTTCTGTCACCATAGATTAGATTTTCATTTTTGGAATTTCATAGAAATAAAATCATACAGTATCTAGTTTTTTTTTTTTTTTTTTTTTTTTTGCGGAGGGCATAAGTCTGGATCCTTCCAGTCAGCATAATGTTTTTGAGATTTATTCATGTTTATGTATCAGTACTTTATTCCTTTTTATTGCCAGGTAGTGTTCCATGGTATGGATAGACCACAATTCATTTATACATCCACCTGTGTAATGACATTTGGGTTGTTTCCAGTTTTGGGCTATTATAAACAAAGCAGCTGTGAATTTACAATTGTTTACATGGGCCCATGCTTTCATTTCTCTTGGGTAATTACCTAAGAGTGGAATTGCTGAGTAGTACATACATGTGTAACCTTCTAAGAAGCTGTCAAACCATTTTCCAAAGAGGACCATCTTGCATTCTCATCAACAATAAACAAAAGTTCCAGTTGTTCCACATTCTCATCAGCACTTGGTATTGCTGGTTTTTTTTAGTTTTAGCCATTTGAGTGGGTATGTAGTGGTTTCTTATTGTGCATTTAATTTGCATTTACCTGATGACTGATGATTCTGAACACATTATCCCATGCTTACTGGCCATTTATAGATCTTCTTTTGTGACGTGTCAGTTTAAATCCTTTGCTCAATTTTAATTTGGGTTATTTGTCTTATTATTCAGTTGTAATAATTATTCATATAGTCTGGCTACAAGTTCTTAGTCAGATATGTGTTTTGTGAATATTTTTTACCAGTGTGTGGCTTGCCTTTCATATTCTTAATGATGTTTTTTGAAGAGTTTAAAATTTTGATTGAATCTAATTTATTAACTTTTTTTTATGGTTATTGCCTTTGTGTGCACTGGAGCTATCATAGTCTACCACAAAGTCATGAAGTTTTCTTCCTATCTTAGAAAATTTGAAGCAGGTATTTTATAATTGACATTTACACTACAGCAGGGTAATATAAATTTGAAAATTAATAAATAAAAAAAGTCATAATCCCACCACCCACCTGTTAGTTTGTCATACTGTGGTGACTTGTATGTTGCTGTGATGCTGGAAGCTATGCCACCAATATTTCAACTACCAGCAGGGTCACCCATGGTGGATAGGTTTTAGCGGAGCTTTCAGACTGAGACAGAGTAGGAAGAAAGGCCTGGCAATCTACTCTTGAAAATTAGCCAATGAAAACCTTATGGATCACAACGAATACTGTCCAGTATAGTGCTGGAAGATGAGCCCCCTAAGTTGCAAGGCACTACACAACAGCTGCAACAATGAATTCAAACATACCAATGATCACAAAAATGGTACAGGACTGGGCAACATTTTGTTATGTTATACAGAAGGTTGCCATGAGTTGGAGCTAACTTGATGGTGACTGAAACAACAAAAACAACAAAAGTAATAATCAGATTTAGAACCATGGTTAATGGTTATATGCTGAAGACAGTGGTTTGTATATTTCAGAATTGGAAACAGAGATTACTAAAATTAGCATACCATTTCTGCAAAATGAAGTTCCCAGCCTGTTACAGAACAGTATGGGCCATCATTGGAGCTAAACTTGTTAGGGTTGTACATAGTAGATGACAGAAAAGAAAATGAGAACAGAAGCAAACCACAGCTAGAATCAAGGCAAACAGGACACAAATCTGAGCAAGCATTCTGCCAGTATAGGATTAATAAGGGACAGTTAAAAGCAAGTGCATATTATTTGTAAGTTGAATGTATATTTATGCTTATGTTGAGTTTAATAAGGTGTATATATTTCATTTAAAAACATTAATCAATTTTATTTTTCTAATTAAAATTCTTCAATTTATTCACTAAGGCCTTAAGTAGACATACCTGCTTTGAGTGGCACCAACCAACATTCTAACACTTATAAGCAATATCCTGGTGCAGCCCCTTACGTAGACACGTAAAGGGCTTTGTTTGCTTCTAAACATGGAACTTAGAGTAGATACTTTGAAAGCAAAGGGTCAGTCATGATGTTTCTTTGTCATCCCAGGGCTTTGAGAAAGTGGATAAAACGGAGAACTCCGTGTCCATTTCAGAGCTAAACTTGAACTGAACATTTCTTTACCTTCTGAAATGTTCAGTTAAGTGTTTTTGCACTTCAATTTTCCAGCCTGGACCAAGCCCAGAAATGCCAAAATGATATGAGAAAGGCTGTTCTTGCTGTTTTTCTGGCTGGGATTGGAAGAGAAAGTGCCAGCAATCTTGTGAGAAAGCCTGTTCTCTAAAGATCTGTAACCCAGTTTGCAAAATCAAGGGGTTTGGATAGTTCAGATGGATTTGGCTGAGTGTTCTGGTGTGCTCATCTGAATCACACTCTACAGAAAGCATTTTGCCTTATTGAAGTCAACCACGGAATACTTTGTATACTTCTTTAGCCATCTTAACCATCACGTGTGTCCATCCAGATAAACCACTAAAGGCTAGCTGAACACTGCCAAACTCAAATGTTTGAGAGTGATACCTACAGCTAGGTTTCAGATCTTGATCTGAAAATAATGAAATAGTAATCACACAATAATTTTATAGAATATTTACAGAATTGGTTCCAAATTGCATCAGAGCCTTTTAGCTACAAGAGTCACTAGAGGTGATTTAGTACAACCCCTCATTTTACACTTAAGAAATTTGAGGTTCAAAGAGATGAGGCTATTATTAATATCATGTGGCAAGTTAGAGGAAGAGTCTAGCCTGGAAATAGGATTCCTCCTTCCCTACAATACACCATGATATAAACCAAAAAACCAAACTTGTTGCCATCGAGTCAATTCTGACTCATAGCAACCCTATAGGACAGAGTAGAACTGCCCCCATAGAGTTTCCAAGGAGTGCCTGGTGGGTTTGAACTTCTGACCTATTGGATAGCAGCCAAACTTTTAACCACTACGCCGCCAGGGTTTCCCATACCATGATATAGACTAAGTGATTTTCCATTTAACATACATTAACCTAAAAAGCAAGAGGAAGTAGCTATATGGCACTAATACGGTGCTTAAAAAGAAAATTCCTTGGGTATATGGAAATGAGAGACTATCATTTGATTATTCAAGTCTGGTGTGCCAAACAATAAATTCAGACCCTTTAAAATCCTTCCTTGATATGCTAGTTCTAGTATACATACATATTTTTAGTAATATTATATGCTAGAATTTTTTCTCAGTAGGCTTTTGAAACATCTTGCAAGGAAGGAAGTTTTTGCTTTAAGGACCTAAATCGGGAATACTCATTCACGAACATCTATCCAAGAAGCAGGAGTGGAAGCAACTGTTCATCATGACCATCCTATGCAGATTATAGGAAGGACAAGGCAGCTTGGCTGATGACAGAACCGTGTGGAAGCAGATGTTGTGGGAGGCCCCATGGAAAGGAATAGTGTCAATCTCCCTGAATGAAAATGCTGTCCCAACTGGGCTGAGTGACCTCAGTTGCAACAACTTTGCTTGCTCAAAAACAGTAAAATGGGTGTTCTGTAGTCGTTTCCGTACCTGAAAACAGTCGAAACCCACTCAATCCCAAATCTACGAAATGGCAGAAACCTCTCTGCCGTCAAAACCCTCTATTCCTCTGTTGTAGGAATGCCCATTTCTTGTTTCTTTCCATTCCTATATCCACTGGTTTGTTTTTAATTTTATTTATTTTGTTGTTGTTGTTGAGAATATACACAGCCGAACATACACGAATTCAACAGTTTCTACATGTACAGATCTGCTTGGCTGGATGCTTCAATTAAAGATAACATTTTAAATACAGATACCGTTTTTAAATATAATTATTGACTTAGTTTTCTCATTTGCAAAAAGAGAGTTTGGCCTCTATAATATCTAAGTCCCTTTACATCTCTAACACGTTATGAGTCTATGAATCAGGGCCCTCTGTTACATATCTCCTGTTTCTCAGCTGGGCAGCCAACCAGCCGCCCTGTATACAGTACCATGTATATTTGTGTGACAACAATATTATGGGAACCTGGCAAGGATAATCATAAATACATTTCCAGCATGACTGTATCATATCATGTTAACAAGTAGGACAAGTATTTCTATATGCATAGCACATGCACTGCAGAGTTTCTATACTATTAAACACTTTAAAATGATGATAAAATCTGTGCTGAAACAGACATGAAGAACTTTGGCGACCACTGAAAGTGAGCCTCAACCCTGCCAGCACCACATATTCTTTACCACTTGGGCTAAACGCCCACCTACTGGAGTAATATAAAGGAACCTGGACATTCACCACAGCTGACAATTTATTTTTAAACTATTTAAATAGAGGTTTAATCTCTCAAAACACAATTTGTTTGGGTAACAGACACATTGACTTTCTCAGAATACTATGGAAAGGCTTGATATTCATAAAATGATAATAATACAGTTGATTTTACTCATTTTATTTACTATCATTGGTTTTATTTAGCAGATGTCACAATGTAGACAATTTCTATTAATGGGACTACTGAACAGTTTGAAACTGGGCTTTCAAATGAACCAGCTGGTTTGGAAATCCTATTTATGTACACGTGCGTTCTATGTGATTACAAACCTAATTCGGAATACATATTTTTCACAATGCAAAATCTGATCTAATTCTCTACTCTTTAAGTAGCTATCTGTTTTACTGTGGAATTTAAAAATAAACCAACAAAACAGTTCCTAGGTACTAGGTCCTGCTATGAAACACAGTATATATTAGAAAGCCATAAGGCTAACTAGGAGCTAAATCCCTGTTGGATTAACAAAGCAAAGGAGCTTCAATAATCTCAGGCATTTGCAAACTAATATGTGTGGTTCAAAGACAGCAGGAGCAATGATTTTCTGTGGAACCAAGGTGGTTACTATTAGCAAGGTCCTAGGCAAAATTTAAAACCGGCTTTGATTTAGACAACCTCTCACCCCCGTTTTTTTATCCCCTTTATCTCTCTAAGTCCCACCCCTCTGCTCTCTGGCTGCTGGGTTGCCTGCCCACTGTTATTTCTCATACAGTCCTTCCTTCCCTAGGGGCTGGATATTCCCCACTTCTCCTTTCTCCAGCCAACAACCCCCAACCGTCAGCAGAGACAGATTAGCCTTTAGGAGATCATGGGATTAAGGTAATGCACACTGAGTTTTAAGGTACTCTTTGCATGAAATAAGTCCAGTATTTGCATTTTGAAGAAGTAGATTATTAAACCAAATAAATATTAAGTTAATACGTGAGTGTTTCTAAGTAGGAAGATAATTTTTGGTATTTTTCTCCTACTCTGACCTACTATGACATCAATGTGTTTCCAATAAATTAAAAACAAAACAATAGTGTTTAAGCAGCATTTGTGTTGCTTACAAAATGGTAGACTCTTCCCCTAGCCTACAAACACCTAGTGAGGGTAGAGAGTTGTGCTTCGGATGCTAGCAACTGAACAATTTAGATAAAAGAAGAACCAAAATCCGCCCCTTTTCTTAATAGCATTTGTATTTTAGGATTTATTTAATTTTTGAATAAGTAATCCATTCACATGGTTCAAAAATTTAACAAGATAAAAATGAACATAATGAAAGTTGCTCTCTCAAGTTGGCCCCCATTCGCTGGTTTCCACCCCATCAATAACTTTTGTTATTAATTTTTTGCGTAGAGTTCTAGAGATTTAAGTATGTTTACCTACATGCTAATACATCTTCCTTTTCCCCCCTTTTAAAACAAATGTACCATGCTATACACTGCTATGCACCTTTTTTTATTCACTTAACAATGTATCTTACATATCTTTACTTATCAGTACTGTAGAACTTTCCCATTATTTGAAATTTTTTATTTTGGATGTGCAATGATTGATTTAAACAGTTCTCTGTCGGTGGACTTTTAGCTGTTCCAATTTTTTTGCTATTGCAAGAAATACTGCAGTAAATAACCTTGCACATTCATGATTTTACCCATGTGTGAGTATATCTGTAGAATAAACTCCTAGAATTGGAACTGCTGAGTCAAAGAGTGTATGCATTTGTAATTGCAATAAATATTGCCAAATTGGCTTCCAGAATGATTGTACCTATTTACACTCCCACCAGCAATGAATCAGTGTTCCTGTTTCTCTATATCTTGCCAGCCCTAAGGGTTGTCAAATTTTTGGATTTTTACCAATTCGATAGTGAAATATGGTATGTTGGTGTAGTTTTAATTTGCATTTTTTTCTATGTAGGAGTGATTTGAGCATCTTTTCACATGTTTATGAGTCATTTGTATTTCCTTTTCTGTGAACTATTAGTCATTTTTCTAATGGGTTTTTTTTTTCCTTTTTAAATTCTAAGATCTCTTGTATATTAGAGAGATTATTTTTTTGTCTAGATTGTAAACTTCAAATGTTTTTTTCCCAAGTTTGTTGTTTTACTTAAAAGAAGTGTTTTAAAGACTGAATAATATGGATAATTACCTTAGTGCATCATGTCATTTTGCCTGCACACACAACTTTGAATGAGGAGATATATATATAGAAAGAGAGACCCTATAGGACAGAGCAGAACTGCCCCATAGGGTTTCCAAGCAGCGGCTGGTGGATTCGAACTGCTGATCTTTTGGTTAGCAGCTTAGTTATCTAGTGCCGCTGTAACAGAAATACCATAAGTGGATGGCTTTAACAAACAAAAGTTTATTCTCTCATAGTTTAGTAGGCTAGAAGTCTGAATTCAGGGTGCCAGCTCCACGGGAAGGCTTTCTCCCTCTGGCAGCTCTGGGGGAAGGTCCTTGTCATCAATCTTCCCTGGTCTAGGAGCTTCTCAGTGCAGGGACCTCGGGTCCAACGGATGCGCTATCCTTTTGGCTCTTGTTTCTTGGCGGTATGAGGTTCCTATGTCTTTCTGCTTGCTTCTGTCTTTTATTTCTCAAAAGAGATTGGTTTAAGACACAACCTAATCTTGTAGATTGAGTTTTGCCTCATTAACATAACTGCCTCTAGTCCTGCCTCATTAACATCATACAGGTAGGATTTACAACACCCAGGAAAATCACATCCAATGACAAGATAATGAGTAATCACACAATACTGGGAATCATGCCCAGCCAAGTTGACACACATTTTTAGGGGACACAATTCAATCCATGACAGCAGCCAAGCTCTTAACCACTATGCTACCATGTATCCATTATAGAGACATATACATATATATATATATATTCATACACATACGTATATACCTATAGATACACATTCATATATAATATACATACACACACATTGGAGCATCAATAGCACCATGCAAATAACTTATCAATTATGCATCTGAATACAGGGTCATCCCTTCCCGTAGGCAGAGGAGGCATTCAAGCATATTATCCAAAGGAGGTTCAAAGTGTTTATTGAGTTACCTACTACTCACTATGCGTTGGCACTGACATTAAGGACAAAATAATGACTGAGGTATGGTACCATTACTCTAAAAGTTCATAGTTAGGTTGTAGGTGTTGTTATGGATTGAATTATTTTCCCCCCAAAGATATGTTCGAGAAACCCTGGTACCTGTGAATGTGACTTTGTTTGGAAACAGGGTGGGTCTTAATCCTGTCTAAGTGGAGTCTTACAAAACAGGAAAATAGGCAGGGAGAGTAAGACAGAGGAAGAAAGGCCACGTGATGACGGAGGCAGATACACTTGCAAGCCAAGGAATGCCAAGGATTGCATGGAGCCCACCAGAAACTAGAAGAGATGCATGGAACAGTTTTTTTCTCAAAGCCCACAGAAAGAATCAACACAGCTAATATCCTGATTTGGACTTCTAGCCTCCATAGTTGTAAGAAAATAAATTTCTCTTCTTGTAAGTCACCCACTTTATGGTATTTTGTTACAGCCATTCTAGGAAACTAAGACAAGGGTGGAGAAGTTGGACATACAAACAAAGAAATACAATAGAGTGGGAGACATAAAAGGAGCCCTGGTGATACAACAGTTAAGCTCTTGGCTGCTCAAACCCACCTAGTCACTCCGTGGTGGGGGAGCAGGGGGAGAGCTGAAGATCTACTTCCGTAAAGATTACAGCTAAGAAAACCCCATGGGGCAGTCCTACTCTGTCACACAGGGTCATTCTGAGTGAATTCAGAATGAATCAACTCAACCACTCAACAATAACAACAGAAGACATATCAATAAATACGTGAATGAAGAATTACAACACAGTGGAAGAAATGTGTATATAAGTATGATCAAAATAATAATGAAGCAAGGTGATGGAATGATTGATTGCACCCTGTATTACTCATTAAACCATGGTATCAGTCAAGGTTCATTGCAGAAAAGAGAAATTTCTCTAGACGTTTCAAGCAGAAAGGAATTTAATACAAGAGATTAGGAGTTTGCAAAACCATTGGAAGAAGCTGGAGGAACAGAAGTCAGGGAGCTGCCACTTGATTTCTGGTTTCCAGTTGTCCTACTACCGCTGCAAAGAGAGGTTAGCATAGTGCTGCAGCCGTTGCTACCACTGCTTCTATTGTGGCTGCCTCACACCCAGGCAGCTGGTGAGTAGCAAGTAGAATAGTCTAGCCACTGCCAAGCATGCATGATTGTCAGAGCTTGTTTGTAAAGTGCAACTGCCAGAGGGAGATAGTCTCTCCTCCATGCCTGCATTTCAAATTTGTAGCTAGTACATCCCTTTGGCAGAATCCAGAATGCTCCTAGAACTCCAGCTGCAAGGGAGCCTGGAAAATGTAGTTTTATGATTTCCAGCACCTGTAATTCAGGGGGTGGGAATGGATGACAAGTGCTAACACACAATTTCAGTCACATTGTTATGAATTTATCCGATTAACTAGCATAAAGCTGGTGACTAAAGAAAGGTACATAAAAAATATGTATATTTTGTCTAGGGCAGGAAGAAGCCTGAGGGAATTCTAGAACACAGGATTTATAAGGAGCCCACCCAGCAGGAGCACTGTAAGTTGAGACACCTGGTAGTCAGGAGCAGGAAGACTGAGGACATGGGGCTACAGCACATGGATATGACTGGGAGAGTTATCAGGAAGAGCAGTTGGCGGGTGTTGAGGAAAGATCACGTGTTTTTCATTCTAATGAAGGGCATATAGAATGATAATAGGATTACTAAAAATAATTAATAATATGAAGATTAAATGAGACCATGCACATGAAAACCTTTGATAAATCATAAAATCCCTGACTATAAATAATACTGGTGGTACCAGAAAACCAAACCATCGAGTCAATTCTGACTCATATTGACCCTATAAGACCGAATAGAACTGCCCCATAGGGTTTCCAAGGAGCAGCTGTTGGTTAGCAGCCAAGCTCTTAACCGTTGAGCCACCAGGGCTCCTACTGGTGCTAGGTATTCTCATTTATATACATGGAAACAGGTTTAGAGAAGTTAGTAATTTGTCCAAGTTTATTCTACTATGTACTATAACTTGAACAAAACCTTTCTTTCTTCTTCGCTTATATTCTCCTTCTCTCCTTTTTCCTTCCTTCCTTCTTTCCTGTAATTTTCTGAGTTACAGTAAGTAACTCAGGCTCTTTGGTCAAGTAAAAATCCTTTCGCTGAAGGAGGCAGTA
The DNA here is from genome assembly GCF_000243295.1 of Trichechus manatus latirostris. Lineage (NCBI taxonomy): Eukaryota > Metazoa > Chordata > Mammalia > Sirenia > Trichechidae > Trichechus > Trichechus manatus. The sequence goes on along the minus strand of NW_004443968.1, from coordinate 8,600,144 downwards.
ATCTTCTAGTTTGCCTGAGGATCATTCAGGATTTTTTTCATTGCATAACAGATGCGTCTCGGAATTATATTAGGAGCACTGGACTCTGTTAGGAAGGTAGCCACTTCTATCCCTAGTCAGAACACAAAAAGCTAGGCATAGGCCACTTGTAACCAAGGGGCAGTAGAATAAAAACTCCGACCTTCATAACTCTGTTGGAGCAGTAAGCCTGGCTTCCCCTCTGTAAATAGATCATACGGATTTTGTATAGAATTGCCACGTGTGTAAGGGTTGTAGAATTTGACTCCTGGGAAAAAATAAAATGGAAGGCTAAAATTGGCAACAAAATATCTTCAAGATATTAAAGTGAAGCTAACGGAATAAAGGACACATGACATTTGCCTGTGAATAGATAGACTGATTTTGGTTCTTATGCTGGTTTTTAGCTGCCAGTAATTCTTGGGGCACCAATCCAAGTTTTCAGGACACTATCACATTTTTAAGTTTTCCTAATGAATTATAATAACGTTTTCTGTAGTTTACATCAAATTGTGTTGAATGGCATTTTTTAGCAAATTGTGTCACTTTGTGAATTTCCAAATTTTACAAAATTTCCTGTGCCAAAAAATAATCAGTGAAAATGATTTTGTGTGAAACTTTTTGAAAGCCAAGTTTAGCTGATTTTGCTAAACAGCACAAGCAAACAATTTATTCAGTCTTTCTCCAAGTCCTTTTCTGTGCCTTGTTCTCTGCTTCCAGGCCCTCCTCCTCCTTCCCCCTTTCTAAGCTCCTTTCACTCTGTTTACTGGCCTTTGTTTCTGCTCCTAGTCTGTCTTTCTCTAACATGATCAGCCCTCCCCTTACCCCTCAACCCCTAACTATGCCAAGCCTTGGGCTATGGTTTTGGGTTGAAGGTCACTGAGGTCATGGATTTTTCTACTGAAAGAAAGAAAAAAGAAAGGGGAAAAAGCAATGATCACTTTTGCTCTCTTTTCTGCTGAGAAATTCATCCAAGAGTACCCCTGGCAAGTATTATGTGAGATTAGACAAACACAGTACTCACCGTAAGTGAGGCCATCATAATGTTGCTTAAGATAAAAGAATATATTTATATATGCCTGGAGTTATGTTTTGAGATCTTTACATGTGGATGGCTAGACTACTTCAGAGATTTTTGAGCATATCTTTCTGAATTATTCTATTTCTCAAAGAGGGAGACAGCAAAAGGAAGTGGAAACAGCACCCATTTTGGAGTCAGAGTTCCTGGATTTGAGTCCTGGCTCACCAACCACATTATCTTCCTAAGTATCAGTCTCCTCTGCTACAAAATAAGGAAACTAGTAACTGATATGCAATAATTAGAACAATTGCTACCATGAATTGAACAATTGCGATATGCTAGGCCTACTGTTAAGTACTTACATGCGTTATCTCAGACTCCTTACAGTACTAGGAAGTAGCATTATTACCCCCACTTTATGGATGAGGAGACTGAGGTGAGGAAATATGAACTTACTTATTCTAGACCACTTAGCTAAGAAGTGGAGCTGGGTTTTGATACCAACGATTCCAAAGCCCATTCTTTGAACCACTACATTAGATAGATGTGAGGATTAAATGATAGAAAGCTGAGTACAAGATATATAGCAAGGGGTCATTCTTTTCCTTATTCTGAATTGTTTTGTTTAAGGCTAGAAATTCTAGGAGGCATAAAGACAGCTTCAATTCCTGCTCTGGCTTCTTCAGAATTTCCTCTACTTTATGCAGCCACAGATCAGTCTGAAAGATGGTGACTGAAGTCTGTGACTCAAATCATGTGCAACGTCAAGTCACCACCAGACTTTTTCTTCGGCCACATCTAGAAAATGCTATGACAGACTGCAAGTGGGGCATTGTCTGTTCTCAGATTAGAGACTGTAGGAGGGTGTTGTATCGAGCAGGAATGGGAGAGGGGGATGAGATTGAGACCAGAAACATCCCGCCAATTACTCTTTGCGGTATTCCTAATGGAAGCCGCAAAAGCTTACAGTGACTATTGCACAAAAGCCACATAATTATAGGACAGCACTATATTCCAGCCTCTGTGGCTTCCATGTGTGTTTTTGAGCTCCGAGGCTGTATCTAGCCCCTGTGCTAATTTCTACCTGCTGAATACAATTTGGTTTACAGTAAGTGATGCTTTCAAGAACTTTCTCAGCAGTTCGTCTCTGGGCAGGAATATTTTCTTAACCACGTGAAACCTGGAATCCTCACAAATATCTGATTGGCATGTTCTGCTTAAGGAGAATAATGAGTCTTCTGCAAGAAGGATCCTAAATTCCTCAACTAACTATGGCAAATGCTTAGATATGTCTATAAATTTGGGCTTCCGTGAATTTAGTTGTGCTTTTTAGATCACAGTTTGTGAAATCACAGTGCTATTTTTGAGGTTGTGGGACGTCTTTGATTATTTCATGACCTTTCCTCTAAATAGCACCTATTACTTTGATACAAAAAGTTTTGAAGTGCTTCACAATCTTTAGCTATTCCCTGGGGCCTAGGTCAACATTCCTAGGTCTCTATTTTAAGATGAAACACAGAGCGTTTAAGTGACTTGCCCACAGGCTCCCAGCAAGTCAGCGACTGTGCTGGACACAAACTTCTTAAGCTTTTGGTTTTAGATTAACTCACTGAGCCACATATTTCCCCCAGCAATTATTTATACACATTATGCATCTGACCTGAATATGCTAGTGCTTATTTCCCATTTGCATAATGAGGAATGTATCAGGCATCCAAGAAGGAATATTTCTTCAACACAAAGAGCTGAGTCCTCATGTGGACCTGGCTTTACAGGGTAAGAGAGGGTCAGTGAACGTCAGAGAGGAGGAGGGATAACCCTGTCCATGGCACAGGCCTGAAGTGAGAGTCCTAGAGCAGAGCCAGAATGAGGTGAGCTGGTGATGCCTCACGGCGCAAAGACGGCAGAGACATTTTCTTGCATGAGTCTTTCTAAATGTAAAATACGGTTTAATTATGGGAAGCTGGAATCCTTTTTCATATTTAAGGCAACTCGAGAGGGGTCTTCAGGAAGTAGTCTGGGTAATGAAGCTTATGATCAGGTAAAATAGTAAAAATGGGATGTAGGTCAGGAGAGAAAATTTCTCGTTTTTTTCTTTCTTCCTTCCTTCCTCCCTCCCTCTCACCCTTCTGCACTCGGGGATGGATACAAAAGGAGGATTTAAAAAAAGCGTGCATGAGGAGTTTAAATATCATAGTTTGGTATACAATTTATTTTTTTTAGATGACCTTTATTAATAATTTCTTTATTACAACATTACTTTGTCCTATTATAAACCTGTTGCCGTTGAGTTGATTCTGACTCATAGGGACCCTACATGACAGAGTAGAACTGCCCCATAGGATTTCCAAAGCTGTAATCTTTATGAAAGCAGACTGTCACATCTTTCTCCCATGGAGTGGCTTGTGGATCCGAACCGCCAACATTTGGTTAGCAGCCAAGCGCTTAATCACTGTAACACCAGGGCTCCTTTTGTCCTATTAGAGAGTTTATTAAGTAAAATTTAGAAAATAGCCATAAGCAGAGAGAGAGGAAAAAAAAAAAACACCTGAATTCTACCAGTCAGAAGTAGCCTTTATTTTGGCATATTGTTTTTGTTATGGGCTTATACTCTTTCTTTACAATGGTTATTTATTTAAGTATGTTATGTAATGTACTACCTATTTGAGACATGTATAAATGCATATAAATGTGATAATACTATACATATTGCTTTTGTGAAAATCTTCTCTGGTCATTAAATAGTCTTCTCCAACATCATTCCTGATGGTAGTATAGCATTTTTTTGTACTGATGTATCATCGTTTATTTAACTAATCCCTCATTGCTAGACATTTATGTTGTTTCCAAGTTTCCTCTGTTATAAACAGGCTATGATGAACACATAAATCTTATTTATAATGGCATGAGATCATAAATTTTATTTGTATCTTCTGGAAGACCTAAAACATAAGATGACTAGGCAATCTTAGTGCTGTATTAATCTTATAATGGGAAAACTTGAAACGAGAGAACTGCTTTGAGTCTGGCAGGGTTAAGGTGATAATATGTCAAATGGTAAAGTGTTCATTCTTGTTCACTGGCTAGACCCAATAAGCTAAGCGTAATACGTGGTTAAGATAAATATACTTCTCATACAACAGACTAAACAATGGCAGGATAACGTTTAAGGAAGATACTGAATACAATACTTAACTAGTGTTAAAAAGTAAGAAACTCATTCGTATAAACTGAAACTTGCTAAAGTAGTTGTCCTGAGGACAGAAAAACTAATCCAGTTTTCCTCAGTGCGGGCTTTTTCAAGGGATATTTCTAAAATAAAAACCAACGACATGCTCATAAACAACCAAACAAAAACAACGCCAAATCCCCAAAACAACTTAAAAAAAAAAAAAGCAAAAAACCTTTTATTTATTTCACTTGAGTCTCCATTAGCTAAAGCTGATTCTGCCTTTTCAAATTCTGTAGGTGTCACTAAATGGTTTTGGAAAGACTAAGTTGCCTCATGCATTTTCTTCATGTATATGTTTGTATAGCTAAAGAAACAAGCTTAACTTTTTTCTATCATTCAATATAAGCTAAAACACTTTCGTAGATATTAAAAGGAGCCCATCTAGATTCCACCGAGTCTTACTTCAGTTATTTTTTAAAAAAAAACACATGCATTTTCTATGACTTTCAAGCTAGCATTGATGATAACTTGACTGGCAGACGTGAATGTGTAGGCTGAAGGGACATGTGATTTTGGCAAATTGCAGCAATTCTATAGACTGAAGTAATAAAAAAACATGCATTTTTGACTTCTCAGACATTTTTGTTCTGTTTCTTCTATACCAGGACCTACGAGCGGCATAATGATGTCGGCCTTTCTCCCAGATAGTTTGGATGGCTCTGTGAACATGGCTAGAGAATAAAGTGTTTCGTTTTCCTTCTTCTCGGGGTGGCCATTGTCCCCACTTGGTCCTGTGCTCAGTGAGTCATCAATTAAAGCCAGGATCTATAAGTGACCTGTTGCGGTGCTGGCATTTATTCCCAACTTATTCTGCTTCACTGAATAATATTTGGCCCATGAGCCTTGCTTTTATTATTTTTTTTTAAACCTCCCTCATTCTTACACCAAGAGCATTCATTTTTTGAGATGGAGAGCAAAAGGCTAGGTTAAGAAAAACACAGCCACCTCCAGAGTGCAAAAACTGCAATAAACCCATCACCTCTAACAACAGCAGAGCATGAAAAGATAAAAAACAGCCTGCCAAGAATGTAGTAACCACCCATTCACTTTTAAATGCTCTCCACACTTCAATGCACAGACCTAATTACTTTTCTGCATTCCCAAATCCACTTTGCAGTACTGCAATCAGAAACCTGGCGTTAAAATATTTTAGACTTGGAGGATCAAGACTAATTATGGGCCTTAGCTGCACCTTTTGGATTTTCTCCCCATACCCCCTCCTTCTCTTCTTTGGGTTACTTTAAAGCACGCTCCACTGGAAGAAAGGCTGCCCAGGCCCAGCTGGGGGTGAAGCAGCGAGAGAATAAAACAAAAAACAACTCAACTCAATTCAGTAAGCTTCAATGAGCCTGGTATATTTAATGTGAGCCCAGGGTTAGCCCACAGAATTGTGGCAGAATGCAATATTCTCAACAAAAAAAGATGTGTTTAAGGTCGGGTAAGGCCCCATAAGGCTGTTGTTGGTGTTTAAGCAGTCCACTGAGGTATTTAGCACCAAGGGTTTCTAAACATTCCAGCTGAGAATTAAACTGCAGCTTTACAGTAGCTGCTTAAAGGTTTGGGGGGGCTGGGAGCGTCCCCTCCCCCTTGTATTGAAAGGTCAACAAACAGTAGGAAAGATCATGTCATAACAAAGATGAAGTCACCTATTATGCAGGATAGTGACAGCTAATAGCACTATCAGAGGAACTAATCCAAGGTATTAAATAGTGTAATTGTTAAAATAATATCATGGTTATTAGAACACCCAAGCATGAGACATTTTTCATTTTATGTAACATGAAAGCATTGCAGGTGAGCTTAGCCTTCTCTTGACAGGCACTTGTTATAAATACGTAAATATTAGAAAATTGCTTCAGCACTGCAATTTTCCTTCGGAAGGCATTTTTGATACGCAGGCGTTATGTTGCATGGCATTTACTAAACTACTTTTGGGTAATGTTGCCCAGAGTTACACTCTTAAAAAGCTTTCATTCACACAAAACAATTTACTGTGAAAGCCGGTGCTAATGTTTTACTTCGTTCAAGCATTTTTAGTTCCATGAATTTAATAAGACAAATACTAACACACACACACACACATAAAACATAGTTTCTCAAAGATGAACTCCTGAAGTATCTGCGGGAGTCTGAATGCTGACAGAGTTAACTTTATGAAAACTTCAGCTTTAAGTTTGAATTCTGGAAAGTTTTATTAGATTGGATCGGGGCATAGGTATCTTAGGTTTACACAATTCTTATTCAGAATATTAGGAAGAAGTGTGGTTACCTTGAGGAAGCATAAATGTCACAAATACAGAAGAACTCCTAACATCAATGACACACAAAGCTGCCAAAATGCTTCCTGATTTCTTTTAGTTTCCACAAGTCAAGAATCCAACAGTCAGCAGCAGAAGATGGTTTAAAACAATGTTGCAGACAGTCAGAGTTTGCAAGACACTTAAAAAAATAATACAAGGAGCACACACATTGGCTCACAACTACCAATTAACCCTCCTTGTTAGAGAGGTAATTTATTCCATTCAGAGGCATCAAATGTCAGAGAAATCATGGGCCAAAACAGTAATTATCTGCAGGGATTTCAAAGGCTTGAAAGCCAATAATTCCAGAGAAATAAAAACAGAGTTCTCTTCACTGTTGAGACTTTACCTTAAAACCTATAATAAGAGCCAGGCCCTGTCTGTGAACCTTTACACTTCAGCGTGAAAAAAGGGCGGCAGCAGAAAGCAAAGCAATAATCACTGGGCTTTTCTGCATAAAACGGTCTGGTAGCAGAGGTCGAAGATGCAATGTTCTGGGCACTCTCTTTATCACACCGAGTTCTGGTCCAACACGGAAATGAAGGACTGGGTCAGCCAAAAGCGGAAATGGGGGAAAATATTAAGTTACTGAGCTAAAGAAGACGAAAAAAATTTAAAAGTCTAGCACTTTAATATGAAATTTTAAAAACTGAGAGAAATACAGCAATCTTTTCTTGGATAAAAACACCATCACAGAATTTCTTAAACTTCATGGCAAACTCTCCTTAAGAAAAGCACGTATTCTTAACAGTTCATCTCCTTTATGCTACATGAATATATTATAAGGTCTGGTCTTAGAAATCTATAGCTAGTCGATGTGGTTACTGAATATTTGATAATTAAACTCTTCTTTTTGTTGCTGTCGCCTCACTTATTTTTCACCCTTTTTCGCCTATGGTTTTGCTATATCAAAACGGAAATGAAGGCCCAAGCTCAAACCTGTAATAAATCATCTAAGTTGTATTCTATGTATTCCGTGTGGGAATGTACTAGCATTTGGTGCTTCTACCCTTTCAAACACATGGCTTCTTAATATTCTGTAGGGGGCCTTGACTTTACACAGTTACTACCAATTTCATAGAAATTCATGGGTGTAACACCTACTTTTCACTTAACAAGGTCAAGGCACAAATCCACATGCCTAATTTACATGATTCCTCTTTTTTTCTGTGTCATTATAAATCCATACCAGATGTGAGGGAAAAAGAGTAACGTAACACCCTGTAGTTCTGTTGCTCTGACTACCTCCGATGTTCTCCGGTAGACTTGGAAGAACAGATTTGTGTTTTCTGTTGCAAACATTCCCAATGGAACAGAACTTTCAAAGATTCTGTTTTTTGTCCTAAGTTAGGTTAATGTTAGAACTGGACACTGCTTATGACAGTCTAAGGTACTGAATCTGGTCTCTTTGAGGACTGAGTAAGTTTCTTGGAGTGATGTTTGAGGACTGTTGACAAGATTTATGTGTAAGTAATAAGGTAGCCCAGCTGTCATCCAGCGGGTGACTAGAAAACACCTCTTGGTATGTCATCCAAGGGATTCTTCATTCCATAAAAGGTTGGACTAGATCACTTCTACGCTCTCCTCCAATGCTTAAGATTCTGTGATACTATAATTTGTTCAGTTTAGGTCAATAAATTTAATATACTTAAGGGATCACTTTATTTTTTTGGCTTTGGGTTCACAGTTTTTTTTTTTTAGTTACTTTTTTTTGGTAATTAAAGATAAAATTGCCTATCCCCGAGCTGGCAGAAATATTGAAATTCATACATAGCCAATGCTAAAGTGACATTTTTAGCATTTCAAGTTACCTAGCATATTTTAGTGATCTCATGTGTTTCTTTTCTAGGGGCTTCAAAGTAGGAAATAGTGGCTAAACCTCTCCAAAATGGAAAGCAAAGGCATAGATGATAAGAATGCCCCTCACATCTTGCCTACATCTCAGAAGTCAGATGATGAACACTTTGAAATGTCAACTGAGAAACAGATGAACAAGAGATGAACAAATTCAAACTCTTCTGGGTGACTCATGGGCAGCATGGACCGGCTCAGTGGTCATTTAAGCTACTTAGTCAAGTAACTCACTTTCTACTTTTTTCTCCATATTGGTGTCTGTCTTAGGCTGGGTTCTCTAGAGAAGCAAAACCAGTAAAACATATAAATATCTCTATATAGAGATTTATATAAAGGAAATGGCTCATGCAGTTGTAGAGGCTGGAATGTCCCAAGTCCATGGGTCAGTCTGGAGGCTTCTCCTGATTCACGTAGTCACTGGGGCTAGGAAACCCAAGATCAGCAAGTCAGATAGCAGGGCTCTGGCTCACAGGCTGCGAAGACACAAGATTGGCAGGCAAGACAGCAAGTATGCTGCTATCTCAAGTCCCAAGGACCGGAGATCAAATGAACAGGAGTCAGCTGCAGGATCCAGAGGGAGCAAAAGCCCGAGAATCTTGCCAGAGTCCACCTATATTGGATGCAGGCCACACGCCCAAGGAAACTCCCTTTCAACTGATTGGCTACTCCCAGCAGATCCCATCATGGAGGTGATCACATTATATCAAATCTCATCTTGGAAGTGATCACATCATCAGAGACTGCCAAACTACATCATAACTATCAAACCACTGAGAATCATGGCCCAGCCAAGGTGACACACAACCTTAAGGATCACAGTGTCTCTTACATTTGTATTTTCATTCTTGATCTCTTTACCAGAATTTTAGTCCTGATGTACACTTTCCCCCAGTGCGTCAGTATTTGGATGTTTCAGTGTCACTTGGAGCTCAACAAATATAGAATTAAATTTCTGCTGGTTTCTCCACTGTCTCCTATTTGTAGTATCTATCTTCTTCCAGATCAAAGGCTTTGCCTGTGCCTTTCTCAGACCTGGATGCCCTTCTCCCTCCCTGGCTCAGGCCTCCTTTTATCAACAACAGCACCACTATTGTCTAAGTTCTCCAGATTCAAAGCCCTGAAGGCATTTCCAACTTATTACTCTCTTTCATGCTTCATAATTACTAAGTTCTTAAAACTTTTTCTTTAGAGTAAGTTTTGTGATGTTATTTCTTTTTCTTCCATGCTCATCAGACAATCCCAGACACACGCCACCCCTTGCCTGAATTAATGCAGCAGTCTTCTTCTAGCAGTTCTGTCGGCATCTCCCTGCTCCTGGATTCTTTGCCAAATAAATGTTCGTAACACACCTTCTCTGCTCGAAAACCTATAAAGCCTATAAAGGCTTCTGGTCTCCCAACATGGTGACTAAATAGTGCTGTCAGAGTTCCTCCTTTCATCTTAACTGTGGAATCATCTTTGTCCTGCCTCTCACAACTCGTTGCTGCTCTAGTTTGGCCTGTCTTTGTGCTCTCCTTGGTTGTACTTATTCTCTGTTTACAACTGTGGTCCTTTCTCTTCACAGTCAGTCGTCTCTCCAAATCCTAACCACATTCAGCATCTTCCCATGAAGTTTTTTCTTCTCGTTTAGTCTACTTTGATCTGCTTTTGTCTGGACTCCTAAGTCACATCTGGTCTTTAGGTTTGATGATCATCTTGGCAGCTTTGGTAGAGTGGAAAGAGCCTGGGACTGGAGAGTTCCAAGATAAACTTGGTTCCAAAACAGGTTTAAACAATATTTTGACTCTATGAGCTTGAGCAAGTCATTTTACCTCTCTGAGTCTTTATTGCCATTTCCAGAAAATTGACATATTAATAAATGAGTTAGAAACAATAACAAATGTGAAAGTACCTGCCATGTAATAAGATCTTAGGTGTTAGCTGAATTCGATTCTTTAAAATTATGATTCTTTAAAATTTGAACTATGTTATATCTGTCTGTCTCTTTAATTTGGCCTCTGAATAGCAAGTGCTGTTTTTCACCTTCTCCCCTCTACCCCAACCCAAAGTCCTGGATGTTGTTATGTAAGAATTGGTAGCCAATCAATAATTCTGGAATAAAATCTCTATACTGGAAACCCGGCCTAGAATTTTCCAACAAGCCATGTTAAAGTAGAAACAAACAAACAACAACCTAAGAGTTAAGTCCTGGATACAGAAATCTAACCCACACTGAAATTCGTGGACAAAATGTTGTAACTTTACATGAACTCTTGAACCCTGACATAAATATAAGCTATCATTTACTGAGAGTTCATCCCATTTTCTTATAAATTAAACACATCAGTTATAGACAAATAAAATATTTAAAGATACCTTAATGTACCTCCTCCCAGGGTAGCTGCTAATAAATATAAAAGATGTATACACCATTTATTTGTTATTCCTTCCCTGGATTATTTATTTTTATTTCATTATATCATTTATGTATTATTTACGACGGGCCAGATATTGTTCTGTCACTTTACTATTATTAATTCACTTCATTCTCACTGCTGTCCCTGGGTGGTGCAAACAACTAATGAGCTCAGCTGCTAACCGAAAGGTTGGAAGTTGGCGTTTATCCAGAGGTGCCTTGGAAGAAAGGCTTGGTGATCTACTTTAAAAAAAATCAGCCACTGGAAATCCTATCGAGCACAGTTTTACTCTTACACATGGTGTTGCCATAGGTCTGAATTAACTTGGCAGCAACTAACAACAACTTTAATAATAAATAACAACAACCCTCTACCCCATGTGATAGGCACTGTTCTTACGGTTATTTTACCCATAAGGAAATGATTGCATGGAGGGGCTGAGCAACTTGTCCAAGGTTGCACAGCTAGGAAGGTGGGAGTAAGATTTGAATCCAGGTAGGCGGTCTGCCTCCAGAGTTTCATACTCTTAACCAACCATAGTATCTCTTTCGAGCCTTTTTTTTTTCCTCCATACTTTTCTCCTCATTTGCACTCTTTTCATTCACCCCTAGATATTAGCTAACAAAATCCTAGGATACAATAAATGTTAACTTATTTAATATTTACATGCCTTGACTTGTTGGGTTGGAGGTGGGGCTGTCAGACTCTTGAGGGAAAACATCTCAGGTTCATGGAATGGGAGAATTACTATTTCACTTATGGGAATGTAGAGATGATTCCTTTCAAATGAAGGGTGTTTTCTTTGCCCCAGAAATTAAGAAAGGAGAGTTGACCTGATTGGTAGTTTTTGTTTTTGTTTTTTTTATCACCACCAAGAATTTCAACATTTATAAATGCAGTATAGTGACAAAATCTCTTCAGATAACATATTTCAAATTGTGAGTGTGATAATAGATTATACGGAATAGGCTAGTTAATTATATTTTGCTAGGTACCAAACTATACCTTCTTCAATTTTAAGTTTAGATTTGAAGCAGTCTGGAAATTCCTAAGAAAAGGACTTAAAATGCCTCATGTGTTCAAGTGACTTATTTTTCTAGAGCCTTATCATCTTTAGAAGGTCATTGGCCACTCTACCATTGACATGATCTGATTGAGCATGAAGGTCAGATTTTATCCCCTTTTTACATTGGGATGTTTCTACTTGCTCTATTACACAGTAATACAGATATCACAATCTATCCCTCATGTGCCCAGAGAACATTTAGTGTAATTATGATCACTTTTGATGTTACAGTTCAGCGTATTTATGACCGCAGCCTGATTGGTCTGGGATCTTACATAGAAGGGCCTGCTAAGTTCTTACTGGTTTTTTACAGTCACACTGTACATTCATGAGAGAATCTAGTTCAATGAGCCATTGTTATATACAAAGGATTTTATCAGAAAAAAATTAATTATAGGATTTCTAGCCCCAGAATATTATTTCACAAAAGTAGGCTCAAATGGGGTTTTAAAAGTCACTACGTTTACTAAAACCCACTTGTATGAATTACTGGTAGATTTTCAGTAGAGGCCCATACTGCCACTCTTGTCTTCTTCCTACAGATGAAAAGAGAATGCTGACTCCCCCCATTTCTCCTGTACAATAAGTCCTGGGTAACTTAAATCTGACTTATGGACAACTTGTACTTGCCCTTTAATGTTATGTAAATTTGCTCTCACTTTGAAACGATTGAACCAACCCCTACTCACAACAAATTCTTCATCACAGTCACCTTCACTTGCTGCATGTGCAGCTTTTAAATCACTGAAAAGGCTTTGAGACTTTTCTTGCATTAAAATAAGGCTAAAAAGAACTGTATGCACCTGTTCCGACTTACCTACAAATTCGACTTAAAGACACACTTAGGAACGGATCTTGTACATAACCTGGAGACTGCCTGTACATGAAAAGACCTTTGCTTTGATTAACCAAATAGGACAGATCTGTGGAATTCTGAAGGTAAAATGTTGTTGTTAGTTGCTGTCAAGTCAGCTCCAACTCTGGTGACCTCATGTTCAACCGAACAAGATGATGCTTGGTCCTGCACCACCTCCATGATTGTTGGTATGTTTGAATCCAGTAGATAAAATAGCTGTTCATAATAAACATAGTAGAAGGTATGATTATGAGCTCACAAACTCAGAAGTGCAAGAAATATCACATTTCTTATTATTTATTTATTTCTTTGAACCAACCAAGATCCATCTCCAAACCATCTTGGAGCCTGGCAGGAAATTCAGGAATTACGGCTCCCTTTCCATCTTGAGTTATGCAAAGGCCCTGGGGACTTAGACCTGAAGCACTGGGGAACCTCCACCCATCCCTGGCCACTGAGGTCATTACTTTTAAGACACCAGTTGTCTTAGTCTGGATGTCCCTTTCTGGTCAGAAAGTTTTGCTGCTTTGCATCTGTGCCAGGAAATCTTTGTCAAGGCCAGGAGTCCCTGTGTTTGCAGTGTATTCTTATAAGCTGCACTGAGCCTTCTCTCCTTGCCACCTTCTGGTAACACTATCAGTGAGTAGTACATGGATCCCACTACTCACAGGAGCCTCCCAGTATATGGGAAATCTCCACCTCTACCTTCTCCTTTACCCCACTTCCCTCCCTCTCCTCTCCCTCTAGGACTCCTGGCACAATCTCTCAATGAGTTCAAGTTTAAGAAAAAAAAAATGAAGAGTGATCGTCTTCTACAGCTTCTGCTTTCTGCTCTATTGCAAACTATTCCTGAGTCAACAGAGCACAAAACTTGGCCCCTTGCTGGAAATGCCAGGAAGAAGGGGCCAGGAAAAATAAAAATAAAGGGAGAATGAAGCCAAAATAATTCCCTGATAATCATCCTACTACACTACTATTTAGATAAATAAATGCTCCTGTGCTAAGCTTACGTTTACATATGGTATGTCACAAAATTCCACAGCAATCCTGTGAGGACAGATTTATCATCTCCATTTTACAGACATGGAATTGTTCAGTTACCCTCCTCAGGCTAGTGTGCAGCCAGTAAGTACTAGGGCTAGCATTTCAATTCAGGGTTGTCAGACTCCAAACCAATATTCTCTTTGAAAGTATGCCACAAATGTTAGACATAAGCAAAGTTTTCTTTCAATCTTTTTGGAAAAAAAAGTACTTCTACCTCTAGAGTATTTCTGCCATATTAATAATACAAACTGAAACTGGTGGTTTCTTTGGCCTGGTCTTCTGTGGACTGCCTGCCTGCCTGAGGAAACACTTAGAACTCCTTGAGATGTTTGCTCACTTAATTCCTCCAGGGCAGATTTTTTTCAAAGGATGCTTCGTGAAGTTGTGTGTGTGTCGTTTCAACTTGTTCCAGGTCAGTGTTCTTAAACTTTAGCATTCATCAGACTCATCTGAAGCCTTGTTGGAGCACAAATGCTGGGCCTCACTCCCAGAGTTCCTGATTCAGCAAGTCTGTAGTTGGGCTTAATAATTTGCATTTCTAAAAAGTTTTCAGGGATGCCGATGCTACAGGTCCAGGGAACACACTTTGAGAACCACTGTTCTTGGTGGTAATGGCATCTTTAATTTAATTGAGTGAGCATGTGCTGTTTAGTAGAGGTAAGATAAGGGTGCTCCTGCCACAGTTACTTGGGTGATTTATCTGAGCTTAATACTGCTATCTGCTGTGGAAGGTAAACATCATCCAGTTAAATTCTTTTCGTAGTCATATATTGTTTAAGTTATACTGATAATGAGCTGTTGTTTAAGGAAAAGGAACATACACAAAAGTGATACTGAAATGCAGCATGCATGAGGAAGGGCATAGAAATGACAACAATTCTACAAATTTTCCTTAAGATGTTCTTCAACAGTTGTGTATGCTGCATTCATCTGATCAAATTCTTGTATAGGAAGCAGAGCTTCAAACTGCTTCATTCTGATTCAAACCCCTACTGAGAACTTGCATTTCCACCCCAGATATACTGAATCAGAATCTATACTTTAACAAGATCCACAGGTAATTCTTACGTATATTAAATTTTGAGAACCACTGCTCTACTGGTGGTTCTCAGAATTGTTCCCTAACTAGCAGCCTCAGCATCACCTGGGAACTTGTTAGAAATGCAAATTAGCAAATGGGGTTCAAACCGGAATGAACCAGTTCAAAACCCTGATGGGAACCAAAATTACTCTAATATTTCAAAAACTAGTGTTAAAAAGAGAAAATATAGCTTTCCAGTTGACTTTTAAATTATTTATTTATTTTTTATTGTGCTTTAGGTGAAAGTTTACATAGCAAATTAGTTTCTCATTAAACAATCAATACGCATATTGTTTTGTGACACTGGTTGTCAACCTCGTGATGTATCAGCACTCTCCCCTTTTTGACCTTAGGTTCCCCATTTCCATTTGTCCAGCTTTCTTGTCCCTTCCTGCCTTCTTGTCTTTGCTTTTGGGCTGGTGTGCCCATTTGTCTCATATACATGGTTGAACGACCTGTGTGATTGTTTGCTATATAGGCCTCTCTAATCTTTGGCTGAAGGGTGAACTTCAGGAGTGACTTCAGTACTGAGTTAAAATGGTGTCCGCGGGTTATACTCTTGGCATTTCTCCAGTCTCTGTCAGATGAGTAAGTCTGGTCTTTTTTTGTGAGTATGAATTTTGTTCTACATTTTTCTCCTGCTCTGTCCGAGACCCTCTATTGCGATGTCTGTCAGAGCAATCAGTAGTGGTAGCTGGGAACCATGTAGCTGTGCTGGGCTCAGTCTGGTGGAGGCTGTGGTAGTTGTGGTCCGTTAGTCCTTTGGCCTAAGCTTTCCCTTGTGTCTTTGGTTTTATTTATTCTCTCTTGCTCCTGAAGGGGTGGGACCAATAGATGTATCTCAGATAGCCACTCACAAGCTTTTAAGACCCCAAATGCTACCCACCAAAGTAGAATTTAGAACATTTTCTTTATAAACTATCTTATGCCAATTGAGCTAGATGTCCAGTTGACTTTTTATTTACTGTAGACATAGCAATGTGGTTTAATTTCTATGTTTTAATATACTTAAAAAAATGATACTTTTAAATTGTATTAGTCAAGAAAATCGTGCTTTTACTACACAAATTGAAGTTAATCAAGTAACACAAATATCTTGTCAAACATAAAAAAGCTAAAAAATTCTTTATATAAAATAAATCTTTAAATATCCTATTAAAATGAAATGTAACACATTCATCTGTCAGTTTGTCATACTGTGGTGGCTTGTGCATTGCTCTGATGCTGGAAACTATGCCACTGGTATTTAAAATACCAGTAGGGTCACCCACAGTGGGCAGGTTTCAGTGGTGCTTCCAGACTAAGACAGAGTAAGAAGAAGGACCTGGCAGTCTACTTTGGAAAATATTGGCCAGTGAAAACCTTATGAATAGCAGGGGAACATTGTCTGATATAGTGCCAGAAGATGAGTCCCTCAGGTTGGAAAGCACTCAAAATACGACTGGGAAAGAGCTGCCTCCTCCAAGTAGAATGGACCTTAATGAGGTGGATGGAGTTAAGCTTTCAAGACCTTGGTCTGCTGATTGGCAAGACTCAAAATGAGAACAGCTGCAAACATCCATTAATAATTCGTAAGTGGAATGTATGAAGTATGAATCTAGGAAATTTGTAAGTTGTCAAAAATGAAATGGAATGCATAAAGATCGATATCCGAGGCATTAGTGAGCTGAAATGGACTGGTATTAATCATTTTGAATCGGACAATCATATGGTCTACTATGCTGGGAATGAAACATAGAAGAGGAATGGGGTTGTATTCATCATCAAAAAGAACATTTCAAGATCTACCCTGATGTACAACACTGTCATTAATAAGATAATATCCATATGCCTACAAAGAAGACCAGTTTATATAATTATTATTCAAATTTGCTCACCAACCACAAAGGCCAAAAATGAGAAAATTGAAGATTTTACCAACTTGTGCAGTCTGAAATTGATCAAACATACAATCGAGATGCATTGATTCTTACTAGTGATTGGAATGTGAAAGTTGGAAACAAAAAAGAAGGATCAGTAGTTGGAAAATATGGCCTTCATGATAGAAACGACACTGGAGATCAAATGATAGAATTTTGCAAAACCAACAACTTCTTCACTGCAAATATCTTTTTACAACAACATAAATGGTGACTAAACACATGGACTTCACCAGACGGAATACACAGGAATCAAATTGACTACATCTGTGGAAAGGGATGATGAAGAAGCTCAATATCATAAGTCAGAAAAAGGCCAGGGGCTGACTGTGGAACAGAACATCAGTGCAAAGTCAAGTTGAAGCTGAAGGAAATTAGATCAAGTCCACAAGAGCCAAAATACGACCTTGAGTATATCCCACCTGAATTTAGAGACCATCTCAAGAACAGATGGACGCATTGAACACTAATGATAGAAGACCAGACAAGGTGTGGAAGGACATCCTACATAAAGAAAGCAGGAGACTTCCAGCAAAATGGCACTGTAGGCAGAAGCACCATGCCATCCCTCCACAGCAAAGATCCAAAAAACTAAGCCAAACAGAGAAAACAGCAATCCTGAAACCCTAAAACACCAAATGAAGAGATAAAGAACCAAATGGAGTGAGAAAACTGACAGAGAATGGAGAGTGAGGAGAGATTTATGCAGAGGTCCCCTATCAGCTAACACAGCCTGGATCCACCATCTTGGACTCCTATCAGAGACCAGCAAATAGGGGGTACGAGAAAGCAGCTTCACGGAGCTTCCAGCAGAAGACAGAACAACCATTAATTTGCAGTATACTCTTTCCCACCCCCCACCCTTCTTCACTCCCACTCAGCCTCCTCTGCTTCCGGTGGCCACAGTCTCTTGTCCGGGAAGCACTGGCTGCTTGGATTCCACCCGCCCACACTGGCTGGCTCTCTGAGTGCCATTTGTTGGCTGCTGGTGTTGCTTTTTTCCACTTCTTTTGATTTCTTCCTTACCTCTCACCACCTCCCCCTCCTTTGGCTCAAATATCTGGCTCCGTGCACCATCTTTGCTTCTTCCTTAGGGGCTGCAGAACTCTGTTCAAGGGTGGAACTGCTTCCCATTCTGGGCTGCCACGCCGGTGGGATCCCGGGACTTTTGTATATTTTGAATTGTTTGTTGGCTTTCTTTTACTTTTCTCGAGTTGGGAGCCCATTCTGGCTGGGCATTGCTATGCAGCTTGGGACCTACCCCCTAAGCTTGCACAGACGTGCAGAAGGATCCCTGAGAGCATTTCTTTCTTTGTGTTTTCTCTTTTTTCTGTTATTTTGGGGGCTTTTCTTGTTCTTTTATTTTTTTAAATTTGTTTTGTTTTCTTTTCCCTCTTTTCCCCTTTTTGTCTTTCTTCATTACTCAGTTTATCATCTCTCTATACCCTCCTTCTCTTCCTGTCCCCTGAACACCTGCCACTGAATACCTCTATGCCTTCTAGCCAGGCTGTACTGCAATAGCTAGGAACAACTTCCCCAGACCTCGTAGCTGCACTGGTGGGATCCCTGGGAGCTTTGCTCTTCTTTTTTCTTTCTAATTTCTGTTTATTCATTCTTTTCTTTTTTTTTCCTTCTTCTTCCCCTTTTTGTTTTTCTCCTTTTCATAGTTTCCCATCTCTCCACTCCAATGGCAAGCTCCCCTAGCAGTATTTTTTGTTTGTTTGTATGTTTTTGGCTCCTGTTCTTCTCTCCTGTCTCCCATATCCATCTTAACTCCATACACAACAATCTCCCCCCTCCATCCTGCCTACCTGCACCGTATGCTTAACATCACACCACCAAGCAGCACAGGCACGGCCACCAGAACCTGCCCTGCACTCATTACTGACCTGCTCTGGAGGCTGTGGTACTCCCACAAACAACCCATCCCAGAAACTCCTCTTCAGCTAGACCTGCCCTGCTGTACCATATTTGAGTGACTGACCCTGCCAATTGGAGAAGGAGGTGAAAAGTATTGTGCCCACAGACGAGCAAACAACAAAGAACACACAGACCACCTGTTCAGACATAGCGAAATTAAAAAAAAAGGATGAAACAAACAAAGCTACAATCAATAAATGAGAAAAATAACTACAGAATGCCCCGAAGACAGCAGACAA
>NW_004443968.1:8523693-8575378 GCF_000243295.1 Trichechus manatus latirostris | reverse complement strand
AAAATTCTAACACACACAAAAAAGGCCAGATTTACTGGCCTAAAAGTGTCTGAATTAACCCTGGGATTATGGCCCCCCAGACACCCTTTTAGCTCAGTGGTGAAGTCACTTCTGAGGTTCACCGTTCAGCAGGGGTTTGGAGAGCCCCATAAAATAAAACAGGACTAATGAGGCACAGCAGTCCAGGGGCAAGCACTAGAAGGCAGGAGGGGACAGGAAAGCTGGTGATAGGGAACCCAAGGTTGAGTAAGGACAGTGATGACGTCTAGTGGGGTTGTTAACCATTGTCATAGGGCAACATGTGTACTAACTGTTTAATGAGAAACTATTTTGTTTTGTAAACCATTATCTAAAGTCAGAATAGCAGCACAACTGGAAGAGCGTAGTCGATGTCACTGAATTGTGCATGTAGAAATTTTTGAAATGGTCTATCTTTGGCTATGTACATTTTCACCAAAAAAAAAAAAAAAAAAAAAACACGTTTGCAAAGGGATAGGGTTGACATGTCCTGGGGTTGTTAACCAATGTCATAAAACAATATGTGTACTACTGTTTCATGAGAATCTATTTGTTCTGTAAACCTTCACCTGAAGTACAGTAAAAATAAAAACAAAAAGAAAGAAAGCAAAATGTCATTAAAAGGACAGAAGATACCAAAATGGATGTCAGAAGAGACTCTCTAACTTACTCTTGAACGTAGAATAGTTAAGCAAATGGAAGAAATAATGAAGTAAAAGAGCTGAACAGAAGATTTCAAAGGGCGGCTTGAGAAGAAAAAGTAAAGTATTATAATGAAATGTGCAAAGACCTGGAATCAGAAAACCAAAAGGGAAGAACACACTCAGCATTTCTCAAGCTGAAAGAATTGAAGAAAAAATTCAAGCCTCTAGTTGCAATACTGAAGGATTCTATGGACAAAATATTGAAGGATGGAGGAAGCATCAAAAGAAGATGGAAGGGATGTCTAGAGTCACTGTACTGAGAAGAATTGATTGATGTTTATCCATTTCAGCAGGTAGGGTATGATGAAGAACCGATGGTATGGAAGGAAGAAGTCCAAGCTACACTGAAGGCATTGGTGAAAAACTAGGCTCCAGGAACTGACAGAATACTAGTTAAGAAGTTTCAACAAATGGATGCAATGCTGATGGTTCTCACTCATCTATGCCAAGAAATTTGGAAGACAGCTACCTGGCCAACTGATTGGAAGAGATTCATATTTGCACCCATTTAAAAGAAAGGTAATCCAATAAAATGTGGAAATTATGGAACAATATCATTAATATTACACCCAAGAAAAATTTTGCTAAAGATAATTTAGAAATGGTTGAAGCAGTACATTGACAGGAGACTGCCAGAAATACAAGCTGGATTCAGAAGAGGACATAGAATGAGGGATATCATTGCTGATGTCAGGTGGATCTTGGCTGAAGGTAGAGATACAAGAAAGATGTTTACCTGTGTTTTATTGACTATGCAAAGGCATTCAACTGTGTGGGTTATAACAAATTATGGATAACATTGCAAGGAATGGGAATTCCAGAATACTTAATTGTGCTCATGAGTAACCTATACATAGGCCAAGAGGCAGTCCTTTGAACAGAACAAGGGGATAGTGTGTGGTTTAAAATCAGGAAAGGTGTGCATCAGGATTGTATCCTGTCACCGTACTTATTCAATGTGCATGCTGAGCAAATAATCGGAGAAGTTGGACTATATGAAGAAGAACTCGACATCAAGATTGGAGGAAGACTCATTAACAATCTGCAATATGCAAATGACACAACCTTGCTTGCTGAAATTGAAGAGGACTTGAAGCGTTTACTGATGAAAATCAAAGACTACAGCCTTCAGTATGGATTACACCTCAATATAAAGGAAACAAAATCCTTACAACAGGACCAATAAGCAACGTCATGATAAATGAAGAAAACATTGAAGTTGACAATGATTTCATTTTACTTGGATCCACAATCAACAACTTTGGAAGCAGCAGTCAAGAAATTGAAGGACACATTGCATTGGGCCAATCTGCTGCAAATGACCCCTTTAAAGTGCTGAAAAGCAAAGATGTCACTTTGAGGACTCAGGTATGCCTGACCCAAGTCATGGTATTTTCAATCACCTCACATGAACGTGAAAGCTAGACAAGGAATAAGGAAGACTGAAGAGGAGTTGATGACTTTGAATTATGATGCTGGTGAATAATATCGAATATATTATGGGCTGCCAGAAGAATGAACAAATCTGTCTTGGAAGAAGTACAGCCAGAATGCTCCTTGGAAGCAAGGATTGCAAAGCTTCTTCTCACATACTTTGGACATGTTACCAGGAGGGACCAGTCCCTGGAGAAGGACATCATGCTTGGTAAACAGAGGGTCAGAGAAAAAGAGAAAGACCCTCAACAAGATAGATTGACACAGTGGCTGCAACAATGGGCTCAAGCATAACAACGATTGTGAGGATGGTGCAGGACCAGGCAGTATTTCGTTCTGGTGTACATAGGGTCGCTATGAGTTGGAAATGACTCGATGACACCTAATAACACAACAAAGTAACACGCTAATAATTTAAAAACCTAAAATAAAAATACTTACATCATTTTTTATTATATAGCACATAAAAAGTTATTTTAAATATTCCTAAGGGTATTCAGGAGATTAAAACATTTTAGGAAAGGGAGTCAGGAATCAAAAAAGGAAGGGGGCCCTTGCTCTAAGGGGAATGTCACCCAAGGTTATCCCATTTTTTGTGTTACTATTACTGTCTGCCCTTTCCTCTCGCTGGTATAATGGGTAAGACTATGCCTTTACCCTTAGAAGGCCTAGTGTACACAAGGCATATAGAATGAATTCTTAGTGGAGGCAGGTTCTCCTCTAGGCTCTTGGGACAAGCGCTCTCTCTTTTTTTATGCCTGCTCTTTCAGTCACAGGAATCACATCCAAAGGTTGGAGACCTGGGTAGTGGTTCAGGTTGTTGTTGTTTCTGTTAGTTGCCGTTGAGTTGATTCTGACTCATGGAGACCCCATGTGTGCATAGTAGAACTGTGCTCCACAGGGTTTTCAAAGATGTGACCTTTTCAGAAGCAGATTGCCAGGTGGGTTTGAACTGCCAAACTTTTGGCTAGTGGTTGAGCACTCAGCCATTTATGCCACCGGATACTCCTCGTGGCCCAGATGAAGGTGGCTAAACAGCCTACAGTTGCGGTTGTCTTCACGTATTTTATTAAGGGACAAAAGGAATCCTCCCAGAATGTATATGGTTGTGTCTAGTTTATCAGGATAGGAGGCCAGATTGGGATTTGGGGCCAAAACCAAATAAGATGGACGTTGATTTGGAATGCCTTTCCTGCATGAATCCAGCTCAACGTTAGGTGGCATCATGGGATTCAGGGTTCAGCAACAATGACTAATTGAACGGATTCTTCAGAGTCCCCCGGGGAGTGGATTAACTTTAATTCCATCTTCACTCCCATGAAATTCTTTATTGACTCTCCATTGCCTATTCAGATAATGTCCATATGCCTCACCTGGGCATTAGTAATATGCCATGATATGTGTAATCTCTTTTCCAAGTCTTGTCTTTCATTAAACCTCTTTCTTCCTAACACACCCTAAACTCTGGTTACTATCTTGTTCCTTTTCCTTTGGTAAGCTTCTTGCCTCTCCTCTGACAAGAAGTGTCATTATTAGCCATTCTGTCTTCTAAATTCTCTTTCCTTTATGGGAATGAATATTTCTCTCTTCTGTTTACTGTGTAACTCTGTTGTACTAGTTAAATTCTGCTGAGACAGATACCTGTTTGTGTAAGGTGCATTTCTGCCACTGGATGGTGGGCTCTTTGGTAATCATCTTTGTGGCCCCCACATCTAAAAAACAGAGTTATACTTTTAAGGAAATAGAGATATTTTAGGTTTATTTTTATTCAATTCTCACAGCAATTCTGTGAGGCTAGTATTTGGCTTGTACTGAAAGCGAATGACTAGAAGAAATATTGAATGGCAGCATTAAGCATCATTGCAGAGTAAATAGCAGAAATCATGGCATTAAGCCAAACAAATTTACAAGCAAATTGTAGGTAAAGGAATAGGTTTTACAAAGGGGTTGTGGCCACAAAGTAAAGAGAGTTCATCCCTAGTATTTGGGATAGAAAAATCTACTGGCTTACTAATGTTTTTTGGGGGGTGTGCTTACAGATGGAGATAGCATGGTTAATGGTGTCTTTGGTAATTCATGAAGAAGCCTGCCCATATTCTGAAGAACATTGCTTGAAGTATAAATGGCCAGATGGGCTTTGCACATTTCTAAAGGGTTATTTATGACCATTTGGAATGAGATAGTTTCATTAGGATGACTAATACTAACTTGAGCTAGGTAGAAGAGAAAAAACCACACAAGTAGAAACCAAGGCAAGCTAACTATTACTTTTAAAATTCATCAAAGAGAGATTTTAAATGTTTTCACCCCTTGCTTTCTAACGCAGGGAGGGAGTGTCATGGCAAGAGCCCTAGGTGACCTTGATTTTATCACCTGTATGGCTTTGAATAACCCTTTTAGTTTCTTAGGGCATTACCCTTAAAATGGGTTAATGAAACCCACCCTATAGGGAATCTTGTGAGAATAAGGTGAGGTAACATATGTTAAAGTATTTGAATAAAAATAATATAAATAAAATAGATGAATTATTTATTCATTTTTTTGCCCAAGCTTGTTCCACCCTCATTGTAATAACTTCTTAAAATTGTTTTAATTGGTTTGTTTCATTTTTCTTTCCACACGTACATTTTGTAAGACTTGGTTTCTACTTTGGTCCTCTCAAGACCTTCCTGAGGCTAGGTTTGAGCTTGGCTACCTGGGTTCTTATGGTTGGGTCCCTGCTGCTGGTCTAGTCCTACTTTGATAACTTTTGTATGTTGCTCAATACTCTTGACACTGTACACGAGCAATCAGCTAGGATATACATTTGCTACCCACAGGAGGAGATTCCTGGAGGTTCCTGCTGTTTTTATTTTGTCCTATTCTCTGTTGCTGGGGCCACTCTGGTCTGTTCTCTTTAGTCTGTTTGGTCTCTGGCCCATCTTTTTATTTAAACCTGAATTCAGTCCAAAGGATAAGACATCTATCAAAGTTTTACAGTGAGTGGGAAAATAAAGAATGCCCAAATTTGGGAAAATTCCTGGGGTTAAAGTATAAATGTCCAGCAGTAGGACTAAGCTAGATGGAACTATGCTGCAGAGTGGTAACAGCATCTCATAAATAATTTACGGACAAGTAATAATGTCGTTACTTCATCATAATCTACCTTCAAATAATATACTATTTTATAACAATGTAAGAACCTTACAACAGTAACTTTCATTTCTTCTCCTCCATCTTTTGTATTATTGTTGTCATATATTTTACTTATGCATATATTGTAAATTCCACAGTACATTGCTACTATTTATGTGCTAGACAGTTATCTTTTAAAGAGATTAAAAACATTAAAAGAATGTTGTATATTTGCTCACATATTTACCATTTCTGGTACTCTTCATTCCTTTGTGTAGTTTCACATTTGTACCTAGTATCACATTTCTTCTGCTTGAAGTACTTTCCTTAACATTTGTCATAGTGAAATTTTGCTGGCATTGAATTCCTTCAGATTTTGTTTCTCTGAAAAAGTCTTTATTTCTTCTTCATTTTTTTAGTGTTCATAAATAAGGTTTTATTGGGATACAACATGCTCATTCATTTAAATATTGTCTATGGCTGCTTTCATGCTGTAACAGCAGAGTTGAGTCATTGAAAAGTTGAAATATTTGCTATCTTGTTCATTACAGAAAAAGTTGGCTGACCCCTGACCTATATATTTTACAAAAGATGCACAGAGGTTCAGAGAGATACGGTGACCAGCCCAAGGTCACAGAGTTAAGTTTCAGAAGTAGGAACTAACTTCTGGCTCTGTACTTCTAAACTATGCTAGATCAGCCCAGTATAGTGTGGATCTCCTGGAGCTGGGCAAGGAATAGTGGGCTGATGTATGGACCTCATAATTTTGAAAGCTATAGATGAATGGATTTAGGGTGGGTGTGATCACAAGGTAGAAAACAGTCACAACTCGTAGTGCTTGTTTGGGAGGGCCCTGGAGCCATAGTGGCCCAGGTACCTGGTGGCCATGGTGCCATAGAAGAAACCCACCACAGCCAGGTGTGAGCTGCAGGTGGACAGTGCATTGAGGCAGCTCCTGATAGAAGCAAGCTTGACCAGAGCCCCCAGAATCATAGTGTACAAGGGAAGGCCAAAGTCCAAAATCACCAAGAGAATGAGTGTGTCCAAGCCATAGACCAGCATGTGGTTGGCTGTTGTGTCTGTACATGCTGTCTTCAGCACAGTGAGCAGCTCTTAGATGAAGTAGTCTATTGAGTGCCTCCCAGGACAGAAAAGCAGGCACAGTGCAGCCACAGAGTTGGGCACAAACAACAGAAAACCCAACGCCCATGCAGTGGTACCAAGGTGATACAGTGTGTGGGTGTCATGATGGCCACATAGCACAGGGGCTGGCACATGGCCAGGCAGCCAGGAGGATAGCCTTGCAGCTGCCCAGGGAAATATTCACATAGAGATGGGCCCCACCGAGTGCCAGAGAGAGAGAGTGACTTGTTGGGAAGCCATGTGTACCAGTGCCTGTGGGAGTGTGCTGCTCACATAAGCAGTGTCTAGCGGTGCCAAGTGGGTCAGCAGGTGGTACATGGGCTGGTAAAGCTGTTGGTCCAGTGAAATCAGCGCCGCTAGTATGTTGCTGCCCAGTATTGTGGCCGTATCGGCCACCAGGGGAGCTGTCCATAGCACGGGCTGCTCTCTTTCATTTGTAAAAGACATTTTCCCTAGATATAGAATTCTGGTTTGACATTTTAAAAAAAATTGCTGTAATTTCAGTACTTTAAAAGGTGTCACTGCATTGTGTTCTGAATTTCATAGTTTCTGAAGAGAAGTATGTTGATATTGTTCCTCAGTATGTAATATTTCTTTTTTTCCCTTTCAATACTTTTGAGATTCTCTCTTTATCTTTGGTTTTCAACAGTTTGACCTATGATACGATGCCTAGGTATGTTTCCTTCCTTTCTTCCTTATTTCCTTCCTTCCTTCCTTTCTTCCTATTCACCCTGCTTGGGGTTCATATCAATTTTGGAGAATTCTTAGCCATTATCTCTTCAAATATATCTTACTTTCTGTTCTTTCTCTATTTTCTTTCTGGAACTTCAGTTACATATATGTTAGACCATGTATAAGGAGTCCTAGTGGCACAGTGGTTAAGCACTTGGCTGCTAACCAAAAGATTGGTGGTTCAAACCCACCAGTCACTCCATAGGAGTGTAGCAATTTGCTTCCTTAAAGATTACAGCCTTTGAAACCCTATGGGGTAGTTCTACTCCATCCTATAGGGTTGCTATGGGTCAGAATTGACTTGATGGCAATGAGTTTTTAGACCATTTGATATTGTCCCACAACACTTGAATATTCTGTTCTGTTTTTCACTCTCCTTTTTTCCTCTTCGTGTTTTAGTTTGCGTAATTTCTAGTGACTTATCTTCAAGTTCACTGATTATATCTACTGCTGTGTCCAGTTTGCTAATAAAACTTTTGAAAGCATTCTTCATCTTTGTTACCATTTTTAAAAAAAATTATTTCTAGCATTTCTAGTTGATTAAAAAAATTTCTCTCTCTCTGTTGAAATTCTCTGTTAATACATATTGCTTACCTTTTACCCTAGATTCTTTAAAATTATAATCATATTATTTTAAAGTCCTTATTTAGTAGTTTCAACATTTGGGTCATCGCAAGGTCTAGTTCTGTTGATTATTTTTATCTATTGATAGTGGGGTTTCTTCTCTTTTTTTGTGTATGTATTGTAATTCTGGACATGATGTGTGGAAGAACACACAATGAAGTAGACAGTATTTTTGCTCAGAAATGGGCATGGCTGTTCTTCAGTGAGAACACTAGCATGGAAGCTTTAGTCAATCAGCACTAGAGGAAAATTTGGGTTTTTTTTTGCTGCTATAATTATTTTCAGTGCACCAGAGGCTTCAAATTATTCCAGCAATGGGCTGCTGTTACTTTCCTTTACTGTATGTCCTGGAGTCTGGAATACTTTAAACAGTGTTCCTGCTCCCGCCTCAGCTTTTAATAGGCCCTGCACAACTGCACTGTAGAGAGAATCTTTTCCCACATTATTGCCCCTCTGTCAGTGGCAGACTACTATTGGTTGTTATTATATGTGAAACTTTGTGGTGGGGACAGGGAGTTCTTGGTTCCTGGTTCATCCTCAGTCTTAGGCAGGCCTTGTGTGCCTGGGCCTCATGAATAGGAATTTCTCACCCTGCCTTTTATCTGTGGAGGTCTTTGGCAACAGAGTTTTTTGCCCCTCCTGCAGTGGGAGCACATCTCCTCTTTGTATGAGTATAGCAATCAGAGCAAGAGAAGGATTTATGCCCCTCTCTCAGGGACACACAGCTTTGTTGTTTACTCCTCCCTCAGCATCAGTGTACTTTTGTCTGGAGCTAGTGGCAGTAAGGTGCCCTCCCCCAGCGGGCTTGTTACTTGGTGCATGATTTGTGATGGTGGCATGGGCGTTTCCTGTTTCCGCCTCAGGGCAGACAGATTTTGTTTCTAACTCTCCCTTAGTAATAATTTTACTTCCCCTAGAACCTGGATGAGAGGATCTCCAACCCCTTTCCTAGGGGCCGACAGTGCATCTTTGCCTGGGTCCTAAGTTGGGGAGGGTTTTCTGACCCTTCTCGTCTAGACTTAATGCTTTTGCTTTATGTAAGAGAAGGGTCTGGGAAGTGGATGGGGTTTAGCGTCTCTGCTCCACTGAGGGCAGTCTCTTCTTGCTTTGCTTCCAATCTTATAAGTATCTGGTGGGGACTAAGAGCTTGCAAGTAAGTGTGGACTCCCCTTCTATATGGGGCTTCCAGGGTTTCTAAACTGTCATGTGAGCCCAAACTTGGCCTTCAAGAATTTGGTAAATTGTTAGCTGTTTTCTTCTTACTCATTTTTATTGTGGCTGCCTATTCCTCTCATGTTCTGCCAAAGGTCAAAAAGTTTATTTGTCCTGTTTATCCTCAGAGGGGTTTGTCACCTTTTGGAAGTCATTTAACTTACATGTCTTGTCACCTCAGCTCTCTGAGAGGCTGTAGATAACCAGCTTTTTTTCATTGTTAGAGTGAGAGTAAATGTTTCTTACAGCTTTTATATCCTAAGCCTTAACCACAAACTCTGATTGGGATTTTGAAGGCTGAATAGGAGATCACCATGTCTATAAGCAAGGGGAAGGGGAAGGCATCCTAAACAAGGGTATAGCATGTGAAAAGGTGTGAAGGTGTGAGCAAAAGTTTTTATCTATGTTGATACATTTTTTATTTTTTGATTTATCTTGGAAGTCAATTGCAAAATGGGACCTAATTATAGATATTTTCCTAACAACCAACTTGACAAGTTCATACCCTTTTATAATGGGAAAGAAAACTGTATTTTTTTTATTTAGAATTTTATTAGTAAGGACACACCTGACTTATTAATTTTTGGTACTGAGTGATTCTAAAGTAATTAAGTTGATTGCTAGGTACAACTTACAGAATTAGTCTTGTTCTGAGCATGTAAATTATGCTACACCACCACTTCCAAAATCAAATTGAGATTTAGTAAGGCACATAAACTATTTGAGGCTAAAGCTTCCGTTTGGCAGTTATACTTTTACGGCTTAAATTGTTAATTTACTTTTTTATGCATCCAAATCATTTCTAAACCATCTTAAACAAACCAACAAAATAAACAAAACAATGACAGAAATTCCTGAATTTAGTCTCATCATTTTTGGTTGACTTACTCTTAGATTTGGCTTAACTGGCTGTGTGCTTAAAGTGACATGTAGTTTGTTTCTATATTTAGGCCTTTCTATAAGTTTTTTTGTTTGTCATTCTCTATTTTACTGGTAACACTGAAACTCGTCCTCAGAATTTTAGCACTTGGTGGTTCTCAGTAAGGAAGTGGAGTGGGATCTATGTTCTTTGTAGGAAAATTTATTAACAATACAATTCAAAAACAAAACATGTTATTATAGCAGACTAAACCCTTTCCAGGTCCAGTTATTTTCTGCTTTGATTTTTTTTTTTTTAATATTGTGTTTTCATTAATGGAAGCATGCTGAGTCATACTGTATGTTTAAATTTTTGGTTGGTAATATGGATTTTCAGAAATATTATCTGGTACTATATGGTTACCACAGAATTTTTAAGGTTCTCAAACCCCATAATTAGTGGTTGCCCATCTGTACCACTAGACCTTGGTTGCTGATGTTTCTGTGGTACCTTGTGTTCAGCTACATGGGAAACCTCTGGTTTTTCAAATATGACCAAAAAAAAAACCAAACCAAACCCACTAGGGCTCCGTAACTATCACATAGGGAACCACAAATATGCTTACGAGGCTTATCTAGGAGTACAAAAGCCAAAAGAGACAAAATTTTTACCTAATCACACTTCCTGGTTGTAGTACCTTACTTGAAAGCCTCATGCCCTAGCTATTTTGCTTCAAATAACATGTGTTTTGCCTTTTGCCGTTATGTAGGTCCCCACTGGAGGGAAGCAAATACTGTCAGTGATTAAAGCATACTACCAAAGAACCTGAGAGCAGGAAAACATGGGTGGTACACCGTATATACCACAGACCATGTTTAAAGATGGCCACAAAATTTTTGATATTCTTCCTATCAAGAGGTAGGTCTGGGTCCCTATGTCTTGAATCTGGGTGAGATCTGTGGCTGCTTTGACCAGTAGAAAGTGATAGAAGTGATGCTGTGCCAGTCTCCAGCACTAGGCCTTAAGAGACTGAAAGTGTTTACGCCTTGTCTGTTGGAGCTCTGATCTACTGTGTAAGAGCTATGATTACTGTTGACTGCACTGCTGTCCAAGCTAGCCCTACGGAGAGGCAGCAGGGAGACAGACCAATCCTGGCCAATCCCCAGGTGTTTTAGCCATCCTATCCCAGACTCCAAGCATGTGAATGAAGAATCCAGACCAATTCAACCTCCAGTGACTAAATGACTCCAGTTGACACCATGGGAAGCAGAAGGATTGCCCAAACTTGAGCCCTGCTCTAATCTCCAACCCACAAAATCTTGAGATGTAATAAAATGGCTTTGTTTTAAGTCACAAAGTTTTGGGGATAGTTTGTCATACAGCAAAAGATAACTGGAACTTCCACGTTAAAGACGCGTATAAGGATAATGTAAACCTCTTCAAAAATGCTTGTTTACAATCCTGTGAAGTTAATTTCTGGCAAAATCTAGAACCTTCCTACTGAGGGAGTTGAACAAATTTAATCTTCTGTTTGAGTATTTTCAACTTTTCAGGAAAATGTACTGCATTCTTATAGCAAGAATAAATGTTGAATGATTTTTAAAAAATTCCCCTCTTTTGAAAAATAAACTAGATGGCTTTCACATATTGTGGTTTTATATTGTATTTTTAAATAAAATTAAATGTAACAAGGTTATAGATATAGGCCTCTTCATTCTGTAGCTTGTTTGATAAAAATCATATAATATATAAAATGGGCTGAACAGGAGAATGTGGATAATAAAGAAGTGTTGCTTCTTTTACTGATGGTGCTTTGGACTCAAAAGGGATAATTTTGTCTGTTACTTTTATATGATCATTTTATAAAGTTAAAATATCCAGAGACATGTAGAGAAAATTATTCTCCCTAGATCTCTCTCTTAAAACAAAATGTATTACAGATCCATTGATGTCTTAGATTTTTATCAGTGACTATAAATTAACATTTAGCTTATGATATAATCAAGACCACAAATAATAGAAATTTTGTGTGGAATTGGAACTTCTCTGAATTACTGTTTTGCAAAATAATTCTTAAGCATATAGGAGCTAATAAAGAACATCTGTTTTTATAGTAAGCATTTTCTCCTTTCTTTTTCTGATGTCAATGAAAAAGAACCCCCAAACAAGTGCCACTACTTGTCATTGTGTGAATGTGATTCCAGAGCACACTTCTCTGTCTTAATCACTGAAATTATTTGGCTATCAAAGCCATACACAGTTCACGACTTTCATCCTTTTCAGACTTATCCATGATATTTCTCTGGCCTTGAAAACATTAAAATGGTCTTTGTTGGATATTCAACATGCAATTTCAGAAACACATGCTCATTTTAAAAATTGAGACTGAGTGTTAGTGTGGTAGAAGAGTCTTAACAAAGCTTAAGAATAGAGCCATGATTTCTAAAAGTGGGTAAAAGGAATAGAGTGTGTTTGTGTGTTTGTGTGTGTGTGTGATTGTAGTGTGTGTGTATTTTCAACTCTCTTTCTTATAGTAAATAGAAAATATAGTCTCTGCCTCAAAACAGAGACTATTTCCAAAAGAAATCTTTAAAGTCTCTTTTAACAAAATTATTCCAAATATGTATGTGGAATAAAGAATGATATTTTAGAAAATAATTTGTTCCAATGAGCTGTTCCTAATAAAGAGGCAACAGGCCATATATTCTGTGACAAATAAGACTTGTTTTGACACTGAGAGTTACATGACCTAGTTTGGAAGTTAGTGTTCAGAACACTAAGAGATTAGATGCCACCTGCCCTCAGTTAACCTACTCCTTCTCTGTGAAGGCATTTTCTATGTTAAGTCCATGCAGTATTAACACGATTGTATGTTTTCAAAGCAGAGATCAAGTTATTTTCTGGTAAGTGCATCCAGGATTCCATACTTCTTTCTAATATCATCCATGAGTGAATAGTTTTTATAAAATCTCTGTAGACAGATTCTCCTGCAGAAGGAGTTACCGTATTTATTTTACTTTTTCTCAGGGTCTGGGCATTATGGGGCATGGCAGTGAGGCTGTTGGGGGTCCTGACAGCAGGGGGTGGGGTGCCTCTGGGTTGGTCTCTAGGGGATACTAAATGTCCTGGGCAGGATGTTCTAAGTGAATGCAGGTCTTGGGAGAGGGGATATTTTTCATAAGCATCGACTATGCAAGTGGTTCACAGTCTACTCCATGAGAAACACTGTTCTAGAAGTTGTCACACTGGTCACCCTCTATACTCAATAAACCTTAAACAATATGACAGAGTGACACAATTTCTTCCAGCTTCAATGAATAATAAATTAATAGTGATTCAAAGTATAAAATTGATTTTCCTATAGAAAGACACTGAATACATAACCCAGATCATTTATTAATAATAAAAATCAAATATATTTTATTCTTAATCTTCATCAGGATTGTTACATTAATATTAGTGTTTACAAAAAGTTCTGATTTTCGAGTGTGGACTACTTTGTCATTAGGCGTCCTTACGAATGCTTGCCAAAAACTTTCATTTCTACTAAAGCTCTGATGAGTTCATGGGTCTACCTAAGAAATCCTTAGAAAATTCCTTGCTTGCTATATGTCTGACTATGAAACTCCATGTCTCCTAATCACATTATTTTCTCCTCTCCCCTCCAGTTCCCATTTCTATTTTTGCCACTTGTCTTGGTGCAGCCCCACAACCTGGTGCCTGCATGATAAACCCTGGCAGCTGTGGTCATGCAGTCAGAGCACCTCCACCTTTCCAGCCTTGTGCTGTCAGGAGTGTGCTCAAGGGACCAGCGACTCTGAAGAATTTCTCGGGTCGTCTTTACTGACCTAGAAAACCAAAGAAGGTCTAGCTTTTGCCCGCAGCTCGCTTCAGTGACTTGGCTCTGTTTAGCATGGCTAAAACATCCAGCAGCTTGAGACACGGTTAGAGTGGCCACCCTCAATGTCATGAGGGTGTAAGAAGGATCTGTGCTTTAAAACTTTATATATTACCCCCAGAAACCCCAACTGCCATTTTTCCCTTGTGTTTTTTTGTGATACAGCTGGGATGCTGTTTTGGAAAATGTAGTACTCATTCAAAACTATTTTCCAAAAGATAGGATGCAGCAAATGGCACAGAGAGCTAGAACCTCTGTGAGCAGAACGTGGGCTTACTTCTTGTTTGCAGTTTGCCACTTTGATAAGAAAATCAACTAGCAAATGTGGACAAAGGTTAATTCCTTCGCCTTGCAGCTGAGCTGTAATCTAGCCTACTGTTCTTCAGTAAGCTCCCACTTGCTGGAGACGTTGTAATGTTTTAATGAAAGGACGGGGAAATTATCACTCACTGATTTGTGTTTTTAAATTTGGAGTTTCTAAATTAAGACTACTTAACGATACAGGCATGCCCATTTCCAGGACTGGATCTGCAGCTCCTGCGTTTGCTGTGTAACCTTGAGGGCTTCCTGTGAGGTAATTATCATGCTGGGATGAGCTAATCTCCCATAGACGAGTACACCTGCCTCATTCTGCTAACAAATAGGCCCCTGCCTTCTGAAGACTGCCTGACCTGACTTATTATATCTCCCCCATCAGCAGAAAGACTCATATCATCACTGGGCCAAAGGTGAATTGCCTAGAGACAAAGTTGGAATGAATTTTTTGCAGTCCCATTTCGCCAGACATTCAAGCCACTTCATTCTGAAGAGTGGAGACCTTTAACTCTGTCACATATTTATATATGCTTATAAGGCCAGGGAAGGGTCTTTCTGAAGATCTACTCTGAATGAATGTATCAAAATGGTATTCTAGAAGACACTGTGTCTGCCTCTCAAATCTTTCTTCCACAATGTTACTCCGAGGAAGGAGAAATACTGTTGCTGGCTGGCTTTTAGTTTACTTGCATTTTGGAAGTTGGTTGTATATGCACTTAGCATGTGGTAATGGGCATCAAATTTCAAATCCAAACGTATGAGACAGAGACAGAGTAGGGGTGAGGAACACATGAGGGTCCATCTAATCCTGAAAAAAAGTGTGAAGACTTTTTAGCCGATGCCTGTTTTCCATATAAAATGTGGCTTTCTTTTTTTTATAGTTTTTCTTATTCCCTACAGCAAAAGAGGCTAATATTCATTTAAAACCCAATAACAATTTAAACTCCCAATAACAATTAAAACCTACAAAGAACAACTGCTCTAGCTTTGTTTATTGCATGCATAAATAATCGTACTTCAATGAACATGTTAGTATCTATGATCTCTTCCCAGATTAAGGTTGCCTCGAGACTGCTTGCTTTGGCTACTGTAAATGTGACATGAATTACGCTCAGGAAAATGTGTCTAACATGCTGGGTTTGAAGTAAATTATTTTCTTCTAATATACCTACACAACTGTCACAAGGAATTACACTGCAGATTTAGTGATGTTAAGTGTCAATTGTAATTTGGTGACAGCCATTTTATTGGCTATGCATACTGCTCTGCTAAGACTGCTTCCCAGTATGGAGGCCACCGTATCATTAAAAACCAGTGATCCTTCACTGATGACATAATTTGACTGGCAGAGAGAGGAGCAGAGAGAGGCTTGCTTCCACCTGCACAGAATCTGCTGTATGTCAGAGATGAATTTGCCTTCAAATTAGAAACAGCACTGCAGATGAGGGACTGTGATTTTGCTTGAGTTCTTTTAAGGCGTTTTTCTGGAATGGTTACTGAGCAGCTGATAGAAGTCTCCTTTAATATGTCAAACATATATATTATGCAGCCTGTAAACATTTCAAATATTTTTAGTCATAGCTTACAGTGAGTTATCTCTGAAACAGGTTCAGCTGAATTGAGCCACATGTATTTCTGCACACTCATCCATCCATTCTTTTGTCTATAACTCTGTCTTCGGCATAGGTTCCAGGAATAAAATTGATGTCATAAAATGGTAACCAAAAAATAAAAAAAAAAAGGGGTCTAATATGAGCTCAGTGTTTCAGCAGGTAGGATAAATCATCTGAGCTATGTAAGAATTTACAGTAAGAACAGAACTATGATCATACATTCTGAAAATTTTATAAACTGACAATTCAAGTTATGTGTTTTATGCTAATAAGCATTGTGGTAGGTTCTAATACACTGTGACTCACTCACAAATAGTAGAAAAGCTGATGGCACTCACCCTCAAGCTCATACATAGAGTCACACACACTATGTGCTTATGCAGGAAACAGGGAATAGATTCCAAGACTTTCGTAGCAAATTTAAATCAATATAGCTGCATTCCATTTTCAGTATTTAAATTAAACTTTTTGCTGCAAGGCACGGTAAGGAACAAAGCAAAGTACCTTAAAAGAAAGTGTAGCGCTCTGTAATTTTACCTCATTTCACACCTATTTGACAGCTTCTCTTAGCCAATTGGTTTCATTGAAAATGCTGACAATATTCACCTGTTAGAGTCCTGCCCGTCTACGTGGGGATCATTCCTCTTAGATACACTTTATTAGCTTTCAACATGGAAAAATAACTTTTTCCCTTTTCACACTCCCGACACTTGCCACTATTTTCCCCTTTTCTTAACATGGCATTATTTATTTATTTATTAAGAAAAGAAACTTTCCAGAACAATAAATAACATAAATTATTCAGCCAATTTTAGTGCAGCTGCATAAATCATACCCCGGCAGACAAGCTACTTATGACGAATACTTTGTCAAAGAGAAATATACCACTGAAGGTTTAATCAGAAGCTCTAAACATTTCAGGCTTTTCCATTTTTATTCTTGGCCAGAAATTCTATTTCTCTATCTACAGAGGCTCTTGAGAATGCTCTTCTTTCCTCATGAGAATTTTGCAACCATTTTTATCCACAGTAGGGATGAGGGTGTTAATAAAAGTGCACTTTTCTGCAGAGAAATTCAAATGGGGTTTGGCAAATCTTCTAAATCCTTGAAAGCATATTTCAGGGCCAACTGTGGATATGTTAATAGCTTCTCAGATAATGGACCATCAAGCCCTACATTTGAGGCTGGTCAGGGTATTCCCACATTGACCAGAAAAAGAGCAAACGGAATTTGGGAGCAGGATGAATCCAGTCTAGCTGGCAGGATCAATACACGCTGCTTCCTCTTTCGTCTCGTCATTGGCTCCTAAGGCTTCTGCGACTTACGTTTTTTAAGTGAAGCTTCCTCTTTTACTGCTTTATTAATATAAATGGGGCCCATAAAAATGCTTGATTACAGCGTGGTAGGCTAAAATATGCCCATAAAACTCTTTCTTTCTTTCTTTTTCTTTTTTTGATAAGCTTCAAATAACGGTGATATTTTTTCCAGTAAGAGGAACAAATCTTAATTCCCTTAATACTTTAATTGCCAACTTTTGCCTTTATTATCATTTAACCAATTCCTAGACTATCTATGATGCAAAGCATATACATTATTGGGGACATCTGATATTTAAACTACTTTGAATTAAAAAATGTATTAAGCGCGTGCTTGATTTTGATAACCATTTACTCTAAGGGGAAGGATTCCACTCTGCTAAAGCAGCTGTTGTTGTTGTTATGTGCCGTCGAGTCGATTCCGACTCATAGCGACCCTACAGGACAGAGGAGAACCG
Organism: Trichechus manatus latirostris; assembly: GCF_000243295.1. NCBI lineage: Eukaryota > Metazoa > Chordata > Mammalia > Sirenia > Trichechidae > Trichechus > Trichechus manatus. The sequence goes on along the minus strand of NW_004443968.1, from coordinate 8,557,938 downwards.
CCACATAGGGTTTCCAAGGAGCAGCTTGTGGGTTCAAACTGCCGACCTTTTGGTTAGCAGCCAGCTCTTAAGTGTTGTGCTACCAGGGTTCTGCTGAAGCAGCTAGGGAGGTGTTTTTTGCTTTTCTGTTTTGATAACGGAAGGCTTGTCATCCACTGAAGAAATCTAACAATTTCTCCAACGAAACTTGTCATTGCTGAGCAAAAAATGGCCAGTACTCTCAAGGAGGTTTAGGCCGAATGGGGACTATATTGTCTACAGTTAAAACCATTGGGAGAAATTGGGAGGAGGTGGGAATAAGCCAGTAGTGGTAGTGGCAGAGGAACCAGGGTTTGGAAGTAATACAAGCAGGGACACTGTCCTGAGATATTCGTCTATGCTTATGCTCCCCTCTGCCAACGCTTGTTGTGGAAAGCCAGTCTCAGAGGCCCAGAACCCCCAGCGAGCATGAAGGCTTTCCTTCAGTGAAGCCAGAAGGAAAGACGCGACCCTCTGGGCCTGTTTTCCACGGTAGTTTCTGGAGTCAGCCTTGCTTACCTTACAAGCTCTGAGTGAATTGTGGCCAGAACAGCTGTGACCGTGGGCCACGTGACAAAGTATTCCTTTCTGATGTACGTATGGCATTTCGCCATAAAAAGGTACAACACAAGGATCTCCTGAGGAACATACGTCAAGTTTATTTTCTAACTAGTAAATGAATAAATTTTTCTGACTCAATTGGGAACGAAAGGAAAATATCCTGCCTTTGGAGCTATCCCAATATCTGATTCCTTTGGAGTGGTTTGTGTAATTTAACAACAACAACCCAGTCATCAGAGAACTCCGTGTAACATATAGCCAACTATAAGCCTCACAAATGAGGGGACTCTGAATCCACAGGGTCTAAGGTAGATGCAGATAAGTTTGGGCAATGCTTGGAGAAGAGAATTTAGCTCTGAGAAATGCCAGTAAAATTCCAAATACATTGTTCTAGACAGATTCATTTAAATTTCCGAGTTTTTATGAGACGATATTACAGCATGCTCTTAGAAATGGTTTGGTTGTGATTATGGTCTGTCCAGAGTTTGTGCCCACTGATTATATTTGTCATCTATTTTATCAGGGCTCTGGTAAATATACAAGAGATTGGGAAGAATCTACGGAAGCTTAGTGCAGAAGCTAAAGAAGCCAAGTGCGAGGACTGGGACCTTACACCAACAAGATTTTAGAACTATAAATAACAGGAAAAAAGTCTGCTGTGCAGAATTTTATAAAGTTCTCAGTGAACAACTGCTCTTTCTGAACTTAATTCCTTTTAGACCAAGTTATTATTGCCCATAAATAGAGTGGGTTGATGTCCCAGTCTATCCTGGACTGTCCCAGTTTAGGCTTAATTAGTAATGATACCCTTTTTTGTTCTCTCCCAGGTTGGTGCAAATGGCTAATGCACTCAGCTGCTAACTGAAAGGCTGGTGGTTCAAGTCTACCCAAGGCACCTTGGAAGAAAGGCCTGGTGATCTATTCCAAAGAAATCAGCCATTAAAAACTCTATGGATGACAGTGCTACTCTGACACACAGGGGGTTGTGATGAGTCTGAGTCAACTCACTGGCAACTAGTTTTGTTTTTTTCTTTTAGTCTCAGGATTGCCTTGGTTTGGGAGATAAATTATATAGTCACCCTAACCATAAACAAAGCTCCCTTTGAAGTTAATAGATTTGTATAAAGGAGGAAACTGGAAACATTTTGATTTGCTTTTCAAATTTGGTTTCCTGAAGTCGTGGCGTGAGCAGGCAGGGTGCTTGTAAACCACAGCAAACCATGCCTAGATGAGAATATGCATAGGCGCCTACATCTCCCGCCTCCAACCGTTGTCATTAAGTCCTTTGTCTTTCTTCCCTAGGCCTTCTCTGAGGGCATTTTGAAATGTTTTCAGATAAACAATTTAGGGCTCCAAATAACTTTCAGGTTTTCCTTTAAAGTTCTAGTATTTAGAAAAAACCCAAGGAACAGATTTTCATATGCCTTCTTAAATTAATTAGAGAGTGGAGACTGGAATCAGATTTTTTGGTACCTAACAGATTCAACTTTTGTATGACATGGGAGAAGTCTGATTCTGCCAAAGTTAAAAGAAACTCTCAATGAACTAACTTAGGGAACAATATGATTGCAAATGTTTGTAAACATGGGCACTACTTATTTAAGCAAGATTTTTCATAAAACTGGAACTTTCAATTAATCATATTACTTATGCTAATTACTGAGAAGTTAAAAATTACACTTCACTGCCTGACATATTTTTTTGATAAAATACATGCTGGTTAATGTGAGGTTGCTGTGAATGATGAATTTTTTTGAAGTATTTTTCTTAGCAAAGCGTGTATTAAATTAATTACTTAAAAAATGTATACATGAAATGATACATTCAAGGTCTTTGGGGAAAATATGTAGAGTACTGGTATATTTTTCTGGAAATGTTATCTTCTATTTTCATTCATTTATTTTTGTGTGTGTGTGTTTAACAAAAACCTGAATTGTTAATTGAGGAAACACCTGTTTTACCTGATTTTCTTAGGTACACTGGGTGGATGGAGATATTGGATGCCTTGCAGCAAAACTTTCATGAAACCAAGGATCCCATGATGTGGGCTACAGTGGATGAATTATTGCATCCAAGATAATACTGTATTAAAACCTGCATCATGATCCTTGGGGGCTTTGCTATAGAATTACTTTTAAATGGAACCATTTTATAAAAACATCCTCCTGATGCTTCAGGATTTCACAGAATCATTTGAGAAGAGATACTTTGTTATATATAAGGAACTTATTTGGTGAAGAAAAAATACAGGAACAAATGAACATTTCTTTTGGAGAGCAGAAGAGTGAAGAATAGGTTGCATAGAGTCCATTTTATTTAACCTCTCTATAAACTACCTGAAGATTACATGATAGACATGTCCAAATCCTGGGCTGCCATTATCTTGGGCTAATCAGTATGTAATACTCCTCTGGTCACAGTCATTGACGTGTCGGCGGCATGTGACCTGATCTACTTCCATTGTACCTTGTATACTGGACTATAGACACTTCCTCTGAGAAGGTTTCCACCTCATTTGCACCTTGAGCCATCCTTCTACACCAAGGGAACCAATTTTAGAATGAGTCTTATTGGGTACTCTTAGGATAATGATACCAATAAGATTGCTGTGAGGATTAAATCAAGAGATGGTACATAGGGAAATTTAAGCTTTATGATGACTTAATTAGAGCCCTTTGGTCAGTGAAAAGCCAAGCTGGTGAGGACAGGTTGCAAGAAGATTTTGTAACCTAAGCAAAGTATCTCTTACAGTTCTTGTAACATAGCAGGGGATCAATAAATACTTGTGTTCTTTCTTCATTGTTGATCAGTATCCATTCTCTGACTATGTCACTGCTTCACCCTTCCAGTTTTATACATGGATTGGTTTCCTTCTAGCTTCCATGGCCCAATGCATGAGAATTCCCTACCTATCTACCAAGGGGCTTGGGAAAACCCCATTATCAACCTTCACATATTATTGTGGCTGATGAGTGAACAGTACCCTGCTATCCCATGCCATTAGATAGGGCAGTTTTACCTAATCACAGAGTTGCTGGACATTCCAATCATTCTTCAGTTAAGTACAAATTTCCTTTGAGGAAAACCATATTCAGGGTCACAGGTTGTGGCAGACTGTATATTCCAAAAATGATGACAACAATATTCCTCTCCCTCACGCTTTTCCCCACCATCCATCTGTCAGTTTGTCATACTGTGGTGGCTTGCGTGTAGTTGTGATTCTGGAAGCTATGCCATCAGTGTTTCAAATACCAGCGGGGTCAGCTGTGGTGGACTAGTTTCAGTAGAGCTTCCAGATTAAGATAGACTAGAAAGAAAGGCCTGGTGATCTACTTCCAAAAATTAGCCAGTGAAAATCCTATTGATTACAATAGAATATTGTCTGATATAGTGCTGGAAGATGAGCCCACTAAGTTGGAAGGCACTCAGAATACATAGTGGCTGCAACAATAGACTCGAGCATACCAACCGTTGTGAAGATAGTATAGTACCGGGCAACATTTTGTTTTATTGTACATAGGTTGCCATGACTCTGGAGCCGACTCCACAGCAACAACAACGACAAAGCATGCTTTCCAGAATTTTGCCACTCTCTCAACAAAAGGCAGAATCTCTCTCTCTTCCCCTTGAACCTAGGCAAGCTTTTTGTGACTGCCTTGCCTAGTAGAGTAAAGCAAAAGTGATCCCATATGACTAACAAAGCTAGGTTAAAAAAGGGGATTCAGCTTCTGCCTGGATCCGTTTCTGAGGATGTTCACCCTCAGAACCCAGCTGGCATTCTGTGAGGAAGCCCAGGCCCCGTGGGGAGACCCCATGGTGAAGAATCGAGGCTCCTCCCAGCAACTGGAGCACCAACTTGAAGCCATGTGAGTGAGCCATCTTGTAGACAGATCATGCAGCTGTCTGGACTATCGGGCTGATCCCCCTGATGCTATGGGAGCACAATGAGCCTTCCCTGCTGAGCCCTGATGAAATCATAGATTCGTGAGCAAAAAAAACGATATTGTTGTAAGTCATTGGTTTTGGTGGGCTGTTATGCTGCAATAGATAACAGAACATTGTTGGTTTTTAGTGAGTGCTTCTAACTATCTGGGACTGAGATAAGCACTCATTAATTCTCACCACATTATGAGGTTAAAAAAAACTCCAAAACCAACCAACCAACCAACCAACAAACAAATAAAACCAACCAGTTGCCATGAAGTCAGTTCTGACTCGTGGGGACCCCATGTGTGTCAGAGTAGAACTGTGCTCCATAGGGTATTTAATGGCTGATTTTTTGGAAGTAGATTGCCAGGCTTTTCTTCTGAGGTATGTCTAAATGAACTCAAATCACCAATCTTTTGGCTAGCAGCTGAGCTTGTTAACCCTTCGTACCACCTATGCACTCCATTTTACAAGGCGGTGTTAGTATTATGTCCATTTTATCTAAGAGAGAATGGAGGTATCCAACAATTAAACAACATGCCAGGGTCAAACTGGTAGTAAATGGTGGAGGCAGATTCCAGCCCATCCCTCACGGTACAACCTCCTCATGAAAATACAACACCGGTTTATCACTCCCAACTCGTAGTGTGGTGGGAAATAGCATGGGCTCTGGAGACAAACCACTGGGCTTTGAGTGCTCCAAAATACCAAGCACTGCTTTGGATCCTGAGGAATCAGCAATGAACAAAGCAGACAGAAATCCTCATGGAGCTTCCTTTCCATATGTAGGGACAATAATATAAAGCCCTTAGTATATAAAGCTTTTAGCACTGCTGGGCATATAAATGCTACATATATATTGGTTGTTAGTATGATTATTGAACACGAAAAGACTGTGGTTATTGTCTGTGACTTTGATGTTATGAACAATATGTTCTCTCCATTTTAACAGCTGCATTTCAATAGCTTGGGTGGAAATAACATTTGATTTGTGTGAGCAGAGTACAAGTTTGAAATTGAAATTGTTCTAGCAAATAGTACAGTACAGAGTGTTTAATACTCAGATGTTATATGATGGCCTGTAGGACCCTGTGGACCTATAAAAGGATGTCAAAAGGGATTATGAAAATAATTTCAAAGGCACTAAAAAAGTAACTCCAACAGAAAAATGAAGTAAAATCTTGATTATCTGAGATGTAATGTTGGGCAGGGAATGTGTCAATAATTGAAGTCAACAGATAGCCCTCAGCTTCCTGGTTCATCAAACCGTTTCCCAGAGCTGATAAGCAGCAGAATTGGATGGTTTAAATTTGTCTTCCTTTTATTGCTCCTGTGGAGATGCTGATGAATAATGGACTAGGAGAAACAGAGAACCCAGGTAATTAGTCTGTTGTGGATGTTGAGAGCTGGAAGGGACCTTAGAGGACCCTCTGGTCCAGTCTCCTCATTGTGCAATGTAGGAAACTGAGGCTTGGAGATGCTCAGTGTCTCAGGACACATGGTTGGGTGAGCGTTTTAGCTGAAACAAAATCTCAAGCCCCAGACTTCCAGTGCTGCGGTTTGTTTATCGCATTCACCGATATTTGCTTATTCCTGCCTTGGGCCCCTCTCCTCTTCTCTCCTCTCCGTATCTCCAACTGCTCATCATCTGGGGCCTATGTACAAGTAACTGAGTTAGACAGAAACTATGTTTTCTTTTTCAGTATTGTGGTCAGTGAACAAAGAGCTAGAAAGAAACCTTGATTTTCCTTTAGCCAGAGACTAGGATTCCAGTCTCAGTAGATTTGCTCAAGCAATTGGCTCCACCTGGAGTGTTCGTGTTTCTCACACATAAGGAAAGCCCATTCGTTCTCATGGTCTAGGTGGGATGCCATGAAGCCTTCCCAGAACACCCTGGATGAGCTACCCAGTTTGCTTGTATTACAGCCACATATAATTACTTCCATTCTAAATTGTAGGCTGGTTTATTGCTGGAAGAGACTACAATGAATGGGACAGCATAGTATCATCTACCAGTAGAACAATCTTTACATGATATGATGTTATTAGTTGCCATCGAGTTGGCTTTGAGTCATGGCAACCTTACGTATAACAAAATGAAATGTTGCCCCATCCTATGCCGCCTTTATAATTATTGGTATGTTTGAGTCCATTACTACAAGTATTGTGTAGTGCCATTCAACCCAAGAGGGATCATCCTCTAGCACTGTATTGGACAATGATCTGTTGTGATCCATAAGGTTTTCATTGGCTTATCTTTGGAAATAGATCACCGGGCCTTTCTTCCTAATCTGCCTTAGTCTGGAAGCTCTGCTGAAACCTGTTCACCTTGGGTGACCCTGCTGGTATTTGGAATACTGGTGGCATAACTTCCAGCATTACAGCAGCACGCAAGCCACCATAACATGGCAAACTGACAGATGGGGGGGGGGATGGTCATGATATGATATATATCATATATTCTTTCCTAGTTGATAAGAATTTTTACACTTGTCCTTTTGGTACTTTGTCCCTAGCCATTTGTATTAGGTCTATAATTAAATTCCATTCAGTGGTGAATTGTATAGTCATGTTTCCAAAGTATTAGTGGCAAGAGCAACAAACAGAAAAAAGGGGAATGTTTAATATCAAGATAATTGCTAATATTCAGTTGGTATTTTAAAATGATTTAATTTATTCACTTCATAAATATTTGTATCACTTCCTAGGTAAAGGACAACATATTAGGATCCATGTTAAATAAAAAGCTGAATAACCTTACATGGTTTAATGTAATAGAGGATGATGTTATATATAGTCCTAGGTGTCCAAATCATATATATTGTAATGCTTTTTCTGCCTCTCTGCAAAAAAAGATAAAAGTAGGAATAGAGTCTGGAGAGGTAGGTCATTGTAGTTTAATTCTCCTTTAGAGTCATTCATTGGAAAACAAACATATAGAAGCAACTGTGCTTGTGTAACATGTAACACATATAGTCAGGATTAAGAACAGCCTAGTCAATATCTTTAGGGGTTCTCTGGCCACTCTGGGCATCATAATCTTGTTTTCAATAGTCATTTGGGTCCACCTAACTCAGATACCTATCTATAACCATATTGAAAGGGCTATTAACTTGCACATTTATAAAGAGGCTTAACTGAATAAAACACATCCTACACAAGAATATACGTTTCTAGAGAGAGGGAGAAAAAGAGTGAGAGACTGAGTTTTTAATTTCTAAATTTTTTCTCTCTAGGAATTGGTAAACTTTTTAAAAAAAATTTTTTTATTGTGTTTTAAGTGAAAGTTTGCAATTCAAGTTAGTCTCTCATACAAAAATGTATACATACTTTGTTATATGACCCTTGTTGCTCTCCATATACTGTGACAGCACACTCTTCCTTTCCAACCGAGATTTCCCTTGACCATTTAATCAGCTCCTGACCCTCTCTGCCTTCTCATCTCACCTCTGGACAGGAGCTTTCCATTTAGTCTCACGTATCTACTTGAGCTAAGAAGCACACTCTTCACGAGTACCATTTTATGTCCACAGTCCAGTCTAATCTTTGTCTGAAAAGTTGGCCTCGGAAGTGGTTTTAGTTTTGGGCTAACAGAGAGTCTGGGGGCCATGCCTTCTGGGGTCCTTCAGTCTCAATCAAATCATTAAGTCTGGTCTTTTTACTAGAATTTGAGTTCTGCACCCCACTTTTCTCCTGCTCCATGAGGGACTCTCTGTTCTGTTCCCTGTCAGGGGGGTCTTTGGTAGTAGCCAGGTAACATCTAGTTCTTCTGGTCTGAGGCTGATGAAAATCTCTGGTTTATGTGGCCCTTTCTGTCTCTTGGGCTAATACTTTCCTTGTGTCTATGGTGTTCTTCATTCTCCTTTACTCCAGGTAGGTTGGGACCAATTGATGCATCTTAGATGACCTCTTGCTAGGGAATTGTTAAACTCTTTAGTAAGATATAGTTTAGAGAATTTCTTTTTTTTATGGTGTGAATTAGTCTTTTTTTTTGCACAGCTGTATTAATTTATTAGGTTGCTCAAAAACTACTAAAGAGTCAAACATGAAAACAACCATTTCAATAAAATATGGTAACTTTGAAAAAAAAGAACACCAAGAAGAGCTTTAAATTGGCTTGGGAGAACCAGAGAAATTTCTTCATGGTAGTAAACTTTTAGTTTAATATTGAGAATGAGAAGGAGTTTTCTACATGGACAAGAGGAAATAGGGAATCTAAGGCCAAGGGAATAGCATTAATTTAGCTACTTATCCATTGAACAATCATTTACTGGTCATCTTCTATATGCTAGGCATTGTGGTAGGTGCTGGGGATAAAAAACATGAAGATATAGGCCCAGATATCAAGGAGTTACTTGGAGAGAAAGACAAAAATAGATAATCATAAAATATAATTGTATGTGAAGTGATAGAAATATGCACAAAGCTTATGATAATAAATATGAGGGGCTGGATGAACAGTGTATGTTCACAGAATTAGAAGTATAATTGGCACTTCAAGAATGTGTTGAAAGTATGTAGAAGTCAGTCTGGCTGGGAATGAATATAACAAATTACCAACAACTATGTATGTATGTTACATGTAATGTAAAGAGTAGATTCTACATTATCTTTGATGGAAAACCACTGAGGAATTTTAAGCGGTTAAATTATGTTCATATTTATATATCACTTACAACAGCGTGAAGGGGAGTGACACAAGTTATGAGACTATTATGATAATTCAGACGAGAGATAACGCATGCTAGGATGGGCAGTAGTGTGGGAGGATGGAGAGAATGAAAGCTTTTGTTAACTGATTTGATGTGGGGGTGAAAGGAGAAGGATAAATATAGGATAAAGCCTAGATCTCTGGGTTTTGCAATGAATGCGGGATAGGGCTTGTAGGTTGGATACAGTTTTGAAGGGAGGATAATGAGTCACCATCCTTTGGCATAATCAGCTGGATATAATCTTCTGAGAAATTAGATTTAAGGGGCTGAAGATCGGAACATTACTATGGGCAATTTAGGTTGAGGAGACAGAAGAGACACAGTATTAGAAGGTAACACTGCTTGGGGAGAGTGCATAGGGTGAGAAGAAAAGAAAGCCAGTATAGAATTTTGGGAAGCATCAGTAGTTAAAAGAAGGGCAGAAAACATAAGCTTAAAAGGATGCTGGGAAAAAATAGCCATAGAGGAAAAGGGAGGAGAAATAAAAGAGAATTACACATCATGAAAATTACGAAAGGAAAATGTTCCAAGGAACAACTGGCCAACAATATCAAACTCCAGAAAGATCAAGTAAGAGGAAATCTGAAAACTATTGGATTTGGTAGTTGGATCATTGATGGGCATGAAGATAGTAAGTTTCTTTCGGAGGGGTAGTTACACTGAGTTGAGGAAAAAACAAGAGATGCAAAATTGAGATTTTCTATAGTAACTTGTCTGTGAACAGAATATCATATTTAGGGTAGTACTTATGGGGTGGTTGCATGATTAAAGGAGACTTAAAAATCATGGCGATGGTGTCCATAGATTGATATAATGAGAGGAAAGGAACCAGTGGAGGAGGAAAGATAAAAGGAGGATAAATAAGTGAACAATATCGCAATGGAGGAAAGAAATGAGGTTTCTGATTCATTTCTGTCTGTCTCATGCTGTTTTTGTCCCATAACATGCTGAGCTGGGAGGGTCACTTCTTTAGGGTCACTAACCTGAATATTAACTGTGTCTCCATGTAGTCCTTTCTCTGTGGTGTTGCATTTAAGGAAACACAGTCTGGCTACCAAAAAAGTAAACTAATTTTTTTACTAATGTCTCTGAAAAATGCTGGGGCAGGAGGAGTACAGTCATAACTTTGAGCAAAACTTCTTAAATTTCTCTTTTGACATCTCTCTCTCTTAATAAAGTTTTTCACTTGCTACAGCTGTGTTTACTACAGATTTTTCACAGTATATTCCACAGCAAAGCATCCTGCCATCCTTTTTTCAACATCTTTCCCTCCCCTCAAAGTTAAACACTTTTGAAATCTGAATAAAAATCTTTCCTGTTACAGCTCTACTTTCTGAAAGAAGTTTTCTCTGTTATGGGATAAGGACTTGATGTTAGGTTAGAAAAGGGTAGAGATGCGCATGAAAGTAAGAGGAACAGAAGCTGAAGAATACGCCCAAGAGTTCTCAAACTTTGGTGTGCATCAGAATCACCTGGAGAGTTTGGTAAAAGACTAATTGCTGGGCTCCACCCCTGGAGTTTCTGACTCAATAGGTCCTGGGTGAGCCAAATAATACGCATTTCTGTTAAGTTCCCAAGTGATGATGATGCTTCTGGTGGGGAACACAGTTTGAGAACGACTGAACTAGCTAGTGTAACAGGGAGCAAACCAGAGCGGAGACTCTAAAACAATTGGAACCTTTGACAACCCTCCGATCAGGACAGAAGGCAGGATTTTCTATTAAAAGCAAAAAGGCAAGTCTGTTTATCAGAAGGACCAGAAGAAAGGCCAACTTGATGCTGAGCTACTGAGTTACTGGCCCAGGGTCCATTACTCCTTCTGAAGAGGACCTAATTGATCTCTCACAGTTTGAGAAAGAGATGCTATGGAAGTGGTAGCTGGGTGGCTCCAGATGTTGGGATTGAAGGGATTTAAAGGCAGATAGCTTGGCAGAGTTTTACAAATTAATTTTTAAAAGGATATACTAAGGTAAGATAAATGTTAGTATTACAATTTTTCTGCAGAGAAATTTCAAGAAAGTTTTAGTTTTATTTTACGGACAGACCAGAGTAGGTTTCTGACCCTCTAGCTGAGTGTTCTTTCCACCCACAAAATACCTAAATGTTTCTATTTAAAAGCAATTGTATATACTAGGTTAGTTATGAGTTTAATGTCTATGACAGGTTTATCCAACCAATGTGAAGACTTAATAAACCCCAAAAGTATTTCTTAATCAATATAATCATGTATAACCTCAGTGAAATTTGAGTTGTATGTTTCCAGTTCAAGTTAAATAATCAAATTTCCACATTGTTGAATTTTATATATAAGTTTTTCCTTTAGAATTTGTTTGTATACTTTTTACAGTGTTGAGTCCTGCAGGAAATGTTGACTTATGTCCAGGTAAACAGATGCAAAAGCAGGAAAGAGTATTATGTGAATAAATCTTTATTTTCATAAATACTGATAGAATATTAACACAGGTAAAATCATGTTCCATTTTCCTTAAGATCCATCTTTCCTAAGTAAATAATATTTAGAATTCTTCATCATGTTGCTGTATCTATTGTTATGCTGTAGAGCAAGTTACCTTATAAGGAAATAACTAAATTTTTGAGAGGCGACAGCAGATACATAATAACCTAAACTTTGGATAAACCTCTGAAATGGAAGCCAATACAGCAATGAAATCACAATGAAATTATAAATTTCTGGAGGAAAAGCTGGGAGGTTAATTTTACTCTTTAAAACCTCAATGAAGCACAAAATTCAGGGGGAAAACTAATAATTATGACTAAGAATTGTAAGATTTGGAACATCAACTCAGCAAATGAAGACATTACCACATGGCAGACATTAACCAATAAAAGGCATCCAATCACTCTAAAACGAGCTCGTAATGCAAAATGTGAGCACTGTGGCTTTCCAGAGAGATGGTGCATTATATAAAAAAAATCCATTTATTACTTTCTGTGACTGAGCTCATTCAATCCACATTTACTGAGCACAGACAATGGCCTGGCACTTTGTATTTATTAGGTGCTTAGGAGATTAAAAAAGGAGTCAGGTACAGATGCTAACCTTAAGGAGCTTACAGTTTAGCTGGAGTGTGGGACTGAAGAGAAAAGAGATGAACAAATAACTATAAGATAAGGAGATACATCAAAAATATAAAGAAACGAGGATGCAGAAAAAGGAGTGTGAGGGATCAGAAAGGAGGTAGTTTGGGATGATCTTCAAGGAGGAGAAGCATTTGAACTGAAGCTTACAGCATATATAATATTCTTTGATTTTTTTTTTAATTTTAAATTGTCTCAAAGTATATACAATTTCACTAAGCAAAATATGCCACAGCATACAGGTTTTCAAATAGCAATTTGATATGGAATAATACACTTTAGCACATGAATCAAAAGAAAGCATATAGGAGTATAAAACTCATGGATGAATGTAGGTAATGTACCAGTCAGTGTAAGCCAGTTTTGCACCAGTAACAAACTTCTCCCATGCCTAGGTGACTTATCCTAACAACAGCTTTTTTCTCATGTATACAAAACTGGCAGTAAGTCTGATAGCTTTTTAGGCAACTGTCCACCATGTCGTATCTCAGGACTCTCCTCTACCATTTTAACGTGAAGCTACCTCTGTGATTGTTATCCCAGGAAAGAGTGCTAAAGGGTTCACCATGGCAATTAGATGCTCTGGGCTGGAAGTGATGTGTATGACTATGAGTCAAACTTAGTCACATGGCCCCAAGTATCTTCAGGCATTCAGAGAAGTGTAATCTTCCTGTATGCTTAGGTAGGGTTGGTCACAGATGGGATGTGGTAGGAGATGAGGTTGGAATGTTATGATTAAATCAGATTGTGAAGGACCTAATGTGGCTTGGTGGAAAATTCCACCTATGTTTTGTAGGTAATGGAAACACCATTGAAGATTTTTTTGAGTAGCAGAAGACATGATTGATAATGTGTAGAAAGATAACTTTGGTAAAAGTATGGAGGGTGGCTGGTAGGCAGGGAGAACTTTTAGAAGACTGCTGGAGAAGCTGGGGCAAAAATGATGAGGATTTGAACCAAGGCAGGAGCAGTGTGACTGCAAAGGATGAGGTAGAGTTAAGAGATTTCAGAGGTAATCGTAATTGGAGCTGTACGATATAGGGGCTGAGAGAGAAGGAAGAGTTAAATATAATTCACTTTTCTAGGCTGGTTGACTGAACGATGGTCATGCCATTAACTGATGAAATATCGTTTACTCAGAAGTAGCTGCAGGTTTGGGGCGAACTTTATTGTGGTACTTGTGGGATAATCGTTTAGAAATACCAACCAACCAGTTAGAAACACATATTTGGATCAAAGAAGGGAGGCGAGAGGTAAACACATAGATCTGGAAATATTTGGTCTCGAGGTGACAGTAGTAGCTATGAGATGGCTGAGATTTCCCAGGGAGCAGAGGGTTGAGAATGGAACTTTGGGGAATGCCTTCACTGAGTGAAGGAAGTGGGCTCAAAATTCCAGATTTGTTCTTCTCTAAAATAGGCTTCTGCTATCCCTCTCCCTGCCCCCAGTGTGATTTGGAGTAGGGAGAAGGAAGGTAGACTGCAATATGTTGAGAATTAATAGGAGATAAGGAAGCCGGGGCTGCAAATATAGATTATTTATTTGTAACTGCATCCGTTGCAAGTCAAGGGGCAAGGGCTATGGTTCCATGGATGATACAATTTCCAGAACAAACTTGACAGTTTGCCAAAGAATCACTCAAAGTCTATGGCATCTTAACAGTGCTCCCTGCAAGATTATTTGTTCAACCTAAAACATAGGGCTCACTTGTTTGGTCAAGAATGACACCTATTCTGACAGTCTGACTTAGTAGTCATTTGCTTTGCATCTAGTGTAATGTACTCTTTTCTGATGAAACTTGGAAGTTTGAGTTGGAAAAATGATGTGTCTAAGAGAGTATGGACTAAGCAATTTTAGATATGGAAGAGCAATAAAAAAACATTCTTGCTGTGGATTCATTGGAGGTGCAAGGACACAGATTAACCTTGGGAGGTGTATTATAGCATTTATTTTTTCAAAAGAAAGACTTGGTATTTAAATTCTCACTTTCATTTGAGCAAGGGAAAAATATAAATCTTGGAATGTGTGAAAAATATTAAAATGTTCACAGAATTAACCGTCAGTGATAATATCAAATGTCACATTTCTACTTCATTACATATCGCGAGAAGCTGAAACATGTAACCAAATGGTGGCATAACAGGCTCTTCTATGCATTATGGTGTGTTGATTTTTTACCACAATTGCTGGGTATAAATTTGTGTATACAATTTTGTTTTGGGTCTTAGGTGATGTGGTTTGTAATTTGCAGCTGGATTTAAAATAAAAACCAAGGAAGTGAAATGTCTCTGTAACAGAATTTTGATAGCATTTACTTTCCAGTGGCATTTGTTTATCCTTCCTCACATTTTTCTTTTCTTTGTGGGTTTAAAATGATACATTTTGAGAGAGAAAGCAATTGAATATATTTTTCCTAAATATTAAAAATTAATATCAGAGATGTTTCTATAGTATCCAGATTCTGAAAGAGCAGTCTCATATCTTACGGTCTTTTGTTCTTTTTCTCAATTTGTAAAAGTGAAATGTATTGTTGCTGAGGAAAAATAGTGATAATGTGGACAGATATTGAACTTATTTCTACCCTGATGAAAATTCAGAGCATCCAGATATTTATATGTGGTACATTTTCCATAAATAGGCACAGAATGACCATAGTGGAAATTGAGCTTGTGGTATAGCTGTGCCCAGGATTTTTCCCTATCATGCATGACTGGAATATGATTCTCCAGTTGGTCTTGGGGACTTTAGCGGGGAGTCTGAACCTGGTACTAGGTATTGAACCTTTTCCTCTCTCTTTCTCTGTTTGATAGGAGGTGGAGAAACATCTCTCCTTCTTTCACCCACACCCCTGCATTTTCACCACATCTCTCCATTGCTCTGGAGACACTAAACCTTGCTGTATGATAAAACACCAAAAATGGTAATTCAGAAGAGAGTCAGTGAAAAGAACACTGGACTTAAATCAGAAAACATAAGATTAGATGGTCTTTAACCCTCGGTAGGCTACTTATAGCAGTGTATACTTGAACAAGTTATTTAACCATCTAGTAATTCATTCATTCAGTAATCCATTAACTCATTCATCCATTTATCTACTCTTTTCCAACAAGCATTTACTGAGTGTTTCCTGTGTTTTAGGCTCTGTGTTAGGCACAGAAGATGTTAAGATAAAAATCACAATACTTCCTTCAAGGAGTTGATAGTCCAGTTGGGAAGATTAAAAAAAAAAATTATGATAGGAATGAGAATGTTATAGTAAAGATATTTGTCTGTAAATGAGGAGTTAGGACATATGATTTCTATGGTTCTTTTTACTTTTACAATGCTATGTTTCTAAGCCTATAAAAATCTTAAAAGTTGTTCACATACCTTTTGACTTTGGGATAAAACAGTCCTAGAGATATACAGTAAGTCCCCAGGTTATGAAAGTCTGACCTACAGACAGCTGGACCACTCTTACTTGCCCTTTAATGTTATGTAAACTTGCCCTCACTTTGAAACAACCCCTACTCACAAAAAATTCATCACAATCACCTGCACTTAGGTGCACGTGCAGCTTTTAAGTCAGCGAAAAGGCTTCGAGCCTTTTCTTGCACTAAAAAAGACCAAAACCAAACCCATTGCCATCAAATGATTCCAACTCATAGTGACCCTATAGGACAGAGTAGAACTGCCCCATATGGTTTCCAAGGCTGTAAATCTTTACGGAAGCAGACTGCCACATCTTTCTCCCATGGATCAGCTGGTGGATTCGAACCACCAACCTTTCAGTTAGCAGCTGAGAGCTCTAACCACTGCACCACCAGGCCTCCTTTTTCTCGCACTGAAAAACCAAACCAAACACGTTGCCATCAAGTCGATTACGACTGATAGTGACCCTATAAGATAGTGTAGAACTGCCCCATAGGATTAACAAGGAGCGGCTGATGGATTTGAACTGCCAATCTTTTGTTTAACGGCCATAGCTCTGAACCACTGTGCCAAGTCTAAATAAGATGCACCTATTCCAACTTACCTGCAAACTCGACTTAAAGACACACTTAGGAATGGATCTTGTTCATAACCCAGGGACTGCCTGTAAAGATAAAGAGTAAACCTGTTTCCTCCTCTTAACAGGCCCCTGGCTTGAAAGGAAGAATGGATGAGTAATTGAATGTGTGTGTATATACCTCGCTTGCTTCTTTGGAATCCTTGGACCACAGCATTCCTCCATTACTTCAGGTGATTAATGGCATCTTGGCACACTGAACTGTAATTTGTTCAAAGTGTGAGGAATTTAGAAGTGAGTGGCAGCACATGTGGTGCTAGGTGGATAGGGAAAGAAAGATGAAACTTGGTAATTCTCATTTCCATATGTGGTTCAGAGAGGTGAGGGAAATCATTACAACAGACAGCAACGAGATGCCAGAAATGTACTTGATACTCTTCCCTAACTCAAAGAATACTTATGAAAAAGTGTAGATAATCTATGATTTAGGAAAGTATATGGCAAAAAATTGGAGTCTTAATAACTAATATTTCTTGTTCTCTGCCATAGATATCATTTAGGCTCTAGTGGAGAAAATTGCCTTGCAAGAGTAAAAGTTCTCTTTAGGCAATCACAATGGTTAATAAATATTAGGCCAAATGTCTACATCAGCTTCTTTTCAACCATAGTTAAAAAAAAAAAAAAAAAAAAAGAGCAAGCAACTAATAATACTTCAATAGGTAGACTTTATTTGTAGAAATCATATGATTGACATATTTCCTGTATCAGTCAGCTTTTTACTAGACAAACAGAATCCACTTGAGAGATTTTAAACAGAGTGAACTCAATAGATTGAATTGGTTACAATGTATTGGAAGGGCTGGAGGTACTAATTGGGTAATGTTACCTAGAGACTAGTACCTACATTAAGCCACTACCTCTCCTAGGCCTGGAGGTCCAAAGGAGAAAATGGTTACCTAAAGTCCATGCTCCCTGTGCAGCTAAAGCTTCTATTTTGGAACTGGGTTACCTGAGTAGAACCTGAAACCACAGTACCTGTCGCTTTTGCTGCTGAAATTGTCATTAGAAGTTGGGGAACCAAATGGCTTCTTCTTTCCTCCAGTTTCCTGACAGTGCCTCCCATTGGCAAAACCTAATAGGAAGTCAGCTGGCAAGGGAGTCTGGGAAATACAGTTTGTAGGCTTTCTGCCCCTGAGGTACAAAAAATGGTGGAGAAGAGAAAATGAGGAGCCGAGAGACAACACACTCTACAGCACACCTCCGATTGTTTTTTATCTTTCTTAATCTGGTTTATTTCCCTGAAGCTCCTCCACCACTATTGATCTAGTGAAGGGGAAAATGATTTAAACCAAGGGGAAGAGGAGGATGTAACATGGTGATAGTTCCTGGCACAAGAGAAGCGGAATTCACGGGTCTGAAAAGAAGGAAGCCAGAGGGAATGTGAATGGCAAGAGGTGGATGAGGATGTCCTTGAATTTACACTTCATGGGGTTAAAATCCATTGAGTTGGGGTAGTGTGGGCTAGCAGAGAAATCTAAATAAGATTGTGGAAGTCATGGACTGGGGCTCAGATTAAGCCTGCTACTTGCTTCAGGATGCATCCTGGGAAAATTTCAAATTCCTTGAAGAAGCTGCATGTTTATTATGGTGAAACACCAATACGGCACCATGTGACTGATAGATTAGAAATGATCGAGCAAGGCAAGTGGGACTAAATTATGCCCCTGGTTTTCCATGGCCCATAAGGGCATCTAGGGATTCCATAAATTCTTGAGTCTTCCCTTACTAAGAGAACTAGTGGAATAAAAGAAGACTGGGGTCAGGGCAAGGATCCTACAGGGTGCAGAGACCTTGTTACAAGAGGGTATAGCAGGGTCTAAGGACTTTTGGAATAGGTACTAACATGACCTCCTTCCACCACACCACCCTTCCCCCCAAAACTAGGCAGTAAAAGACACAACACACTGGATAACTAGTACAGGATGTTCGGTGACCTGACGTAGTGGGGAACAGCTCAATAGAGGCCAGCCAATGCCCAGGTGCTAGCATACAAGCCAGAGGCCCTTCCTCATCACCATGAGGACCTGGGATCATCACCCTCTACTCAGGGTGCATCTTAGAAAAGAGAGGGAGAGAGGTGAGATCCCTTGAGAGGGAGGAATCCACCTTGGTAGGGAATATAAATCAGTCTTTTTCAGCAGTCAATTCAATATCCAAAGTGGAAGATATCAATATGGGTGCTGCAGCAAGATGAGGTGAGTTACATGATGGGAAAATACAAGCACACTTCATAAGCTTATTCTCTGGAATATCATGTTTCCAATATTATGAAAAATATAATGCTCATTGTTGTTGTTAGGTGCTGCTGAGTTGATTTTGACTCATAGGGACTCCATGTGACACAGTAGAACTGCCCCATAGAGTTTTCTAGGCTGTAATCTGTATGGGAGCAGACTGCCAGATCTTTCTCCTGAGGAGACTCTGGGTAGGTTTGAACTGCTAACATTTCTGTTAGCAGCCAAGTGCATAAACGTTGCACCACCAGGGCTCCTGGTAAAGCTCGTAATCGGTTATAATAAATGATAAATTTTGAGCCCTTTATGGGAATGTTAAAAATTTCAAACTGTCCATAATATACAAAATAGAATTGTCCCAGAAAATTAGTTAATTTTGAATTATTGATATTTATTATATCATGTGATACAAAGTAATTAAAGCTACTTTTAAAGAAAAAGGTTTTATTCTGTAATAATTCATTATTTATACTGTAATGGGAAGGTCTATGTGGTATTTTTAAGAATCTATAGAAAACATAATCTTTGCTCTGCAAAACTCATAATCTAAAGTGATTCATTTATTTGTAAAGATAGGAATATTGTAGGAGCAAAAGGATAGTCTTTATTAAAGTTTATAAGCCAAAGAAGATGAGAATGTTTCCATTTATTTCCATGTTTCTATAATGTTTCTGTAATGAGAACAAATATTAAAATGATCCATTCTTGTCAAAAAGGAGTATATTCAGATTTGGACAACTTAATAAATAATAACAGAACTGCTAGGTTACCCACCCAACTATGGGACCCTGACCCCTGAGGTACCAAACCATCTTTAAGTAACTCAAAAGCCCATACATTATATTTTTTCTATATTTTATTTATGCTTGTGGGAATTATAATATTAAATTATATTAAATAACTACGTAAATGATTAAAATAATAATTTAGAAGTAAAATTATCTGTATGTTTGTGCTTAGACTCCTAGAAGCAATCTATATAGACTTGATATTTATGCCCATAAATGCATGATGGTCTCATAATGAGTTAGTTTATAGTTTTATGCATGAACTTTTCAGACTGTTTGAGTATCATTTTCTTATGGCTATTATATTAGTGGGTCATCTTCATACTAAACTGTAGGACATTTTAGCTGATAATTCCTGAAAAATGCTTACTTTTGACATAAAAAACAAAGCAAAAAAACAAAAAAAATCAAGCCACAATGCTGACTGAAAAGAATATTTATATTTATATTAAACCCCTCAGCTAGATTCTCAGACACATCACTGCTTAAAATGCAGTCACCTGACAAAAACAGTTCTAATTGTTACCCCCTTGGGCTAACATTTTTCAGAGTGACTGGCTAAAATGCACTCCAGCTCATAATTTCTGTCTCTGACAGTGGAAGACATAACCTAGTTTCCTCTAATGCAAAAGTCTCTAATCTAGAGGGCAAGACCCTGCTCGGTATAACACTGAAGGGAGAAAATGCAATTTGAGCACAAGGAAATTGCACACATAGTTTGATACGTCTACCACTCCCAGAATTTTTTTTTCCTCCTCGGGTTTAAATGTCTTGTTCTATTTTATACTAAATTATGACCTGGCTGAAATTGCTATGTTTTCTTTGTCATATTCTGGAAACCTCTTACTATAAAAGTGAAGGTTATACTATCGTTCCATACTTTCATTTTTTCCGGGGGTGGGAATATTCACATTTTGACAGTTCAGCAGTGAAAACATTAAAAGTTACTGTGCTTGCTACAGCAATTTTTTTTTTTTTTTTTACGTTGAATAATAGCTCTCTTGTCTCAGCAAATGGGGCATGTATGCTGCATTAAAAAAAGGTAATTAAATGGTTTTGAAATGACGAAAATGTAGATTTTTGGCTTGGACTAATCAGTAACGATTTCATTGTTGAATCTCTGAACGAACAAACTTTTATGATTGCTGGGAGAGGTGAATTAACCTCAAATTGTTCTGGTTCACTTCACAGTCGGTGGCTGAGTAATACATTGCCTTGAAACTGATAAGCCAGAAGGCTAAAGAAGTTTCAAGGAAGTAAGTCCGAAGTCTTGGAAAGAATACAGCTACTGGCACACGGTTACTGAGGATTTTCATTAACATTTTTTATTTCTGTGAATTGGAGAGACACAGCCCCCTTTACTATCTCTTTTTGCTGACAGCTGCTACTTAACACCTTCCTTCCAGCTGGGAGGGCAGCCGGATGGCTGCATCCACAGCTAATGCCAGGATAGCTCCTTAGCCAGCAACCAGGGCATAGGTTTCCTCCTGGAGACTGCACATGTCACCTTCACGTTTCATGCATCTTCCATCATTTATGTGAATATATCAAGAGGCTCTGGTAGAAAGTGCTAGGCTATGAGAATGCAGTCCCAACCAGTGACTGAGAACAAAGGCCGCCTTCAGCTACGAATGATTCAATACTCTGGTGAAGGAGGCTTTCTTTTTTCCTCTAAAATAATTTTGAATCCTCAAGATCTAATGAAGAGACGTCCATACTCAGGAAAGAAAAGAGGGAAGGATAGCATAGAGAAAGAATTATTTTATTAACATTGAGTCTTGATAAACATTTCTAATATTACTCTATACAAACAAACAATGTTATAGGGTGAGTCTGTAACATCAGCAGGAAGGTTTATTCCCAATAATTCTTAAGCATGCTTCTGTAACTTGTCACTCAAAAATTCCTCAGCTCTCATAAGAAGTATCACAACCTGATGAACCTTTTGTCACTAACTACTGGGTGCCAGTTTGGACAAAATTAGAGTGAATTGTTTAATAAAATGATGTGACTATAATCTAACAGTTTGTTGTTTTTGTTAGTTGCCATCAAATTGATTCCAACTCATGGAGATTCGACATGTGCAGAATAGAACTGCTCCATAGGGTTTTCAAGGCTGTGACCTTTTGGAAGCAGACTGCCAGCCTGTCTTCTGAGGCACCTCTGGGTTAGGTACTTTAAAATATTCTGTGTGGGCCATTTACCTCTTATATCCTATGAGTTATTGAAGATATTCTATACTTCATCTCTAGAAAACAGAAACATCTATTTCATTTTTCCATCAGCTTATTAACATCAAAATTTTTTTTTAAAAGAACTTATCTTAATACCATATATCATCTATGTCCTTGGGAAGTAGATAAAAATAATAGGCAGTATTAGGAAATATTTTATGCTTAGCCATAAACCCCAGGGGCACTGAAACACTCCTACCTCCCCCACTCCTGGTCTGTTTAGGAAACTGGTCTAGTCTCAACCAATGTAACATTAAAAATGAGGCGTGATGATAGCCCGGCAACACTGAATGGTGCTGTGAAGTTTCTATGGGACAACATCTGAGGAAATTCAGTTGTCAGAATACAGACACAGCTGGTAGTTTCTTCTAGATTTAAGAGAATACTAAAAAGGGATTAATATCGTAGTGGATATTTTCTAAACTTTGAAAGCAAGAAAATAGTTTACAGCAAAGAACAATTACATACAGAACTCAGTGTTCTGCAAAATGTTTGAGTATTAAAAAGTGATCTTGATTAATATTATTTATGGGCACATAGAAATATGTCACAAACTATTTCTTGTTCGGTTTTAACCTCACAATATTCCCTCTCAAGGGATTTTAAAAATAGTGTATCGAAAAACTTTGCTTCCAACCAAGTAGTTTAGTCAGGTCTGTCTTTCATAAGCTTAATAGTTTCTAAATATTTCCAAGTTTGATTGTCTAATAGTGTCAGAACAATTATAAGATATTTTTTGCAATACTTCGTCAACAAAGGCCTTTGATACTTTAATTATACCTCTCATATACTTTAAAACCAAAGAAAATACTAAAAATAATTTTTAAATTAACTGAAATTGATGGCCAGTATGAGTCAAAATCGACTCGATGGCAATGGGTTTGTTTTTTTACTGAGTTGATACATGTATTGAGGACTTACTCTGTGCCACGCACTTTTTTCAGTGCCATGCATGTATCGTTTTATTTAATCCTCATAACAACTCAATGGAGAAGTTACCATTTTTAGGCCCATTTTTGTAGATAGGAAAACTGAGGCACAGACAGGATATGTAACTTGTCCATAGCTGAGGCACATGGCTGCTAAGTAGAAGAGTTGGTATAAAAACTCAGGAAGCCTGATGTGTGTTCTTGCCCTTATATTTTGTTATATTTCCTTCGTCTAGTTAATATTGATTCAAAAATATGTTAAGATATGAGACTGCTTTTTGTTAAAAAGTAGTTGTATAGAATTTATTGTTATGAAAAATAAAGATGCTTCTGCAGACTAGTGATTATAACATCATCCCTCTGTCCTCCATCACTGACTTTGAAGGTTGGTGATGGTGTGGAGAATACATTACATGTGTATGAACAGAGCTACAATCTATGCCATTTGCATTGTGGGAAAGCTTACTACAATTACACAGGAGTAAATGACTAAACAGCTCCACAGAAAATGGGCAGCTTTATACTTCTTCTTACATATTAGTGACATTTCTAAGTTAGAACAAGATAACTTCATACACGTGATTAAAAAACTGACCTACTGATAGCAAGGATAATACTATACACTAAAATTAAATGTTAAAATTGATTTTTTTGAGAAATGAAAATCATGTTTTTTTCTTAAATATTGGCTGGAGTTTCACTTTTTGATTAAACTAAAAAAATTATATAGCCTCTGGTGAAAATTACTTTGGTAAAACTGACTTAAGACATGATTTGAAGAATTAATAACTGTGAATCATGAGTTTTTGGGGAAGAATTTTATTTTGACCTAAGTGATATCCGATTTGTCAATTTAAACTCGATGCATTTTTAACATAACAGGGTTGCCCTGGCCTCTCAGTTGGTGTCAGAGAGGAACCACTTTGTGAGGAAGCCTTTATCTAACAGAATTGTCTGAAGCAGCGGCAGTAGCCAGAGTTCTCTTTGGTCGACTCCTGATTCTCTAGTACCAAAAAGGATACAAAGCATAAAAAGTGCAAGTTTCCTCTGAACAGACTATTTTCATTTACAGACTTCACAAATGTCAGCAACTTAGTGTAGAGGCAATTTATATCTCTGATTCTTTTGTGATAATAACATGCAGCAACCAAAACCTTGTTAAAATTTTTGTCAAAAATGAGAAAACATGTAATTCTATTGGTTCTCACATTTGCTGCCGGGAAAAGAGCAGTTATTGTATCATCATTAGAACCTGTAAAGTAAACTCCCAATAAAATCTACATATACAGTTGTATGCATACCAGCAAAAAAGAAAACTTTGGCATAAATGTGCTATTAATAGAAACCAGTTCCCCAGAATTCCAAATTCATATTTTCCAGTGAGTTTTGTTTGTCTTTCCTATCAGCTTTAAATTTTCATGCTTAGGAATACATATTTTATACATAAATGCACACATGTGCATACAGAAAAGTGCTTTGGGATTTTAATAAAAATGACTGAGGCCAGCAATTACTTTTTTCCCCTTCGTGTTTTCTTCCATCTAGTACTATTTGTGTTTTCTGCTCACTTCTGTATAGACCACAGTAAACATTTGGAAGGCATTTTGTATGGCAAGTTTGTGTATTGCAATTTTTGAGCAATGCAAACATCCCCCTTAAATAAACGAAAACAGATCCCAGAAAGGGTATGCTTCCAACACATTCCCCAAAGATCTGAGTGCCGCTGTGCATTCTTGCTCAATTTAAACAAACTAAACTTCAGTTAGTCTCCCCTCCCCTAATGGGCACCCCCACTGGGAACATTGTTAGGTTACCACCATGGACAAGGCCTCAGTACAGCTGGATATGTAAACAAGACCATAATCCGCATGAAAGAGCTCTCAGAGTTTTGGCAGCACTTACAGTGTTGTTAACATATTGTGCCAAAGCAATAACAAAGCCATCATTTTTAAGTTTGTTCACGGATTTGTATTAATCAAGAAATTTTCCAGAAATTACTTCTAAATGAGGAATCTTCCAGAAAGTTACCATTTGGCAAGAAGGTTTCCAGATGCCTTTTTTTTTGCTTATCTGCAGCATATTCTTCCAAATAAATTACAAATTTGTGGAAGCTTAGTTGAGACAGAAAACACATTGCTGCTGTGTTGGCGGAAGGAGGCTCCCTTCAGTTCACTCCCTGCTTCATCAAAGCTTGGCGAGTGCTTAGATCATTTTTTGTTATTAAGGAGGAGGTGGCCAGGCCATCTAACTTGGCACTCTGACAATAAACATTAAGTATTGATATTTGGATCAGAAAAGCAATTATTAGATTATACTCAGAACTGCAAACTAAGCACTTAGGAAAAGACCAGGAGAAGGCTGTTGGACCTTTGTTGAAATTTACTTTTTGCTTTTTATTGACATATTAGGCCATTGATTCTCTCAAACTCAATTTTGACTCTATTTTCAAAACTTGTGCAGAAGCAAGGCAGGTATTGGGAACTATTGTGACTACTCTAGGAAAAAAAGAGGGGAATAAAAGAGGGTATAGCAGTCAATTAGAATTGGGTAGCGGGACCATCTAAAATTTGGTTTTTTTTTTACATTGCGTTATTCCTTAAATGTTTCAGTACTAGTTTTCATGAAAGTTTTATATGATTAAAAAATTCCATTCTGGGTAAAATCAACTTTTACAGTATGCTAAATATTCAAAATGCAGATAGGTGGATAATTCATTCATTACAGAAGGCACATTTGTCTCTCTGGTGAGAGTGGCTTCGACTGGGCTCAGAAACTTTAGTGTTGGGAATTTAGCAGCCATAAGTTGGTAGGTCACGAATGTCATGAGAATTATTGGTTACCACAGGAGATCCAGATTATCCCACCAAAAGCTGATTCCAGCCAGACTGGCCAGTGTGACCCAGGCAACACCATGACTGACTGGACAAACACGTTGGGTTAGCTTTGAGTTGGCCAGGGTGCCTTTAGGCCCTAAACCAAAGGAGGTTGTTTGCCTCAGGTTTAGGTTGTATTTACTCATTTATTCATATCCATGATACCTTCTGCGTGGCATTATTTTTATTATGACAAAAGAAAGTCCTTAAAGTGATGACTGATAGTAAATATTATCCTTCTCCAACCGAAAAGCACCTCTAACCCCCAAATTAATCTGAAACTAAGCACATTTTTTCACTTCCTCCTATGATACATCATTCAAACATCTAATATAATATATTCATATTCTGCCCTGTTAGTTTTGCTCGTTTCTCACCTTCCATTTGAAACATGTGATATTTGCAGGTGCCCTGCCAAGTATGTAACATGGTATTTTGCGTATAGTAGATTTTTTAATAAACGCTTGTTTAATCGATTTGGAAATGTTTATAGTTTCTAAAAAAAGCATTCTTCTCCAAACACATAGCACTTCGGAAGGTGCTCTAACATGTTGAGACCACCAGTGTCCAACTGGGTCAATTACTGCTCCTCTGGGTTAATTTTCAACAGTCTCCTAAAAGACTATTTTACTTACTATGTCGGGACCTATAGTATATGAGAAATGATACACATTACAAATACATGAAACAATAATAGAATCATGGCTTCAATTTTAAAGTTTAATATGACTCTTCAAGAAATAAAAAGGCTGGGCAAGTTCTTCATGGTCTTCTAGGGAATCAGTATGCTCTCCACAAAGAACATATACTTGAATGTTTTTCTGGGTATCCAACTATATATTATTATGGTTATTATGTCTCTGACATGCTGATTTTGATAAGGTTTTCTGTGCCTACAGTTGTTTCTTTGATGAATATGTATTTACTTTCCACCTTCAAATTAATTCCTTTTTGAGTGGCCTATTGCCCTATGAGATTGGACTTATTTACCTAATTCTGCAAGAAAGTCTTTGCCTGAGAAGAAAACCCCTATTTCTACTGGTTGTGAACCCGTGATATACTGGTTTTTGTTTTTTTTCCTATCAGTCAGTAGCTAAATTCCATTACTGTACTCATGTGGATATATGGGTTTAAATCACCAAGAGTAAATATTTACAAATAGTTTTAAACTTCGGCTGAAGGTGAAATAAGTCAATACTTCGGAAAACGTCCTCATTTAGTGTATTAATCGGGAATGGGTTTCAGTTAAAAAAACTAATAAATAAATAAATTAAAATGTTTATTTCAGGCAATAGTTTCAGGTATTTTTGTTAAAGATTCCTTTAATTACATCCTTAAATTCCTTTCATAAGACACAACTCCTGAGCAGAAGCCACTGTAGATCAAGATGCATCTTAAGGGTGAATTCAAGAAACAAGCTGGAAAGAAAAATAGCTGGACACATACAATAAATGTGATTCAGATTTCACTGGCTGAGTGTTCCCAGAGCTGTGCAGATCCAAGGGCCCTTACTGAAGATCCAGAGAAGGACTCCTTATGTGCTGGAAGTAGGAGGAGGCAGTGATAATGGCAGAATGTCATTTAGCATTTGAATCATTAAGCCTTTAGGTTTGCCTCTGCCATTTTTGGGTAACAGCTACTATTTACTAGAAAAAGCAATAAGAAAATAATTAAGTATTGTTCACAGTCAACCAATATTAAATTAAAGAAACTTTTTCCAGTAAACAACAGGATGCAAAAGCAGATGTGAAAGACTCTATCTTGTTTCTTGTATATTCAAAAAGCAAAATGAGTCCTGAAAAGCTGAGAATCCCAACACAAAACCATGTCAATTAACAGGCAAGACAGCAACTTCCCATCTGAGCTGTTCTTGCTCACCTGACATCCAGTATCCCTTCACAATATTCGCTTTGGGGAGTTTTGCTTAAGAGTGAGAATTCAACCAAACAAATATCTTTCTACATATTCTAATCACAATTTCAGGATAAATGTAGAAGATGGACACTTTTCCATCTGACAGATTATACTGTTTGGCGAAAGTCATAGAAGGATCCAAGAATCTAATGTTGTTGTTGCTAGCTGCAGGTTAAGTCGGCCCCTGAGTCACGGTGACCCTGTGCACAACAGAAGAAAACGCTGTCCAGTCCTGGGCCATCTTCATGCTCGGCTGTGGCTCAGACCATTGTGATCCATAGGCACGTGTTTTTTCTCATCACCATAACACTTTTCCATTGTTAACTACAATTATTCCCTCTTCCTGTTTTCTTTCCTGACCACTATCCCTAATTACTATCTATAATCATCGCTTTGATTTTGCTTCTTAGTATGACCCCTCTATTAGATTCTTGAGGTCATTGGTGGTTTAGGGGTAGAATTCTCCCCTTCCATCTGGGAAACCCAGGTTCAATTCCCAGCCAATGCACCTCAAGCACAGCCATCACCCTTCTGTCAAGGAAGCCTTCAGTGTTGCTATGATACAGAACAAGTTTCAGCAGAGCTTTCAGATTAAGACAAAGTAGGAAAAAGGGCCTGGTGATCTACTTCCAAAAATCAACCAATGAAACCCTATGGATCACAACAGTCTGAGCCACAACCAAGTAGGAAGACGTCCCAGGATTGGGCAGCGTTTTGTTCTATTGTGCATGGGGTCACTGTGAATCAGGGGCCGACTTAACCTGCAGCTAGCAGCAACAACATTAGATTCTTGGATCCTCCTATAACTTTCACCAAACAGTATAATCTGTCAAATGGAAAAGTGTCCATCTTCTACATTCATCCTTTTGGTTAGCAGCCGAGCTCTTAACCACTGTGCCACCAGGGCTCCTAATTAATTAAAATAAACATGGTATTAGGCTAGGGTGATCACAGAAATATTTTACTAGGAACTGGACCTTGTGTGTCCAATCATCTACAATCACTACACTGATTAAAAATTAAATAACATAAAACAACGTATCAATTAAATCTCCTGAATTCCTATAGTTAGATGTCTTTTCTTCCAGAACAAAAGACGTCCTTTCAGTGGCTGCTCCCTCCTGGGCCTAAAGAAAATTTATTTTCCACTGGCCAGGTTAAGGAAATGAAAACCTGCATTGTGTGTGTGTGTGTGTGTGTGTGTGTGTGTGTGTGTGTGCACGCGTGTGTATGTGTGTGTGCACCTATGGAACATTTGTCACCACAAGCATCCTTAATGTTGCCCTTTTATGGCCACATCTGCTTCTCTTCTGTCCTCCACCCCCTCCTTAACACTGGGAACCACTAACTAGTTCTCTATTTCTATAATTTTGTCATTTCAAGATGAAATAATACAGTATATAACCTTCTGAGATTTTTTTTTTCTTTCAGCATAATTATGAGGGGAGTCCTTCAAGTTGTTGCTTATATCAATACATTGTTCCTTTTTATTGCTGAGTAATATTCCATGGCATGGATATATAACAGTTTGCTTAATAACCATTTACTCATTGAAGGAAATCTGGTTTATTTTCCGTTTTTGGCTATTGCAAATAAGACCGCTATAAACATTTGTATGTTGGCTTCTGTATAAGCATTCATTTGTCTGGAATAAAGGTTTAAGAGTACAGAGGTTGAGTGGTATGCTGTTTGCATGTTTAGTTTTTTAAGGGACTGCTAAACTGTTTTCTAGGAGGCTGTACTATTTTACATGCTCACCAGCAATATATGAATGATCCAGTTTCTCTGCATCCTTGCCAGCATTTTGCGTTATAGCTATTTTTTATTTTTGCCATTCTGATAGATACATAGTAATATCTCATGGTGGTTTTACTGTGCATTTCCCTATTGGCTTATGATGTTGAACATTTTTTCATGTGATTATCTCCCATGTGCATATTCTTTTTGGTGAAACATCTCTTTGTGACTGCTCATTTGCTAAAGGAATATTTTTTTTTTTTTTTTTTACTGTTGAGTTTTGATGGTTCTTTATATATTCTAGATGCTAGTGTTTTTTTGGCTATATGGTTTGCAAATATTTTCTTCAATTGTGTAATTTTTCTTTACATCCCCTTAACAGGGTCTTTCACAGATCAAATGTTTTTAATTTTGATGAAGTTCAATTTATCAATTTTCCTTTTATTGATTATGCTTTTAGGGTTAAGTCCAAGAACCCTTTGTTTGGCCCTAAATCCTGAAGATTTTATTCTATTTTTCTCTAAAATTTTAATCTAAATCTATTATACATTTTCAGTTAATTTTTAAGATGTGTGGTTTAGGTTGCCATTCTTTGTGTGTGTGTGTGTGTGTGCGCCAATGGATGTCTAATTGTTCCAGCACCAGTTGAAAAGGCTATCTTTCATCCATTGAATTGGCTGTACCTTTGTTAAAAATCAGTTGAGCATATATATGTGGGGCTATTTCTGGGTTCTCTATCCTGTTCTGTTGATCCATATGTCTATCCCTCCACTAATTCCACACTGTTCTGAGTACTAGTTTTACCATATGATTAAACTTAATATTGGGTAGAGTGATTCCTACAACTTTATTCTTCTTTGACAAGCTATGTTAGCTATTCTAGATCCTTTGTCCTTCTATATACATTTTAGAATACTTTTGTTCCTATCTGCAAAAAACATTGCTGAGATTTTGATATGAGTCAATCTGGGGGAGAACTGACATTTTTACTGTTTGACTTTTCAATCCATGAACATGGTATGTCTCTGCATTTATTTAGAACGCCTTTGATTTCTTTCATCACCATTGTGTCATTATCAGCATACAAGTCCTGTGTGTATTTTGTTAGATTTACATTTAATTATTTCATTTTTTCTGAGCAATTGTTAATAGTACTATATTTTTAATTTCAGTGTTCACCTGTTCATTACTAGCATATAGGTACGTAACCCATTTCCGTCAAGTCGATTCTGACTCATGGCAACCCCATAGGACAGAGTAGAACTGCCCCCTAGAGTTTCCAAGGAGCAGTTGGTGGATTTGAACCACCAACCTTTTGGTCAGCAGCCAAGCACTTAACCACTGCACCACAGGGCCTCTGGAACGTATAGAAGTGCAGTTAATTTTTATATATTCATCTTATATCCTATGACTTTATTGAACTCACTTATTCATTTTAGGAGTCTTTTGGATATATTCTTTGGGATTTTCTATGTAGATAATTATGTCATCTGCAAGTAGGGACAGTTTTATTTCTTCCTTTCTGATACATATGCCTTTTATTTCCTTTTCTTGCCATATTGTACTGGGTAGAATTTCCAGCACTATGTTGAAGAATATAGTGAGAGCAGACATCTTTGCCTTGTTCCTAGTCTTAGAGAGAAATTATTCATTAAGTACTCTAGCTATGGGTGTTTGTAGATACTCTGTATCAAGTTGAAGAAATTACTCTTTATTCCTATTTTTCTGAGAGTTTTTATTGCAAATGCATGTTGAATTTTGTCAAATGCTTTTTCTGCAACCATCAAACATAATTTAGAAAACTCAAGAGAAGACGATCTCTATTTTTTCTTTTTTACTTTTATATCTCATACTTGTTTCTATTTCCATTTTGGGCCATTCCTTACTGAAGTTACTATTCTCAATTTCTTTTCCAGATCTGTATGTCTTACTGCATTCCACTGCTACCAGCCACTACTTATCAACTGAACTTGTTTCAAAGCAAGTTATGTCAGAGCTTTACTCTTGCTTCTGGAAGAAAATGAAATCTATTTATCATATTTTTATACAAAGATAATGAGGATAATAAAACCCTGAAATGTGAGAGATGTGAAAAAGAGCATTCACAATAAGCTCAAAGATTTTTAAGACACACATTTGATGTGTATACTGATCTACAGTGAGATCTTGACATTGTCATGTAACATTAAGATTGCAAAATAAGTAAAGACAGTGTTTCCATCTTACACTAATTTTTACTAAAAAATAGGCTTGAATAAAAGCCAGCTGAACTTATGCCAGTCCCCAGGCATCTGTGCAAGAAATTGAACAGGCATGAAAAAGAAAAACCACAGTAAGTAACATGATTGAAGTAGACAGATACTGCAGGTGAGTGTGGCTTTTATTTGGAATAAAAAGTTAACTATACTTACATTAATATGCCTTCACATCTTATATTTTCCAAATTTATATTCTCCAATAATAGTTTACATGATGATATTTTATTTTCTACATTATTTCTTTTCTCCCATGCCTGTTTTGCTGCAGACTTTAGCAAAAGTATAAATCTTGCTGTTTTAAAGTACTCTGGTTTTGTAAGTAATCACAAATGTAAAAAAAAAGTAATAAATTTTTTTGGTTCAGAATTTGTGTCCAGAAAGTTGTGTGGGACATTAATCATTAGATTGTAGAGTGTGATCTGAAAATCTCTGGGAATTTCTCTATCCTCTCTGGCTTTTCTTGTGGTAGACCTTGCCTTTTCAGGAGCACTTCTCACATTGCATCTTTATTTATTGACTCACTTCTCTTGCCTGTGAGAAGGTGAGCTCCTGAAGACCGCACTGGCACCTTGTGAGCTAAACTCATTTAATTTCTTTTTAAAGGGATAATTTTTATTCCAAAGTTTACCCATAACTTTTCATAAATGGTAATTATAGAGAAAATTAATCTGCCATAGCTAGTGTAAGAAATATTGCTTTACCGTTGGTTGTGAAGTGGAAATGAATGGTAATGTTTATCAATCTATTAACTGATATGTATTTGACACCTACTTTGGATTCTGCGAAGCCCTGGTGGTGCAGTGGTTAAGAGCTCAGGCTGCTAACCAAAAGGTAGGCAGTTGGAATCCACCAGCTGCTCCTTGAAAACCCTATGGGGCAGTTCTACTCTGTCTTATAGGGTCACTATGAGTTGGAATCGACTTGACAGCGATGGGTCTGGGTTTTTGTTTTGGTTTGGATTCTGCACTCTACTGGTCATCCTGGGAATGAGAAAATAGTATAAAATATAAACCTGTCATCTCAGGAGTCTCTAATCAAGTTTGGCAGATAAGGCTAATACAGGAAACAATTTGAATAAATCTAAGCTTGTATAAAACATGGGCCTAAACTGGGTGGTACAGAGTATTCGTGTTAGCTTCAAAGTAGGGGCAAATCACAGAGGGCTAGAGGATCAGGATAGGGTGAGATTTGAGTAGTGTCCTGAAAAATGGGGTAAAGTTTAGACAGATGGAGGGAAAGCACTGATGGTTTTGAGATAACAAGGAATTTCCTAGAAGAAGGAGATTTTAGATGAGAAATATATTTTTAAATCATGGAAAAGAAAGAAGGAGTCTCAAGAATCATCTTTTGAGTTCTGTGCTTCTTCATCTGTTATATGGTTAGGATAAACCAGATTCCTCAGAGGGATGTTGAAAAATGTAGTTACTGTAATGAAAAATATTTTTTGGGGGGATGAGGTGGTCAGGATAATGGCCGTTCAAGTTGCTAAGCCAATTTTAATTCTGTACTTAGAATATATTCAGTGAGCAAAGACTATAGCTTGTAAATGGTGTGGGGTAATCAGAGCCTTGGGGGAGAGAGAAAAATCAATAAACAGAGCTGTATTGAGTCTATGTTCCTAACTTTCACGATCCCCAAGGTTACACAAAGGCAGTGGCCTTAAACTTCTGACCAGTGAACTCTTTAAGGAAAGGACTTCTGGTTAAGGATTTATTTTTTGTCCCAACCATTGCTACGTACATGGACCATGGCATGAGTAAATATCTTTAAATTTGAAAGATTATGCCCATGTATAAATTTAATACATAAGCATTTAAGTAGGTAAGTCATGTATTTTTGGTATATATTTTGAATATGATTTATGCAATGTTGGCTCTCAGAAAATTGACATGTATACATATGTTGAAGAAAGTTTAGAATTTTTATAAACATAAATTATATATAAAAAATACATTTTATTTACCTTAGTAGAGCTGTCAATCTTTCTAACACATTTAAAGGAGGAAACCTATTTCCACCTTGTGGGTCTCAAGAATAACTGGAAAAAAGAACCCATAAAACAAAATTCTCTAGTTTTCCCTAGAAAATGTTCACTCTGCTCCATATGTGCCTTGAGTTTTATAATTAAACTTATGCCTGGACCAATGTCATCTGAATTTTAAAGGTTATGTGCATAGAATGTCATAATAACCATTTAAAAACACATCAGTAAAGTGGAGGACTGGACAAGATGATTTCTCAGGTTCCTACCACACTCAACATTATCTAATTCTATGAACAAAAACATTCATAGTTTGGTTTACACTCTACTAAATGACCAGGTTGGCTGGCTTTCTTGACTGGGTCCCCAGATTTTTTGGATGCAGACACAAACTCTTGTGAAGCAGTAACCCCCTCTGATCACAAGTTGTGGCAATAATGGTAGCAGAGCACTGGGAGAGGCAGCTATCCCACTGTCGTTTATCTGTGCACCACATGTTTGCATGAAAAATTTGTAAAGTACTTTATGCTTGAAGCTTGTTTTGTCTGTAACTTTTGGGAACAAGAGAACTTTTTTTAAAAAATTTTTTCCCATACAAAAACTTACATATACATTGTTATGTGACACTAATTGCTCTCCCCATACTGTGACAGCACACTCCTCCCCTCCACCCCTGATTCCCCACGTCCGTTCAACCAGCTCTGAACCCTCTCTGCCTTCCCATCTCACCTCCAGACAGAAGCTGCCCATTTAGTCTCCTGTAGCTGCTTGAGCCAAGAGGCACACTCCTCACGAGTATCACCTTATGTTTCACAGTCCAGTCCAATCCCTGTCCGAAGAGTTGGCCTCAGAAATTGTTTAGTTCTGGGCTGATAGAGAATCCAGGGGCCATGCTTTCCAGGGTTCCTCCAGTCTCAGTCTGGTCTTCTTAC
>NW_004443968.1:8487613-8522040 GCF_000243295.1 Trichechus manatus latirostris | reverse complement strand
CTATGTATCTGTTGTTGTACCAGTACAGGAACAAGAGAACTTTTATTGCCAAGCTAATAATGGTCTTGAATTTTATGGCTTTTTCGATTTGTATCCAAATTTGTGTCAGCTGGATTTTACTTTGGTCATGTTGGCAACACATGACTTTCTGGTTCTGAGACAGACTAATTAAGAGGTGCATAGTCATCAAATTGCTAGCCACACATTTTAGGGAGCTAAGTGTAAATAAATCAAAATCATATGAACTAAATTTATTGAAAAAATGCGTGTGAATTTAAAAATTAATGGAAAAAAATCACTGCCAAAGTGACCTGTTTCTTTTCTCAAAACAAAAAACACTTAAAAACATTGTTTACTGAACTTAAAATTCTAATTGGGCTTGTCATTTTCTATTGGCAAGAAAAGAACCTCAAGATGGCAAAGCATTGGACAGACAGAAAAGCATTCTAATCAAAAAACAAAAGGCAAAATAAAGCTATATATTTCTTACATTATACCTTATGTTACCTTAAAGTATAGAATTTTCCCATCTAGAATCAGAGAATGTGGTCTTAGAACTGGAAGGGCCTTGAAGATGGTTCAGCCATGGCACTGGTGACTTGAACTTGGAAATTCTCCGTGGCAGAAACTGCTCTATTTCTTGAGGCAGCCCATTTCACATTTAATGGACTATTAGAAGGAAACCAGTCTCTCTGGGGCTTGTGCCAATTGGTGTTTACTCTACCCCTCAGGACTATATGAAACTGGTTTAATTCATTTTTCTCAGAACAGTTTTTTTGTTGGTAGTTCTTTCATTTGCAAGGGCAGAAACTCACAAATGTTACCGCAAGAACAAATGGATTTATTATATGGATTCACGTGCACTGGAACTAAAAGATGCTAGCAGGAACAGAGCCAGCTCTCCAGCACCTCATTTTCTTCCCCTCTCATTCTTCTTCCATTCTTCCCTCTCTCTTTCTCAGCATCTCGGCTGTCCTCTTAAGTTTGTTCCATTTCCTTCTCTCTACTGCTGAAACTTTCTCTATGTACAACGAGCTCTACTCTCTCACTGTTTTACTGTACATGTGGCCTTGGTTTGCCATGGGTCACCTCTATCTACTGGTTTCCTTTCACCTTTCACCTTGATTACTAACTGGTAGTCTTTTTAAGTTTTGCAATACAAATTTCAATTTAGGAGAGGCAGGTCCAGCTCGTCTTTATACTCCAGGTGCTGGCATAGGTGGCTGGATCATGGACTGGCTCTCTTTGAGCCACATGCCAACTACTGGTCTAATTACCCCCAGTTGGAATGGTGTCATGTGATATAAACGATGACTATCATATGGGTATCCAGGATATAAGACTGTGGTAGAGGCAGTTTCTCTTTCAAGTGGAAGTGGTGGGCGGGCAGTAGTTGATATCTCCAGGACACATTCCTTAAATTATTTGAAGTCTGTGTTTACAGATCTTTTATTTTCCAGGCTAAAGAATTCCAGGTTTTTCAACTGTTGCT
This sequence comes from Trichechus manatus latirostris, assembly GCF_000243295.1. Classification (NCBI taxonomy): domain Eukaryota; kingdom Metazoa; phylum Chordata; class Mammalia; order Sirenia; family Trichechidae; genus Trichechus; species Trichechus manatus. The sequence continues at coordinate 8,520,548 of NW_004443968.1, read as the reverse complement.
CACAGGGCACGGTATTGAGAGTCTTCACTACTGCTGTATATACTTTAATTGACTTTTATCACTCTTAATGTGATGTCTAGAATTTAAAAAATCATTCCAAGTTGATCTGACCAATGAGGTTTAGTACAAGAAAACCACCTCACATGTTTTAATACTTTGCTTCAGTTAATGTAACCCAAGATTCAGTCAGCTTTTTCTGGGAGTCATCTTGTTTTGTTAACTTCCAGAACTTGCTGTTGACTAAAATCTCTAAGTCCTTTTTTATACGTGCTACCAAAGCAGCCCGTTATGCGTCTGTCAGTTTGTCATACTGTGGTGGCTTGAGGGTTGCTGTGATGCTGGAAGCTATGCCACCAGTATTTAAAATGCCAGCAGGGCCATCCATGGTGGACAGGTTTCAGCTAAGCTTCCACACTAAGAAAGAGTAAGAAGAAGGACTTGGCAGTCTTCTTCTGAAAAAAAACTGGCCAGTGAAAACCTATGGATAGCAGCAGAACATTGTCTGATATAGTGCTGGAAGATGAGCTCCTCAGAATGGAAAGGACACAAAATATGACTGGGAAAGAGCTGCCTCCTCAAAGTAGAGTCAACCTTAATGACGTGGGTGGAGTAAAGCCTTCAGGACCTTCATTGCTGATATGGCATGACTCAAGATGAGAAGAAACAGCTGAAAACATCCATTAATAATTGGAACAATTATGATTGTTCTGTGTACGAAGTATGAATCTAGGAAAATTAGAAGTCATCAAAAATGAAATGGAATGCATAAAGATGGATATCCTAGGCATTAGTGAGCTGAAATGGACTGGAATTGGCCATTTTGAATCAAACAATTATATGGTGGTTTACTACACCAAGAATGACAAACTGAAGAGGAATGGTGTCACATTCATCATCAAAAAGAACATTTTAAGATCTATCCTGAAGTACAACGTGGTCAGTGACAGGATAATACCCATACACCTACAAGGAAGACCAGTTAATATGACTGTCATGTATTGAATTATGTCCCCCCAAGAATGTGTATATCAGTTTGGCTGGGCCATGATTCCTGGTACTGTGTGATTTTCCTGTATGTTGTAATCCTGCCTCTATGATGTTAATGAGGGAGGATGGGTGGCAGTTGTGTTAGTAAGGCAGGACTGGATCTACAAGACTGGACTGTGTCCTCAGCCAATCTCTTGAGATATAAAAGACAGAAGTGAGCAGAGAGATAGGGGGACCTCGTACCAACAAGAAAACAGTGCTGGGAGCACTGCACATCCTTTGGACTGGGGTTCCTGCACAGAGAAGCTCCTAGTCCGGGGGAACACTGAAGAGAAGAAGGCCAACAGAGAGAAAAAGCTTTCCCCTGGAGCTGATGCCCTGAATTTGGCCTTTTAGCCTACTTTGACTGTGAGGAAATAAACTTCTGTTCATTAAAACCATCCACTTGTGGTATTTCTGTTATAGCAGTAGTAGATGACTGAGACAATGACTATTATTCAAATTTACGCACCGACCACTAATGCCAAAGATGAGGAAATTGAAGATTTTTACCAACTTGTGCCATTCGAAATTGATCAAACATGCGATCAAGATGCATTGATAATTACTGATAATTAGAACTTGAAAGTTGGAAACAAAAGAGAAGGATCTGTAGCTGGAAAATATGGCCTTGGTAATAGAAATGACACTGGAAATCACATGATAGAATTTTGTAAGACTAACGACTTCTTTATTGCAAATACCTTTTTTCAACAACATAAACACCGACTCTGCGTGTAGACTTCACAGATGGAATACGCAGGAATCAAATCAACTACATCTTGGAAGGAGACGATGGAAAAGCTCAGTATCATCAGTCAGAACAATGCCAGGGGCCAACTGTGGAACAGCCCATCAGTTGCTCATATGCAAGTTCAAGTTGAAGCTGAAGAAAATTAAAATAAATCTGTGAGAACCAAAATATAATGTTGAGTATATCCCACCTGAATTTAGAAACCATCTCAAGAATAGATTGGATACATTGAACACTAAAGGCCAAAGAACAGAAGAGTTGTGAGCTGACCTCAAGGACAGCATGCATGAAGAAAGCAAAAGGTCATTAAAAAGACAGGAAAGAAAGAAAAGCTCAAAATGGATCTTAGAAGAGACCATGAAACTGGATCTTGAACATAGAGTAGCTAAAGTGAATGAAAGAAATGACAAAGTAAAAGAGCTGAAGATTTCAAAGGGGGACTTGAGAAGACAAAGTAAAGTATTATAACGAAATGTGCAAACACCTGGAGTTAGAAAACAAAAAGGGAAGAACACGCTCAGTATTTCTCAAGCTGAAAGAACGGAAGAAAATATTCAAGCCTCAAATTGCAATTCTGAAGGTTTCTACAGGCAAAATATTGAATGATACAGGAAGCATCAAAAGAAGATGGAAGGAATACACCAAGTCCCTGTATCAAAAAAATGGGTCGATGTTCAACCATTTCAGAAGGTAACATATGCTCAAAAACCAATGGTAATGTTGAAAGAAGTTCAAGCTGCACTGAAGGCATTGGCGAAAAACAAGACTCCAGCAACTGATGGAATACCAGCTGAGATGTTTCAACAGATGGATGCAGAGCTGGAGGTGCTCATGCATCTATGCCAAGAAATTTGGAAGACAGCTACCTGGTCAACAGACTGGAAGAGATTCATATTTGTGCTCATTCCAAAGAAAGGTGATTCACCAGAATGCAGAAATTATTGAACAATATCATTAATATCACGTGCAAATAAAATTTGCTGAAGATCATTCAAAAACGGTTGCAGCAGTACATTCACAGGGAACTGCCAGAAATTCAGAAGACGATGTGGAAGGAGGGATATCATTGCTGATGTCAGATGGATCTTGGCTGAAAGCAAAGAATACCAGAAAGATGTTTGCTTGTGTTTTATTGACTATCTAAAGGCATTTGACTGTGTGGATCATAACAAATTATGGATAACATTGTGAAGAATGGGAATTCCAGAACACTTAATTGTGCTCATGCGGAACCTGTACATAGAACAAGTGGCAGTCATTTGAAAAGAACAAGGTGAGGTTTAAAATTAGGAAAGGTATGTGTCAGGGTTGTATCCTTTCACCATAGTTATTCAACCTGTATGTTGAATAAAGAATCCAAGAAGCTGGACTATATGAAGAAGAACGCAGCATCAGGAATGATGAATTAATAACCTGAGATATCAGATGACACAATCTTGCTTGCTGAAAGTAAAGAGGACTTGAAGCACTTACTGATGAAGATCGAAAACTACAGCCCTCAGCATGGATTACACCTCAACATAAAGAAAATAAAAATCCTCACTATAAGCAACATCATGATAAATGGAGAAAACATTGAAGTTCTCAAAGATTTCGTTTTACTTGAGTCTACAATCAACGCCTATGGAAGCAGCAATCAAGAAATCAAAAGATGTATTGCATTGGGCAAATCTGCCGCAAAAGACCTTTTTAAAGTGTTGAAAAGCAAAGATGTCATTTTGAGGACTAAGGTGTGCCTGACCCAAGCCATGATATTTTCAATCGGCTGTCTTGTATGTGAAAGCTGGAAGACCGAAGAATTGATGTCTTTGAATTATGGTGTTTGTGAAGAATATTGAATATACCATTGACTGCCAGAAGAACAAACAAGTCTGTCTTGGAAGTAGAACAGCCAGAGTGCTCCTTGGAAGTGAGGATGACTTCGCCTCACATATTTGGACATGTTATCAGGAGGGACCAATCCCTGGAGAAGGACACTCTGCTTGGTAAGACAGAAGGTCAACGAAAAAGAGAAAGACACTGATGAGATGGATTAACAAGTGGGTGTAACAATGGGCTCAAACATGGCAAAGATTATGAGGATGCCTCAGGACCAGCCAGTGTTTGGTTCTGTTGTATATAGTGTCGTTTGGTTCTGTTGTATATAGGGTCGCTATGAGTCAGAACCAACTCGACAGCACCTACCCCCAACAACAAAAACACGAAGGCAGCCCTCTTCCCATCTCATGTACAGTTGGCTATCTGTTGCCAAGTTCAATTTTAGAATATATTGTGAATATATGTTATATTCTGATAAGGTATGGAATATAACATATATTACACAATACCCTGAATGAGATCTGGAGTACCACTTAGTAATCAAACATTCACATTTCTGCAGGTAAATGTATGAATAGCCTCACATCCACTCAGATGACAAATGAGTTGGGTCAAATTTTTTGCTGCCTAATGAGTTACAAAACATTTGGTTTTCAAAGACTTTTTGATATCAGATATATGAGTAAGGGATTATGGGCCTGAAATGCAAAACACTTAGAACAATGCCTTCTTCATATCCACTGTCGTTGAGAAGATTCTGACTCATAGCGACCCTATAGGACAGAGTAGAACTACCCCATAGGGTTTCCAAGGAGCAGTTGGTGGATTCCAACTGCCGACCTTTTGGTTAGCTGCCAAGCTCTTAACCATGATACCACCAGGCCTTCTTCATAGTGAGCACTAAATACTGAATACTTGCTAGCTATTATAAATGTCAGCAATAAAACTTCTTTAAGTTTAGCACTGATTCATCATTCTCCACCCAAACTGAAAAGAGATACATTTGGAAGGAAAGATCCCTAAATTGTGGTACAAACCAACCTCCAAATTATAAAGTTCAGAACTGCTACATGCCTTTTTATGCATGAATTATTTAAACTGAATAGAAAATACTAACAAAAATAGGAATTTAGTGAATCATCTATTGTGCCCATGTATATAGAAATCTAGTTCTATTTATCAGGGCAGAATCATCTAACATCCTGAATGCTGAGAGCTTATCAAGTGTAACAGAAAAAAAAAATTAGGGAAATATTGGTCTGAGTTTTCAATTTCACCCTGTGTATGAATCACTCAACGGCAATGACTCATTCCCTGGAAAATTCGAAGTCTTCTGCAGACTGGCTGACTTATCAGCCGAACCAATCAGTTTTCCGTAGGAATCTTCAAGATCAGCAGTTCTGTGAGTTCCCTCAGCTTTGATGGATTCAATAGGCTACATTTGTCTTGGAAATTTGAGATCTAGGGTAGAAACAGAATTGATATTTTTTTTAATTAAATGTTAAGAGAAGTATTTTTTTTTTAAAAAACCCTAAAAAATAAAGCCTAGGAAAGTCTTCATAAGTTTAAAAATTGAGATTGCATCTGCTTCTGTTAAAGTTGGATTAGTTAGCACATACATCATGGATTTTCTATCTACCCGTTCCTTGCTTGGACCATCGCTTTTCTTACTCACGTATGACTAATACATAAAGTTTAAAGTGAATATTTCTGACTAAGTTTATAAAAGACGTTGGAAGATCTAACAGCACTCTTAAAAATCTCACTAACGTTGTTAGGTGCTGTCGAATCTGTTCCGACTCATCGCGACCCTACGTACAACAGAATGAAACACTGCGTGGTCCTGCGCCATCCTCACGATCATTGTTATGCTTTGTGAGCTCATTGCTGCGGCCACTGTGTAAATCCATCTCATTGAAGGTCTTCCTTTTTTTTGTTGGCCCTCTGCTTCAGGGACTGGTCCCTCCCGATCACATGTCCGAAGTACGTGAGACAAAGTCTTGTCGTCCTTGCTTCCAAGGATCATTTTGGCTGTACTTCCTCAAGGACATATTTGTTTGTTTGTTTGGCAGTCTGTGGTATATTCAATATTCTTTGCCAACACTGTAATTCAAAGGCATCAATTCTTCTTCGATCTTCCTTATTCATTGTCCATCTTTCACATTCATATGAGGCTATGTCATGGCTTGGGTCAGGCTCACCTTAGTCTTTAAGGTGACATCTTTGCTTTTCAACACTTTAAAGAAGTCTTTTGCAGCAGATTTGTTTAAAACATTATAATAATAATAATAAAAACCCATTGCTGTTGAGTTGATTCTGACTCATAGTGACCCTATAGGACAGAGTAGAACTGCCCCATAGAGTTTCCAAGGAGCGGCTGGTGAATTTGAACGGCTGACCTTTTTGGTTAGCAGTGGACGTTTTGGTTATCAGCTATAGGTCCTAACCACTGGGCAACCAGGGCTTCTAAACATAATACCAAAATTAAAATTCTTTGAATGGAGCGCCTGTATTCTTCTTGGCAAATTTTCATTTTATTATTTTCTATGTCTTTGTATTTCTCTTGGAACTGCTTATGGAGGCTTATTCCTTTGTCTTTTCTGACTCTGATAATTGTTTCAGAGGTAGCAACACCTCTCAACTGAGCCAGTTAAGTCATGCAGGGGCTCAATGGACTGAGACAAAGCTTGCCAGAGCTGAGGGATTTGGGTTCTGCTCTCCCACACTAAACTTACAGTCAAGTGGCAGAGCAGTCAGCCAGAGTTAGGGGGTGCTAAAGGCCAAGTTGGAAAAAACAAAGCTGGAACTCCTCCCTCCAGCCCCAAAGCGTAAACACACAGAGGTCAGCTCAGCCCACTCCCAGCCTGTTTCCCATTACTCCCAACCTTACAGAACTTTAGAAGGGAGAAGTTAATTAAGCAAAGGGCATTCCCCTCCCCTCCACTACATGTGCCATTGTCCTGTGGTCACTGTAAATGACCCATGAGGCAGTTTCTTTTTCTACCATTTCTGTCTAGCTTATTTCTGGTAATACATCCTAACTAGACTTTGTACCTTATCTCAGAGCCAGACTCACAAACTATTCCTGGGAAAATTAATTTTTTTTTAATTTCCACTGCTAAAATGGCTTCAGATATTGGATTACCGTTATTGGACCTCTGGCTTTTGTCTATCTATCTACCTACCTATGCAATAGCAAGTTTCTTCTTCACTTTCTGTTGTGTGTGTGTTGCTGTCATGGGTGGAGTCAGCTCCCAACTCATGCTGACCTTGTGCATAAGGGGGTCAAAGTGTTGTGATTGATAGGGTTTCCATCGGCTGATTCTTGGAAGTAGATGGCCTAGTCTTTCTTCCTAGTTTGTCTTAATCTGAAAGCTGTGCTGAAACCTGTTCAGTATCACAGCAACACACAAGCCTCCACTGACAGAATAGTGGTGGCCGTGCATGAGATGCATTGGCCAGGAATGGAACCCAGGTCTCCCACATGGAAGGTGAGAATTCTACCACTGAACCACCACTGCCCTAAATATATATAAATACAAATTTATACTTAAATGTATACATATTCATATATATTGTATATGTATAATTATAGATGTAAGTATTGATATATATGTATATATGTATGTGTATTTGAGAAGCTAGAGACCCCAGCTGCTCATTCCTGTAAACACATTTAAGCCAAGCCTGTGGCTTCATCTAAACAGAGGGCAAAACTATCAATATTTGTGACATGAAGGTAATCATTTTGCCCTTTAAAGTCTTGTGGAATTAAGTATGTTTTGAGAAAGTATCACTCTCGTGCTCACTAAACTGAAAAAAAAAAATCAAATACAAATTTAAAACCATTATAGGGAATACAATATATAAAAATAATGAGGCCCAAGGTAAACATAAATGCATGGAAATACCTAATATTACTTTGAATCAGTTTCAGTTTCTAATAATTCCCATAGGAAGAACCAAAATGAGACAATACATATGTGAAGCAGCTTTGCAGATGCATAAAGACTCTTTGACATGCATTTTTATTATTCGTATTGCTGACTTCTGCTATTCTGTTGTCACATACCTTGGCCCAGATTCTCATCCCCCAGGGCCAGGAGACCAGATTAACAACAGTCTCCAGAGGGCAGACCCCGGGGATTTTGTAGATGGGGGTGGAGAACTGGCTGCTGTGCACAAACTGGGAGGCTTGATCTGGGACTTCTTCTCTCCCCTGATTCCCACCACAGCCCATGGACAGGAAATCTGAGCACAGCTCATTGGATTACTCTAAACATGCTGAAGTCCCTCTGAGAGAGGCAGGAAACTCCTTCTGGAATGGCTGCTAGAAGAAGATGGCCTGCTTGGGAGACAATGTGGGAGGCCAGGGGTGCCTGAAAGGGTGCAAGCAAAAGAATCAAATATAATCAGCCTTTTCAGTGATCTGTAACAAAAAAATGAATGGAAGCTAACAGATCGAGGAGCTGTTTATTTTCTTATTAAAAGTTCATACTGTTTGCCTGACAGAGTCTGACAACCTCTCTATATTGTGATCTGTAAAACATTGTAATTAAGAGCACAGGATGTGGAGCCAGCTGACCTGGAATGAATCTTGATTCTTACTTGTTGTGTGGTCTTGGGTGAGATACTTAACATCTCTGGACTTGTTTCCTCATGTGTAAGATGGGCTAAAATTAGTACCTACATAGCATTGTTATTGAGGATTAGAAGAGATAATGCAGATAAAATGTCTAGCCCAATGCCTGGCACCTAGGATGTACTCAATAAATACAAGAGCCATAACTCTTAACCAATACATCACCAGGGCTCCATCAATAAATATTAGTTGTTGATAATTTTATTGTGGCTTCTATTATTGCTCCTGCCTCAGTTTGAATCCTAGCTCTGCCACTTACCAACTTGTAACTTTGGGTGAGTGCATTGCTTGACCTCTTTGTGCTTCAGTTTCTTCATTTGTAAAACGGGGATAATAATATCTCATAGGATTGTTTATGAGGATTAAATACCCATAAAGTCCTTGGAAGAGTGCTTAGCACATGAAAAGCGATATATAAGTGTTTGTTAAATAAATAAATGACATTATTATCAATACACTAATCAAATTGAAGAGAAGACCCTCTTCTCTTTACCTATAAAATCCAAAACCAGGAACTTAAGTTCCAGTGAAATATGTTTTTCAAGGTCATGAAAACATCGATTCAGTTAACTATGCTTCAATTAAACACAGAATAGATTATCCTGTATATCTTAGGAAAATTTTATTCATGAAACAATCTCAGTTTTGAAAACATGAACATATTGCATTTAATTCATAGAATTGATATTTTCATAAATATTACCTATGCCTTAAAACTTCCACCACATAAAGCTCGCAGGCAAACCTTCAGGCAATCAAAAGTTTGCCTCAGCAAAATCTAAAATAATAATAAAAAAGGACATTGGACTGTGAGAACTGACTACATATGCTGAAAATTGAATTATGTACATTGATATCCAAGCTTCAGCAAGTAAAGCCACAATATTCACAGATAAGAAACTCTATCATAACAATCCTGTGAGATCCATCTTTACTCTCTTTGTGAGGGGAGTGTGGAATTTAGGTTAACTGGGGGATGCCAGTTCCCTCCTGTGATGGGTTTATGGGTCAGGAGGAGTCCTTGTTGTGTTATGTTGTTAATGCCATCAAGTTGGTTCCAACTCATACTGACCCTGTGTACAACAGAATGAAACATTGCCCGGTCCTGTGCCTTCCTCACAATTGTTAACTATGTTCAAGCCCATTGTTGCAGCGACTGTTTAAATCCATCTTGCCCAGGGTCCTTTTCTTTTTCTCTGACCCTGTACTTTACCAAGCATGCTGTCCTCCAGGGACTGATTCCTCCCGACAACATGTCCAAAGTACATAAGATGTAGTCTCGTCATCCTTCCTTCTAAGGAGCATTCTGATTGTACTTTTTCAAAGACAGATTTGTTTGTTCTTTTGGCAGTCCATGGTATATTCAATATTCTTCGCCAACACCACAATTCAAAGGCATCAATTCTCCTTCAGTCTTTCTTATTCATTGTCCAGCTTTCGCATGCATATGATGCAGTTGAAAATACCAATGACTTGGGTCAGATGCACCTTAGTCTTCAAGGTAACATCTTTGCTTTTTAACACTTTAAAACGGTCTTTTGCAGCAGATTTGCCTGATGCAAGGCATCTTTTGATTTCTTGACTGCTGCTCCCATGGGTGTTGATTGTGGGTGAATGAAATGAAATCCTTGACAACTTTAATCTTTTCTCCATTTATCATGATGTTGCTTATTGGTCCAGTTGGGATTTTTGTTTTCTTTATGCTGAGGTGTAATCCATACTGAAGGCTGTGGTCTTTGATCTTCATCAGTAAGTGCTTCAAGTCCTCTTCACTATGAGCAAGGAAGGTTGCGTCTTCTGCATAATGTAGGTTGTTAATGAGTCTTCCTCCATTCCTGATGTCCTCTTCTTCATATGGTCCAGGTTCTCAGATTATTTGTTCAGCATACAGATTGAATAGGCATGGTGAAAGGATACAACCCTGAGGCACACGTTTCCTGACTTTAAACCACACAGTCTCCCCTTGTTCTGTCCGAACAACTGCCTCTTGATCTATGTACAGCTTCCTCATTAGCACAATTAAAGTGTTCTGGAATTTCCATTTTTCGCAATGTTATCCATAATTTGTTATGATCCACACAGTTGAATGCCTTTGCATAGTCAATAAAACACAGGTAAACATCTTTCTGGTATTCTCTGCTTTCAACCGGGATCCACCTGACATCAGCAATGATATCCCTGGTTCCACCTCCTCTTCTGAATCCGGCCTGAATTTCCGTGGTTTCCTGTTGATATACTGTTGCAGCTGCTTTTGAATGTTCTTCAGCAAAATTTTACTTGCATGTGATATTAATGGTATTGTTCGATAATTTCTGCATTCAGTTGAATCACTTTCTTGGGAATAGGCATAAATATGGATCTCTTCTACTCGGTTGGCCAGGTAGCTGTCTTCCAAACTTCTTGGTGTAGACCAGTGGGCACTTCCAGCGTTGCATCCATTTGTTGAAACATCTTAGTTGATATTCCGTCAATTCCAGAGCCTTGTTTTTCACCAGTGCCTTCAGTGCAGCTTAGACTCTTTCCTGAAGTACCGTGGAATCCTGATGATATGCTACGTCGTTGAAATGTTTGAACGTCTATCAATTCTTTTTGGTATAATGATTCTGTGTATTCTTTCCATCTTCTTTTGATGCTTCCTGTGTCGTTTAAAGTTTTCCCCACAGAATCCTTTACTATTGCAACTTGAGGCTTGAATTTTTTCTTCAGTTCTTTCAGCTTGAGAAATGCTGAGCGTGTTCTTCCCTTTTGTTTTTCTATCTGCAGCTCTTTGCACATGTCATTATAATACTTTACTTTGTCTTCTCAAGCTGCCCTTTGAAATCTTCTGTTCAGTTCTTTTACTTCATCATTTCTTCCTTTTGCTTTAGCTACTTGACCTTCAAGAGCAAGTTTTAGAGTCTCTTCCGACATCCGTTATGGTATTTTCTTTCTTTCCTGTCTTTTTAATGACCTCTTGCTTTCTTCATGTATGATGTCCTTGATGTCATTCCACAACTCGTCTGGTCTTCTGTCATTAGCATTCAATGTGTCAAATCTATTCTTGAGATGGTCTCTAAATTCAGGTGGGATATACTCAGGGTTGTACTTTGGCTCTCATGGACTTGTTCTAATTTTCTTCAGTTTCATCTTGAACTTGCATATGAGTAATTGATGGTCTGTTCAACAGGTGGCCCCTGGCCTTGTTCTGACTGATGATATTGAGCTTTTCCACTGTCTTTTTCCACAGAAGTAGTCGATTTGATTCCTGTGTATTACATCTGGCAAGATCCACATGTATAGTTGCCATTTATGTTGATGAAAAAAGGTATTTGAAATGAAGAAGTCGTTGGTCCTGCAAAGTTCTATCATGTGGTCTCTGGCATTGTTTCTATCACCAAGGTCATATTTTCCAACTACCAATCCTTCTTCCTTGTTTCCAATTTCCACATTCCAATCACCAGTAATTATCAATACATTTTGTTTGCATGTTCAATCAATTTCAGAGTGCAGAAGCTGGTAAAAATCTTCAATTTCTTCATCTTTGGCCTTAGTGGTTGATGCATACGTTTGAATAATAGTCGTATTAACTGGTCTTCCTTGTAGGCGTTTGGATATTATCCTATCACTGATAGCGTTGTACTTCAGGATTGATCTTGAAATGTTGTTTTTGACAGTGAGTGCAATGCCACTCCTCTTCAAGTTGTCATTCCTGGCATAGTAGACCATATGATTGTCTGATTCAAAGTGACCAATACTAGTCCATTACACCTCACTAATGCCTAGGATATTGATGTTTATGTGTTCCGTTTCATTTTTGACGATTTCTAATTTTCTTAGATTTATACTTTGTACATTCCATGTTCTGATCATTAGTGGATGTTTGAAGCTGTTTCTTCTCATTTTGAGTCATGCCACATCAGCAAATGAAGGTTCCGAAAGCTTGACTCCATCCACTTCATTAAGGTCAACTCTGCTTTGAGGAGGCAGCTCTTCCCCAGTCATCTTTTGCGTGCTTTTCAACCTGGGGTGCTTATCTTCGGGCACCGTATCAGGCAATGCTCTGCTGCTATTAAAATGTTTTCACTGGCTAACTCCTTTCAGAGGTATACTGTCGGGTCCTTCTTCCTAGTCTGTCTTAGTCTGGAAGCTCAGCTGAAACCTGTCCACTGTGGGTGACCCTGCTGGTATCTGAATATCCATGGCATAGCTTCCAGCATCACAGCAACACACAAGCCTCCACTGTATGACAAACTGACAGAAATGTAGGGGGTTCTTCCCTTAGCACCTACTATATGCCATATATATATTTTTAAAAATTTCAATTCTATCGTGTATGTGCTTTGTAGGTTAACTTGCATTTTTATAAACAGCAAGACTCCAAACACAGGAATTTCAGCTATTAGCGTAATAGCTACCATTAGAGTACCATTATGCTAGTTATTTGATCCCTGGTGGCACAGTGGTTAAGAGCTAGGCTGCTAACCCAAAAGTCGGCGGTTCGAACCCACCAGCTGCTCCTTGGAAACCCTAGGTGGCAATTCTACTCTGTCTTGTAGGGTTGCTATAAGTCAGAATCAACTTGACGACAACAAGTTTGGTTTTGATTTTTTATTCTAGTTATTAGGCACTCTGGTGGCGAAGTGGTTAAGTGTTTGGCTGCTAACTGAAAGGTTGGCAGTTTGAATCCATGAGCAGCTCCATGGGAGAAAGATGTGGCAGTCTGCTTCCATAAAGATTTACAGCCTTGGTGTCTGGTGTCTTAAAAGCTTGCAAGTGGCCATCTAAGACACATCAATTGGTCTCAGCCACCTGGAGTAAGGGAGAATGAAGAACACCAAAGACACAAGGGAAGTAGTAGCCCAAGAGACAGAAAGGGCCTCATAAACCAGAGACTTCATCAGCCTGAGACCAGAAGAACTAGATGGTGCTCAGCTACCACCAATGACTGCCCTGACAGGGAACACAACAGAGAGTCCCGGATGGAGCAGGAGAAAGGTGGGATGCAGAACTCAAATTCTGGTAAGAAGACCAGACTGAGACTGGAGGAACCCTGGAAAGCATGGCCCCTGGATTCTCTATCAGCCCAGAACTAAACAATTTCTGAGGCCAACTCTTCGGATAGGGATTGGACTGGACTGTGGGACATAAAGTGATAATTGTGAGGAGTGTGACTCTTGACTCAAGTAGATACGAGAGACTAAAAGGACAGCTTCTGTTCAGAGGTGGGATGGGAAGGCAGAGAGGGTTAGGAGCTAGTTGAATGGACATGGGGAATCGGGTGGAAAGGAGGAGTGTGCTGTCATGGGGAGAGCAATTAGAGTCACATAACAATGTATGTATAAATTTTTGTGTGGGAAAAAATAAAAAAGAATTAAAAAAAATCCGTTGCCATCAACTCAATTCCAACTCATGGTGACCCTGTGGGACACAGCTGAAATGCCCCATAGGGTTTCCAAGGCTGTAAATCTTTGTGGAAGTGGACTGCTGCATCTTTCTCCTGAAGAGTGGCTGGTGGATTTGAAGCACTGACCTTTTGTTAACTGCCAAGCTCTTAACCACTAAATGATGGTTGCTGACGTCTCAAAAAAAAAAAAAAAAAAAAAAAAAAGATTTACAGCCTTGGAAACCCTAAGGGGCAGTTCTACTCTGTTCAAAAGTTTGCTGTTAGTCAGAATCCACTTGATGGCAACAGGTTTGGTTTGGTATGCTAGTTATCATGGTACCAGCGTGGTTCAAATGGTTAATGTGCTTAGCTGCTAACCATAAGGTTGGCAATTTGAGTCCAGCCAGAGGCACCTCAGAAGAAAGACCTGGTGATCTACCTCCAAAAAATTAGCCATTGAAAACCCTATGGAACAGTTCTACTCTGACACACATAAGGTCACCGTGAGTCAGAATTATTATCAGCTTATCCTCTGCCTTTCTTTGTCTTGTCCTGTTCTTTGGTGTGTGTGTGTGTGGAGAGTGGGGGCTGTCCTCTACAGATTGGTTCTTCTGGACTCATTCGCCTTCTGTTTTCTGGTTATGTTTGGCCAGTGTAAGGAGATGAGCAGAAAACTAGACGGTGGGAGGGGAGAGAGCCATATTTATCACATTCTCTCCCTTCCTTGCCAGGTCTGGCAGTGGTGAGTTCCTCTCTTGCACTGCATGGCCCCAGCTCTCTCCAGGCTCTGCAACACTGTTTTTTTCTCCTTGTCCCCTCAGGCTGATACTGGCTTCCCACTATTGTCAGTCCCTGGATGCCTCGCTATTCCGTATTGGTTCCTTTTGCTCTCCCACACCTCTGTAAATAGTCCTTTATTCTGAATGTGCCATCTGTTTCCTTTAGCATCCTCACAGATACTGCCAATTACTCTGTGCCAAACACTATGCTACGACTTCTACATGGGTTATCTTATCTGATACAAACCCACCCTATGCAGTAGGCTCTAATATAATTCTTATTTTTTAAAAATTGATCAAAAGGAGACTTAGAGTAACTTGCCCTAGATATCCCAGCTTGAAAGTGATGGGGCCAGGATTCAGATTCAAGCATTTTGATTCTAGAGCCCACAGTCTTAATCATGGCACTTCTTAAGCATATCTCTGTCAGGTTCCCTGAGAGGCCAACTCTGAGATGAAAATTTGCAGGCAGGCAGTTTTGTGGACAGGATGCTCTCAGGATCAACAGCTGTGGGAGATTGAAGGAAGCAAAATTGGATAGAAGGAGAAATTGAACTACAATGTAGTATCAACAAAGGCCTAAGATGATTCCATGAGGAACCCTGGAGCTCGGACAGCTTCCAAATTCGGGTCAGGGAGCTTGGCTTTTCTACCCTGTTGGCCAGCCACTGAATTTAGGGTTTGGGGTCTCTTTAGCCAAGTCAAGACCAGAAGAGAGACTCTGTTGAGAGCGTTGACTTGCCAACCCTCCCTGCAGCTGCGGGAATGACAGCACAGTCCTATAGGGCATATCTGGGCAGATACCACGACATCCATCGCCCTGTATGAAACGCGTGTGGACGTAGTGAGTTAGCAGCCTGCTCAGTCATGTGTGATCTTTGAAAACTTTTATTATACTCATATATATCTGCGGTTTCTCGTGTGTGTGTGTGTGTGTGTGTGTGTGTGTGTGTGTGTATGTGCATGTGTGTGTGTGATAATATTGTGGAAAAACACTGTAGTAAGAATCAGGAGACCTGGATTCTGGTTCTTGCTCTGCTGCTAACTACGTGACTTTGTTCAATTCACTTAATGTTTCTGGATCCCAGTTTCCTGATTCATAAATTGAGGAACTTTGATTAGATAGTCTCTAAGGCTACTTTCAGCTGTAAAATTCTGTGTTTCTATTAATTTATTAGCTTTCTAAAAGCCAGGAATAGCAAAAGTAAACATGTTGGAATGCTTTTTAAGTAATGCTGGAGAATATTTCTTGCAACCTCCGGTTAGTGGCTTTCTCAAGCTCTCTCAATAAATCATGATGCACTTCATGAAAATTCACACAGCCCCAGTATTACCCAGCGTTCTCTGAAGAGCAGCGATGCCCCCTTCTTCCCCAGGATGTCTTTATTTGGTATATATTTTAGAATGCTAGACACTTCTCATTCTTTCTGAGCATAACTCATACAGCTGTTTTATTTTAAGAATTGTTTTGAAATAATTGCTTTTGCAGGGTCATTGTTACAGTTTGAGCAGGCATGGTCTTAATTTGGAGAGATATATCTTCATCAAAGCAAGGAATGGAAAATGCCATCAGCCTGGGTTGGTGAAATAAAACTGATTCTCCAAGTATAGCGAGGCTAGAGAAACAAACAAGCAAGCAAGCAAACACACAAACAAAAACTAGACAACAAAAAAGAGAATGGAGGTATTTTTGATAGAATTCTAAAAAAATACTAGATGTGAACTCAATATTGTGAACTTTAAATAAAACTAACAAATATATCTTCACAGAGTAAAAGCTTAAACACTGAATGAAGAAAATATAGAAATCCTTTAAGATTGATTTTTCTGAGCTGTGCAAACAATTCAATGAGAATGGAAAATAACTGTTATTGTCAGTCATGTATGGCACTGCCTGTATGATTTCCCAGTGTAAGCCTTATGGTCGAAGCTGCTTGAACCGTAAATAAATAGACATACCTTCATTCTGGTTTCCTTACCTGACTCTCGTTAAACCCTACCAGCCACTGTAGAAGACCAAAGAAGCAATTTCAATAAATATTTCATTACTCGAGAGCCCATTTGCTGGTATTTCAAATAAATAAGTACATTTTCTGACTCAGTGGATACCAGAAAGTAAAACTCTCCAGTTTCCATTTTCAGACTTTCTTTTACTGTCTGAGGAGGTCAGTCATTTTGGTTTTCCAGTGTACAACTCGATTATTTATTGGAGTAAAATGTTTCAAACCAGGAAAAGGAAAAAAATCCAACCAAAATAATTTATCGAAGACTGTCTCCTGGCAGATTAAGCCCTACTACTTGGCCAGGGTTCATTCCAGAGTGATCAGACTGGTCAAGCTTAAATTGTATGTTTGCAGGAAGTTGCATAAATAACCCCAAATACGGTGACCCTCTTTGCACTTGGTCATCTCCACGACCTTAAAAAAAAAAGTCAGAAAGATAGTAAGAGAAAATATAGCCTGAGACAGTCTAGTTATGGCATTTTCTGAGAAATAACAACCTTTTTGGCTCCTTTCATGTAAAAACATTTATCAGTTGAGACACATGTGCTTCTTCCGGTAAGTGAGTAGAAATACTGCCCCTTTCTTTGTGGGTAACCTGGAAAAACAATTCGGTGTATTTTAAGGAATAATATTTAAGAGCGCAGTTAACTCTTAAGCAATATCCTTATTTTATTATTTTATTTTTATCAACCTGGACATTGCCTTTAGAATTTAATATGGTCCATTTAAATTTCCCCCTTTACAAAGAGACTGTGTATGTGGGTGTGGTGGGAGAAGCAATTTCCTGAAAAACTCCATCTTCCATCTTGCTTATCCAAAGGACAGGCTTTGATTTATGGCTACTGAGAGACAAGAGCGGTATTAGTTACTTTACCTAGTCACTTTTTGCCCAGCAATTTCAGTTCAAAACTGAGGTGGTATTCTCTGACAAACTCTTTTCCTTCCCCAATTTTTCAGTTTTGACCAGAGACACCACCAGTAGTCAAGCCTTCCAGACCAGAAATTATAAAGTTATCTTAACTCTTCTCTCTAATTCCTTTTGACTAGTAGGTTACATGCTGTTGATTCTTTCTCAGTAAGTCCCTCAGATAAATTTTTTTCCCTTCTTAGTGAAAACATCTTTAGGCTTGCAAACAGGGGACCTGAAATTACAGAATCCCACATCTGCCTATTACGGGACCTGACAAGTTACTAGCAGTTTTAGTGCCTTCACTTGTAAGATAGGGAATAACAATATCGGTTCTGCTGATCTCCCAGAGACGTTTTCGTGATGAAACTAATGAGTGTAAACTGTAGATTCTCCCAATTTAATTGGTGGGAACGGGCAGGGATAACCTGACAGGATTTGCTGCCTTCCTTTGGGTGCCAGTACATGAAACTTCAACTCTTTTGCCCCACCATCCACTCTCAGGCATTTGCCAAACTAGAAGGTTTAGGATGGCTTCTTTGCTATCACTTATTGCAGATACCCGGTCCTGATTATGAGATTTAAACCCTCTAGAAACTGCTCACCACACTGCCTACCCCTGTGGACCAAGAGAAAAAGTTACACACCACCTCATTACCACTGAGTGTTCCTTCCAGGCTGCAGCTGAGTCTAGTTGTGCCGTATTACCCACCATCCTTCAAGAGATCATCAAGAATAAATTTTCCCTTCTTCACACCCCTGTTTTCCTCAGCTGCCTACTGGACATCTCCTCTTGGATGGATGTCCAAGAAACATCAAAGCTGGTATGCTTAAAGCTGGACTTATTGTTTTCTGCTCCCAAATTGTTCCTCTTCAGTGTCCCCGTCACAGGAATGGCACTACCATTTACTCACTTGCCCAAGCCAGCAATCTAGGGTTTCCCTCCCTCTCACCAATATTTAATTAAACATTACATCCTTTTGAGTCTATCTCCTAAATATATTTGAATTCTATTCATTTTTCTTCATCTTTATTGCCACCTGTTTCAGGACACCGTCATCTCTTACCTGAATTACTGTTGCAGCTTCTTATCTCCCAGTCTCTACTCATTTCCTTACCTCCCTCAATTTGATCTCCACATTCTAGTTACGGTTAACGTTCTAAAATGTAAATCTGACCATCTTATAACCCTGCGTAAATTTTTTTTCAATGGATTCCAATTGTCTTTAGAATACCATCCAAATTCCATGGATCCTGTATGGTCAAATTTCTGCTATTGCCTCCGACTTTCCTCTTCCTTCCAACTTCCCTCTTCCCACTGGTGTGTGAACAGCTTAAGCTTGAGTAGTTACTTTTGGTTCAAAGAATGGACCATGAGCACCTTCATGACTTTGTATGTGCTATTCCTTCTCACTTGGATGACTCTTTCCCCTCTATTTGCCTGCCTAATTCCCAGTCATTCTTTGAATTTCAGTTTAGATATTGCTTCCTCTGGAAAGCCTTTCCTATTTTGAGAGAACTGTGTATTTCTGCTACTCACCGCATTGTATGGTACCTCTATCCATCACTAATACTCCACAAAGGCAGTGAGTATGTCTGTCTTATTCACCACTCTTCCCACTAGTCAGCACAGTGCCTAGCACATAGAAAACTCTCAAATATTTGTTGAATAAATGGATGAATATAATGAATGACATCTTTATTTTCCTAGGGAAACAGAGTGATATGGTTAAAACAAAATCTACCAGGTATCAGAAGTCCCATATTTCAGTCCCACTTCCCAACTGTGTGACCATGGATAAGCCACCAAACCTCTGTATAAAATGGAATAGTAATATCTGCATCAGAGTACTTCAAGAGTTGTTTTAGTAGTAGTGAGATAATTCACATGAAAGCTCTTTGTAAAATATAAAATTCTCTGCTAATAAAAGGTTCTCATTATCACAATGTCTGTGCCTTCATTGGCATATACATGTGTATATTAACCGTTTTGGACCTATTATTTGAATTTTGCCATTTTATAGATTCTGCGGTATGCATATCTGTTAGCTATTGCTACATAACAACTTTCCTCCAAAAACTTAATGGTTTAAAACCAGGGCTTAGAACCCTGGTTCATTCCAGTTTGAACCCCTGCTGAGAATCTTGCATTTCTAACAAGTTCCCAGCTGATGCTAATGATACCACCCCTGATATACTGAATTAGAATCTACATTTTAACAAGATCCCCAGGTAAGAGTAAGCAGAAGCACGTAAGACTTTTTGAAGTCTAGGCTTGGAACTGGCACTATATCATTTTGTGGCATTTTATTAGATGAAGCAAGTCCAAAGCCAGCCCACATTCAAGAGGTAGGGAAGTATGTTGCTCCTCTTAATGGGAAGACCTCCAAAGGCATATTATTAAGAGCTGTGGACACAGGAATGGAAATAATTGTGGCCATTTTGCAAGTAACCTACTACACTCTGTCAGTGTCTTCTTTTAATTATTTACCAAGTCACAAACCTGACCATGTTACTTTATTTTTAATCTAAAACTATTTAGTGACTCCCCATTGCCTATAAAATAAAGTAAAAATTTATAGCAATGACCTCTCTAAACTTTCCACGTCGGCCTTATCCTTCTGGTCCTTTATGCAGTATTGTTGTTGTTAGTTGCCGTCAAGTCTGTTCTGACCATGTGTGCAGAGTAGAACTGCTCCATTGGATTTTCAAGGCTGTGACCTTGCAGAAGCAGATCACCAGTCTTGTCTTCTGAGGTGCCTCTGTGTGGATTCAAACTGCCAATCATTTGGCTAGTAGTTGAGTGCTTAACCATTTCCCAGGGACTCCCTTTTATGCTTTAGGAATAGAGGATTTCTTATAGTCCTTTCAAACCAATTGTGCTGTTGCTGGCCTCTGCATTTCATGTTGCTCCCTCTGCTAACAGAACCCCTCCTATCTTTCCTTGCCTGGATAATCTTACTCATACTAGTAACAGCACTAACAGTGAAAACATCTAACACTTCAATGCAACTTGTATGCCAATGTTGATTAGTCTAAACACTTTATATATATTATCCCCATGAGGGATGTATTATTATATCTCCATCTTACAGAGAAGGAAACGTGGGCACTAGGAAGTGAAGCAACTTGTCCAGCTAGAAGTCTGGTTCCAGAATCTGGATCTGGAGTCTGCATTTAACCACTAGAGCCTCCTAGCCCTTTAAGACTCAGCTCCGTATGGTCTGTTCTTACCTGTATCTTGGCATTTGCCATGTTCGATTCTCATTTAAATGTCTGATGTCCTTTTGTGTTTTGAGCTCAAGAACACAGAACACGCCTTACTTTTGAAACCATCAAATCTAACGTAGCAACATATCTGCTTTGCCCTGTCCATGCTTATCAAGATACGTCTTTTATGCCATTAAAAATCTCTGCTCCTTCTTGGAAGAAAGAATCAGAGTGAAGACTATTAGTCCTCGCAACATCTCTAAGAAAGAAGTGACGAGTGGGAAGCTCTATCTCATTTTGCAAACAGGAAATTTAGGCATGTGGAGATGAAATCACTCAGCGCTGTGCCAGGATTCTTTTTTGGGGTTTCCGATTCCTAGTTTTGTGTTCCATCTACCAAAAAGTGGTGTCTGTCTATGAAGTGCAGTTGATGGTTGCTTAATTCTCCCTAGAACAAAGTTAAAAAACATAACAATTAAATTAAATCACCCAAGAGGGATGCCTCCTTCCATTGTAAAGTTTTGAGAGAACAAACTTTTGGGGAAACTTTTCCCTGGGGTATAGTGCTTTCTTCTCTTTCAGCAGAATATATTGTGTCTGATGGAGCAAAAAATTGTTTTTAAGAAACCCTGCACCAATCTGTCTGCCCCAGCTCAGACACATGCTCACACAGAAAATTAAATTCGCAGAAATGAGAGGAAATCAAGAGAACCAAAGGAGCATGTCTTCTGTTTCCCAGAATGATTCTCTAGCGTATTTAGTGGCCTGTTGGGTGACAGGGTGAGGAGGGGAAAGGATTGCTTGGATGCAACTGATTTTTCATGTCTTTTTGCTCATTTCATCAAAGCACCATGAAAAAGTAAGCATTATGTCCATTTTACCTGTATGGCTTTAATTTGTTACAAGCTTTATTAGAACTTAAGACAGTTAGAGCAGTTTTTTTTTCCAACTTGAGTTTCATTATTACCATTTGCTTCATTAACAGCAGTAACTTCTTGGATGTGAAGCTTACCTGAAGTGGTAAGTACCTAAAGAAAGTGGAGGAAGAAGAAGAAATAAAAGAAGAGGCTTAAGGAATAGTGTCATTCAGACACATTCATGAGAAAGGATCCGCTGGATGATCTCTACAACTATTTAAAATGTTGCTCCTGTTGAAGTTTTTTGCTATCTGGCTTACATTCTATTATTTTCTAAATCATAATCTATAAATCCCCTTGGAATCATCTATCGTACACATATCATTTTGATCGTACCTTAGCTAGAATTTTTATTCGTATCTCAATTTTGTTTTGCTTTGTGTTGTTTTGCTTCACAGTCACTTCCCAAATGTATTGCTTTCGTCTGGCTTGTATCTCTCTAAACTTCATTTGCCAGTACAACCATACATTTGAGTCCTGGGTTATAAGCTCCATTAGGAGGGGGGCTTTGGTAAGTCTTGTAAACCATGCACATAATAAACGTTAGATGAGAATAATGAAGATGATGTTGCAGATGCTGACCTTTCCTAGTAATCTATTTTCCTTGAAATGATTGTATTCGCCTCAGTGACTAAAAGCATTTCCTTTTTTTTTTTTTTTTTTTTGATATCTCTAGAAGGACCAAGATTCTTCCAGATTCTGTTCCTTTCTACTCCTGAATTAAAAGTTTGACTGAGAAGCTAGAAGCCCAGTCCCTCAGGTCATAGCCCACACTCCTGAAGCTGCAGATGAACTGGCAATTAAAACTAGCAAACTCCCAAACGCTGTCACGAATTCTTCCACCAGATCTCTTATCACCTCTATTCTCAGAATGGCTGGTTTGTTATGAAACTAATTCTTTTCTAGGCCAAGTTTCCTTCGAACAGGGTGCAAAGGCATATGATCCTGTGGATTAGAAGTGGGCTGCCATCAAAATGATATAGCTCTGTTCTTCTCCGTTCCTTTCTTGGAATGGCTGAGAACAGACTTGCTAAGAGAAAAACTTGTTGGCGTTTGGGAGCTGCCAGATTTTAGAGAGCCCAATTATGTCTTTTTTGAACTAGCATTTTTTTAATAGAGTTTAATTTAATTTTTTTTTTTCATTTTTGACATTTCTTGAATTTTAAATTCAAAACCAGGAAGATATGTTTACTCATGGGGAAAATTAAAACAGAGTGTGGGTGAGTAAGCAGGGTCAGCTGTCTAATTGTGATGGCATTTGAGTGGCCACCAAATTCTCCTGTGCTCCAAAAATTGCCCCTTGTTAATGCCTAAAATCCCGCCATTGTTTATGCTTTGCTTTAAGTAATTTTAGTTCTATTGGAGTACTAGTCTTCTCTGTGGTTCAACACGTGTTACCTCTGATTCTTGATTTGTGTTCCCAGAAATTCCTTATGAAAATCATCCCTCCTCCATTTTGGAGGAGCATATTCCGCCTTAGTTTCCAGACTGTGCCAATCAGTCTAGTCCCGTGTCCTGACCAGGGGAAGTGGTTCAGGTGTGGGTACATAGCCCAAGTGGAGAGATATGAAGAGGCTTTTGCTGATTTTTTTTTAGAATTATTTTTTAGAGAAGCCTTTGTTGTTCAAAGAAGCTACTAGACATTTGATCTGTTTTCCACTTGAGTTGTTGGTGGGAAGGTGTAAAGCCTATGACCACAGCCTTCATTTTCAGTCACACACATCCAGAACCAAGGAGACCACTGAGTGGGGCCTGAGGATGGAACTGAGCTTAAGGAAAGCAGAAGGTGGGAGATAGAAACAAACTGATCCTTTGGTGATATATTTGAACATTTAATCACGCCTCACCTGAACTTAGTGCTACCTTCAAAATTAAAAGTTATGTGGGCCAATAAAATCTCTTTTCTGTTCAAATAAATTTGAGTTTGCATATTGTCACTTGCTAAAAAAATAAACAAACAAAAAAAGTTTCCTTACTTACACAAAGGTCTAATTCATTATCTTTTTTATTCTTTTCACCCGCTCTGTGTATTTGGAAATTCTACCATGTATCTCTATTCTGCTACTGATTAGCTTCCTATAATTAATTATATAATAAGTATTTCCTCCACTCTTCATTTCTGCTTTCTTCACAAGGCGAGACATTTAGAATGTTTTCACTTACCATTTCCTCCCTTCCCCCAAATCTTGAGTTATGCTGAGATGATTAATAATTTTAATTCTCTTTTAGAATATGCCCCTTCAATTTCAAGAATCCTTGCCCTTCAAGAGTCCTATAATATGTATAACTCTCAGTCACATCATTATCATCCATTTAGATTTACTCTTAATATTACTGCCCTTTCAACTCAGAGAGTCCCATTGGGTTAACTGAAGCTCCTGGCCTCCGCTGCAGCTTGACTTCTCTGTTGGCACAATCCAGCTTCCTTTCTTCCATGGGTGTTGACTCCAAGGGTATGCCCCAATAAACATCCTGCACAGTAAACTCCACCTCATAGTCTTCTTCCTGAGTATCCAAACTGTGACAGAGGTTAGGCATACTGGTTTTCCATGGGTTCATCCCCAACTAAAACAAAATATGACTAGACAAAGCAAAACAATTATATTGTACCTCAAGTTTGCACTGTTCTTCTGAGGATTCACCTGTTGGGTTTTGTTCCAAGATACAACAGTCAGCTAAGGAGACTGATTTATTCCAGCTGGGGGTAGGAGGGAGAGGAAATCAAAGTAGACAACTATCTTCTAGAATCTCTAATCAAATTTATTTTTTATCTTTGACATATTTATACACCCATGATATCATCACCACAATCAAGGTAACAGACATATCCATCATCCCCCACCAGTTCCTCATTACCCATGTAATTCCACGCTCCCACCATCTCCATACAACCAGTAATCTGCTTTCTGTCACTGTATACTGGTTTGCATTTTCTAAGAATATTATATAAATGGAATCATACACTTTGTATACTTTGATCCGTTTTTTTTTGGTTCTTGTTGTTAGGGGCCGTTGAGTCTGTTCCGACTCATAATGACCAAAGTAAAGGAGAATGAAACACTGCTCAGTCCTAAGCCATCCTAACAATTGTTTCTATCTTTGAGACATTGTTGTAGCCACTGTGTCAGTTCATGTTGTTGAAGGTCTTCCTCTTTTTTGCTGACCGTCTAGTTTATCAAGCATGATGCCCTTCTCCAGGGACTGGTCCCTCCTGATAACATGTCCAAATATGTGAGATGAAGTCTCCTCATCCTCGCTCCTCTCCCAAAACATATTTGTTCACTTTTCTGGCAGTCCATGGTATAGTCAACATTCTTCACCAACATCATAATCCCAAGGCATCAATTCTTCTTTGGTTTTCCTTATTCATTGTCCAGCTTTCGCATGCATATGAGGTGACCGAAAACACTATAACTTGGGTCAGGTGTACCTTAGTCCTCAAAGTGACATCTTTGCTTTTTAACACTCTAAAGAGGTCTTTTACAGCAGATTTGCCCAATGCAATTCATCCTTTGATTCTTGACTGCTATTTCCATGGACATTGATTGTGAATCTAAGTGAAATGAAATCCTTGACAGCTTCAGTCTTTTCTCCGTTTATAATGATGTTGTTTATTTGTCCAGTTGTGAGGATTTTTGTTTTCTTTATGTTGAGGTGTAATCCATACTGAAGGCTGTAGTCTTTGATCTTCATCAGTAAGTGCTTCAAGTCTTCTTCACTTTCAGCAAGCAGGGTTGTGTTACCTGCATATGGCAGGCTATTAATGAGTCCTCCACCAATCCTGATTCAACACTCTTCTTCATCTAGTCCAGCTTCTTGGATTATTTGCTCAGCATACAGACAGAATAAGTATGGTGAAAGGATGCAACCCTGACACACATCTTTCCTGATTTTAAACCAGGCAGTATCCCCTTGTTTTGTTCAAACGACTGCCTCTTTTCCTCTATGTACAGGTTCCGCATGAGCACAATGAAGTGTTCTGGAATTCCCATTCTTCACAATGCTATGCATAATTTGTTATGATTTACACAGCCAAATGCCTTTGCATAGTCAATACAACACAGGTAAAAATCTTTATGGTATTCCCTACTTTCAGCCAAGATCCATCCAACATCAGCAGTGTTATCCCTTGTTCTACATATCTTTCTAAATCCAGTTTGAATTTCTGGCATTTCCCTGTTGATGTACTGCTGTAACCATTTTTGAATTCTCTTCAGCAAAATTTTACTTGTGTGTGATATTAATGATATTGTTTGATATTTTCTGCATTCGGTTGGACCATCTTTCTTTGGAATGGGCATGAATATGGATCTCTTCTAGTCTGTTGGCCAGGTAGCTATCTTCCAAATTTCTTGACATAGACGACTGAACCCTTTCAGCATTACATCCATTTGTTGAAGTATCTCAATTGGGATTCCACTAATTTCTGGAGCCTTGTTTTTCACCAATGCCTTCAGTGCAGATTGGACTTCTTTGTACATTACCATCGGTTCTTGATCATATGCTACTTCCTGAAATGATTGAATTTCAACCAATTCTTTTCGATACAGTAACTCTGTGTATTCCTTGCATCTTCTTTTGATGCTTCCTGCATAGTTCAACATTTTGTCCATAGAATTCTTCAATATTGCAACTCGAGGCTTGAATTTTTTCTTCTGTTCTTTCAACTTGAGAAATGCCAAATATGTTCTTCCTTCTTGGTTTTCAAACTCCAGGTCTTTGCCCATTTCATTATAGTACTTTATTTTCTCGAGCCGCCCTTTGAAATCTTCTGTTCAGTTCTTTTACTTCATTATTTCTTCCATTCACTCTAGCTACTCTACGTTCAATAGCAAGTTTCATACTAACAGAAGGGCTAAATTTTAAAAATACTGATCATATCAAGGGTTGTCAAGAAGTTGGAGGAACTGGCACTCTCATACACCACTGATGGGAGTATAAAACAACATAATCACTTTGGAAAACAGTTTGGCACTTTCTTAAAAATTTAAACATACACCTATCATATGATCCAGCTATTCCATTACTAGGTATTTAGCACAGAAAAAGAATATGTCTTCACAAAGACTGGTACCAAAAGTTTCACAGTAGCTTTATTTAAATAGTCAAAAACTATACCAGCAGGTGAATGAATAAATAAGTTGTTGTATTTCATTCAATGGAAAAGTACTCAGCAATAAAAAGGAATGAATTATTGATACACTCAATATGGATTGATCTCCATATAATTATTCTAACAGAAAAACCACCACTCGTCTGTCAGTTTGTTGTACTGTGGTGACTTGCGTGTTGCTGTGATGCTGGAAGCTATGTCACCAGTGTATCAAACACCAACAGGGTCACCCATGGTGGATAGGTTTCAGTGGAACTTCCAGACTAAGAAAGACTAGGAAAAGTACCTGGTGATCACTTGTGAAAAACAAAACAAACAAACAAACAAAAAAACTCAGCCAATGAGAACCTTATGAATAACAGTGGAACATTGTCTGATATAGCACCTGAACATGAGCCTCTCAGGTTGGAAGGCACTCAAAATAAAAGTGGGGAAGAGCTACCTCCTCTAAATAGAGTCAATCTTAATAACGTGGAGGGAGTGAAGCTTTCAGGACCTTCTTTGCTCATGTGGCATGACTCAACATGAGAAGAAACAGCCACAGACATCCATTAGTAATTGGAATGTGGGATGAATGAAGTATGAATCAAGGAAAATTGGAAGTTGTGAAAAATGAAAGGAAACACTTGCAGATTGAGATTCTAGGCATTAGTGAGCTAAAATGTACTAGTATTGGCCAATTTGAATCAGACATTCATGTGATCTACTATGCCAGGAATGACAAATTGAAGAGAAATGGCCTCACAATCATTGTCTAAAAGAACATTTCAAGATCTATCCTGAAGTACAACACCGTCAGTGACAGGATAATATCCATATGCCTACAAGGAAGACCAGTTAATACAAATGTTATCCAAACGTACCCGCCAACCACTAATGCCAAAGATGAAGAAAATGAAGATTTTTACCAACTTCTGCAGTCTGAAATTGATCAAACGTGCAATCAAGATGCATTATAATTACTAGTGATTGGATTGTGAAAGTTGGAAACAAAGAAGAAGGAACAGTAGTTGGAAAATATAGCTTGGTGATAGAAAAAGTGCTGGAGACTGCATGACAGAATTTTGCAAGACCAATGACTTACTCATTGCTAATACCATTTTTCAACAACATAAATGGCGACTGTAAGTGTGAACCTCACGGAATGGAATACACAGGAATCAATTCAACTAAATCTGTGGAAAGAGATGATGGAGAAGCTCAATATCATCAGTTGGAACAAGACCAGGGACTGACTGCAGAAAAGACCATCCATTGCTCCTATGCAATTTCAAGTTGAAGCTCAAGAAAATTAAAAATGTCCACAAGAGCCAAAGTATGACCCTGAGTATATCCCACCTGAATTTAGAGACCATCACAAGAATAGATTTAATTCACTGAACTCTACTGACCTAAGACCAGATCAGTTTTGGGATGACATTGAGGACATCATTGTTGTTGTTGTTGTTAGGTGTCATTGAGTCTATTCCAACTCATAGCGACCCTATGTACAACAGAAAGAAAAACTGCCCAGTCCTGTGCCATCCTCACAATTGTTTCTATCTTCGAGCCCATTGTTGCAGCCACTGTGTCAATCAATCTTGTAGAGGGCCTTCGTCTTTTTCACTGATCCTGTACTTTACAAGCATGATGGTCTTCTCCAGGGACTGGTCTCTCCTGATGACATGTCCAAAGTACATGTTACGCAGTCTCGCCATCCTCACTTCTAAGGAGCATTCTGGCTGTACTTCTTCCAGGACATATTTATTTGTTCTTCTGTCAGTCCATGGTATATTCAATTTTCCTCGTCAGCACTGTAATTCAAAGGCATCAATTCTTCTTAGGTCTTCCTTACTCATTGCCCAGCTTTCGCATGCATATGAGGCAATTAAAAATGCCATGACTTGGGTCAGACGAACCTTAGTCTTCAAAGTGACATCTTTGCTTTTTAACACTTTAAAGACGTCTTTTGCAGAAGATTTGTCCAATGAAATATGTCCTTTTATTTCTTGACTGCTATTTCCTTGGACTTTGATTGTGGATCTAAGTAGAATGAAATCCTTGACAAATCCTATATTTTCTTCATTTATCATGATGTTACTTATTGGTCCAGTTGTGAGAATTTTTGTTTTCTTATATTGAGGTGTAATCCATACAAGGACATCATAAGTGAAGAAAAGAAAATGTCATTAAAAAGATGGGAAAGAGAGAAAAAACCAAAATGGATGTCACAAGAGACTCTGAAACCTGCTCTTGAAGGTAGAGTAGCTAAAGCAAATGGAAGAAATTATGAAGTAAAAGATTTCAAAGGGGGGGCTTGAGAAGACAAAGTAAGGTATTATAATGAAATATGCAATGACCTGGATTTGGAACACCAAAAGGGAAGAACACACACGTCATTTCTCAAGCTGAAAGAACTGAAGAAAAATTCAAGCCTTGAGTTACACTTTTGAAGGATTCTATGGGCAAAATGTTGAATGATGCAGAAAGCATCAAAAGAAGCTAGGTGGTCTGAACCCCCCAGAGGCTCCTCAGGATTAAAGATTCATAACAAACTCGTTGTTGTCAAGTTGATTCTGACTCATAGTGATCCTACAGTAGAGAGACATTACATCCCATAGAGTATCCAAGGCTGTAACTTTATGGAAGCCAACTGCCACATCTTTCTCCTGAGGAGCAGCTGGTGGTTTGAAATGCTGACCTTTCGGTTAACAGCTGAGCCCTTAACCACTGAGCCACTAGGGCTCCTAAGAAACCTGGTGGGGCAATTCTACTCTGTCATATAGGGTCCCTTACCTTTCATTCACTTAACAGTGTCTTTCAAAGAGCAGACATTTTTAATTTTGACTAATACCAATTTCTCAAATTTTTTACGGATTATGCTTCCGATGTCTTATCTAAGAAATCTTTGCATAACCCAAGGTGCAAATATTTTCTCCTATGTTTTCTTCTAAAAGTTTAGAGTTTTACATTTTCCATTTAGGTCTATGATCTATTTATTTAAAATGTTTCATATGATCCATTTGAGTTAATTTTTGTACATGGTGCAAGATACGGATCGAAATTCATTTTATTTTTTGCATATGGATATCCAAGTGTTCCAGCACCATGTGTTGAAATCATCGTCTAATTTTAAAATATGGGACACATAATTCCAGTGCGGTCCATAGATGATCTCAGTATAATCACTTCTAGCTCTTGATAAATATGCAAATTCCTGGGTCTCACACCAGCCCTTTTCAATTAAAATCTTATTACAAATACCATAGGTGATTCTTGTAGATACTAAAGTTTGGGAACGACTTGCATAATGGCATTATTGTCCATTAACACTTTACTTCAAGTCAGCACTGTCACCATCAGAGCCCCAAAAAGACATAATTTGGAAAAAGTAAGAACTGTATAGGATGGAAGGAAACCAGAACAGTTTCTATATATATATATATATATATATACACATATATATATAAATTACAGAAAAACTGGAATATACACAAAAGTAGGTGGAACAGTGTAATAAATTCCTATGAACATATTGGTGAATCTCAGCAATGATTAATGTTAAACATTATTTTTTTAAAGAAACAAGAAAAAGTACAGGTGAAATTTTACTATTGTGGAAAAAAAAACCTTCCAAGGTAAAAATCAACAGGAAAAACCAAAAGGAGGAAAAAATTAAATAAACAATTGCAAAAATCATAAAATCAAAGACAAATGTATTTGCCAACATAAATATTAAAAACTTCTACTCATCAAAAAAATCTTAAGTGAGTTAAAACACACATAATAATCTTGGAAATATTTTTGAATAGCATGTGATTAATTTTTAATCCATAAAGTAATAAAAAATGATTAAAAATGACAAAAACCCCACTAAGTGATAAATACATAAGGGGACCAAGGACATGAAATACACCACTGAGATCATTTTGAGAAAATATTATGTAGCCAATAAAATTATCTTTAAAAATAATTTTTATAATGGTGGAAAATACTTAAGATACAGTGAAAAAAACAAAATTGTATGTTTCATATGTCCTAATGTGTATAAAACAATGCTTAGGGAAAAAAGGCTGAAGTAAGTATGCTCCTGATGGTATTTTCTAAATTGTCCTTAATGAGCATGAATATATAGCTGAAGTAATTAGAAAAGAAAAAAAAAATCAAGTACATTTTCTTAAAGAAGAAAATGTCTTAAATGAGATATTTCCTTGACAAAGTCAGACAATGGCAGAGAGTAAAAAGATGGATACCAAAAAATTAAACCAAACCCATTGCCATTCAGTTGATTCTGACTCATGAGTTGAAACAGATGGATAAAGGAGCAAAACAAAACAAAACAAAACAAACAACGCATCCAGAAGGGCTGAAGACTGATTATATGCATAACATCTTCAATGGGAAGGCACAGGTAATGGTTTCCTCACTTGCAAGTCTTACCAGTTATGAAGACTGCTTTAATAGGGTCTCTACAGATTGGGATGACTGGCAGAAGTGGATAGATTCTAATGACAATGTTACAGTGTGATTTCCTCATCAAGAGTAGACTCAGATGGAGTCCAAAGAGCCCCCTTTCTTGACTCAAAAAGTGAAGGGGGACAAAGAAGAAAAAATTTAAAGTGGTTACAGGCTTTTCATTAGTCTAAAGCTATGCGTTGGTGAAATGTCTATTTGTTCAGAGACTCTTCTACAGACCAGCAGCTTATCTAAGCTATTTCACCAAATTGGAAACCCACTCATATTTTCTGGGTTTGTATTTCTGAACTGAAATTGAACTCTGGCACTTCAGTTCACATGACATAAGAACAATGTAACTTTTTGTTTTGAATAAGAATGGCTTTAAAAGTCTCATAAATGGGTCCTGCTTGTTCTTGGATATCAAGTAGCACTTATAAACTCTAGTCCCTAAAATTCTGTGGAATCGTGAATAAATAACTGTTAAGGAAGCAGAAATGTACAAGTCTACATCTCAGATTACACGTAAATTCAGAAATAAAAAAAGATGTATTTACCCTCTTAAAATGTAGGAATGTAAATTGCATCAAGAATTACAAGAAAGCATATTGAAAGACATAGATTATTATCTAGGAAAATACATTAATTAATCTAAAAAAAGTAAAGTAGAATATCAAGTAAAGCTAGAGAGATCTCCTAAGCACTACAAAGAGTACTGGAAGAAATTTTGATACACTGCTTATTTAGATGGTTCTTTAATTTTATAGCTTCATGAAGTATAATCTACAAGAAAATCCAACACCTCTACAACAAAAAGAAAAATAATCCAATTAAAAAGTGGGCAAAGAAAATGAACAGACACTTCACCAAAGAAGACATTCAAGCGGCTAACAAACACATGAGGAATTGCTTGCCATCACTAGCCATTAAAGAAATG
Source organism: Trichechus manatus latirostris (assembly GCF_000243295.1). Taxonomy (NCBI): domain Eukaryota; kingdom Metazoa; phylum Chordata; class Mammalia; order Sirenia; family Trichechidae; genus Trichechus; species Trichechus manatus. Next base: position 8,488,646 of record NW_004443968.1, on the reverse strand, counting down.
CAAATTAGAACCACAGTGAGATACTATCTCACCCCAGCATTACTGGCACCAATCAAAAACATTGGAAATAACAAATGCTGGAGAGGCTGCGGGGAGATTGGAACTCTTATGCACTCCTGGTAGGAATACAAAATGATAAAACCATTTTGGAAAATGATATGGCACTTCCTTAGAAAGCTAGAAATAGAAATACCATACTATCCAGCAATCCCACTCCTGGGAATATATCCTAGAGAAATAAGAGCTGTCACACAAATAGACATATGCACACTCATATTCATTGCAGCACTGTTCACAATAGCAAAAAGATGGAAGCAACCTAGATGCCTATCAACAGATGAATGGATAAACAAACTATGGTGCATACACACAATGGAGTATTATGCAATGAGAAAGAACAATGAAGCATCTCATAACCTGGATGAAACTGGAGGACATTATGCTGAGTGAACTAAGTCAATCACAAAAGGACAAATATTGTATAAGACCTGTACTGTAAAAACTCATGCAACAGTTTACTCACAGAAAGTAGCAATCTTTGTTGGTTACCAGGGATGGGAGGGGTGGGGGGCGGAATACTAAATAGGCAATAGATAAGTGGTATCTTGGGTGAAGGGTGAGACAGTACACAGTACTGGGGAAACTAGCACAACTTGTACAAGGAAAGGTCATGGAAGCTCCATAGACACATCCAAACTCCCTGAGGGACTGAAGTGCTGGGCAGAGGGCTGTGGGGACCATGGTCTCAGGGAACATCTAGCTCAATTGGCATAACACAGTTTATAAAGACAATGTTCTACATTCTACCTTGGTCAGTAGTGTCTGGAATCTTAAAAGCCTGTGAGCAGCCATCTAAGATACTCCGCTGGTCTCACCCCTTTGGGAGCAAGGGAGAATGAAGAGAATAGGATACAAGGAAAAGATTAGTTCAAAGGAATAATGGACCACAGCTACCACAGCCTCCACCAGACTGAGTCCAGTACAGCTAGGTGGTGCCCGGCTACCACCACAGACTGCTCTGACTGGGATCACA
>NW_004443968.1:8453991-8487290 GCF_000243295.1 Trichechus manatus latirostris | reverse complement strand
AAGACTGTAATCAATGTCACTGAATTGTACACTTAAAAACTTTTGAAATAGTGTAACTTTGGCTATGTATATTTTCACCAAAAAAAAAAAAAAAAGTCCTCCAAGGTCGAGAAGGGAGAGTGTTGACACGTCGTGGGGTTGTTAACCAATATCATAAAACAATATGTGTACTCACTGTTTAATGAGAAACTATTTGTTCTATAAACCTTCATCTAAAGTACAATAAAAAAAAATATATATACATAAAAAATTAAATTAGAATATCAAGTAAAGCTAGTGAGATCTCCAAAGTACTACAAAGAGTACTGGAAGAAATTTTTATATACTACTTATTTAGATGGTTCTTTACTTTTATAGCTTCATGAAGTATAGATTAAATTTTTCATTCAGTCTTCTTTTGTGATAAATACTAAAGGAATTATCATCAAAACAACTATTGAGTATCAAAAGTATGCAGAATATATTTCATAAAATTAAGTAAAATAAATAAATTTGTATAAAATTTTTTTTTCTCAGGCTGGACAAGAGAATAATAGTAATACTTCTCCAAAAAAGCACCAGGTAAGGATTTCCTAAGGGGGTTAAAAATAGATTTAAAGATTGATCCAAGTTATTTTCACTATTTTTGTGAAGTCTCTTTTTAAAACCAAGAATTGGAACATATAGTATGATGATTATGATTCTAATTCAAGGGAAAACAATCTGATTAATACAGTAGCTGAAATTGGAATAGGGCCAAATAAATACTATATGTTTCATTGCTTCATATCCTAAAATACATACTACTAGATTTCTCTGACATGAAGTACTCCTGCTTAGGTTTCACTTACTTAAAATGTATTACTGTGAAGTGCATTAAAAATAGGATAGAAAATGTGATTAAAAGGTAGGATTATCAATGGAGCATTGAGCTCTGAGCTCCAATTGACCTGGAGGAGTAAGTGTCACACCTAAACTTCCAGGCCTGTGAGTCTGCATCCTGCCATACACCTTCTACGTAACGTGTTCAACAGCTTACGTAAACACCTTGTATGAAGTATTTTAAATGTGTAAGACAGGTTTTTCAATGATGGTGTTCTGTTTCTGTAAAGAGGGGTTGTCAGTGGGCTATGTAAATAACTAGTCAGCATTTTGAGATTGTTTTGATGGTACACTTAACAAGATGAGCTTGATTTTCACAATTAGTTTGGTCAGATCCAGGGTATTAACTCCTATTACTTAGTTAATTCTGTTCCTTCTCAGATTCTGTGCTAAAATACTAAGATGAGCATTAAGGCTGAAAACTCCTCATTTGACATTCGAAGGAACATGTCCAGTTGGCACTAATGCAAGCCATGACTTTTGGAAATATGTGTAATTCTATCTCACATAATTTTGACTTGTCTAGTTCTTTAGGCTAGAAATTGTGCTTAGTCTTTTAGTGAATGCCAGAGTTATCACTCCTATATCCATATTTGGAAGTAGTCTAAAGGAAAACGTTTCTCAGTCTTCAACCATGCTGTTACTCATAGAAAAATTCCTTGGACTCAGTTAAAAAAAAATGGTTATCTGATAATAAGGAAAGTATTATTTTCCACTTCAAATCAAGAGCCATTTATCAAATGCTAGCTCTGTATCAGGTATTATATTAAGCACTCAAAATTAAAAAAAAAAAAAAGATGAGCACTATATGGTTTCCACCCATCAATACACCATTTTGTATTTGACAGACTGTATTTAAATACATTATCTTATTTCATCCTCACTGGAACTCCATGAGATAGGTATTATCAGCACCATTTTACAGATGAAATAACTGAAATGGAAATGTCACTTGCCCTAGATCACAGTTTAGTAGAGCCAAGATTATATAACCCAGGTAATTTTGACTCCAAGTTTTTTTCTTTTATTAATCAATGCCATATGTTTTCCCTAATGTCTTTTAGTGATGACAAACCAAGTGACTCTTTTAAAGTAGAAATCCCTCTAGCCTAAAGTAAGAATTTCAATAACTTACCTAAATTCACTGGTCATTTCAATACCACAGGAGCAGGAAATGACTCAATTCATGAGAAAATTCATGCACCTGTGGATTTTGTCTTTTGTGCCAGATGAACAGGTGAAGTTGGATTTGATTTGCTCCATGACTAAATTCTAATATTAGGATTTAAAATGGATATGTAATCTCACTCTGATTCTATTTCTCCTGTAATGCTGCCTAATGGTTATGCAAGTCTCAGACATGAAGTTAAAGTAACAACATGTTCCTTTATCCAATAACATCAAACTGAGATCTTTCTGGTTCACTTTTGATAGACCTCTAGGCTTTAAAGGTGAGTCAGGCAGCTGCAGAAAACTTGATCTTATTTTCTGCCCCTGGCAAGACTTTTTCAAGTTCATCTTTTTGCCCTTCTCTTAAAATCTGATAAAAAATGAAATGTCAGGAAAACAAGCTCTCGGGCTAAAAAACTTGTGTCTGTCTCTGTGACAGATGTCAACTTGAAAGGTTTCAGGTCACCTGTCAGAAGTGTGTCAGTGTGATCTGTACTCACATCGACTGGACCTCACACCAACATTGAGTTCGGACTTTAAAAATAGCCTTGAAAAAGAATCAAATGATTTCAAGTCATGGCCGTTCTCACTAACTTTTAACTCTGATTAATTAGACTAAGGGAGGGGGATGGAGAATGAGAGAGAGAGACTTTTACAAAGGACAGCTTGACCTTTGGGTGCCCCTGGCAGTGAACCAATCAGCATTCTTGTAATCCAAACACAGATGCCTAGAGCTAAACAAATCCTATACTTGTGAACAAGAATTCAGTTTGCTGTCAAAATACAGTGAGGAGCAGCACGGTATTGCTTTTAAACAAAATATCATGAATTAAAGTTTAAATGTTTCTGATTAACAGAGAAAAGTAACATTGAGCAACACAATGTCTTCATGGTGGCACAATTTAGTAACAAATATTTCCAGGAACAAATTCCATAAGCTGTCATGTGTTTTTAAAAATCTTGTATCCTAACTCCAATCTGGACAAAATTATATTTTATGCCAGAAACGTAGCTGATATTATGGTACAAGTCAGTAGTTTGTAATGACCAATTAATGGGTTGAACTCTGTTTTCTTTCTATGTTAGCTACACACTGTTTGAATTATTTATCACAGTGATTAAAAATATTTTTAAATTAACCTTTATCTTAGCTCGGACAACTTAAGAATTGTAAAAAAAAGAAAAAAAAAAGATGGATTTTATTTAATCTTTTGCTCCGTAACCAAGAAGATAAAAGACTCCAAAGGCATGGCTACCAAATCTACCACTTTAAACAAGAGGCTAGATCAGAATAGAAGAGAGGGTCCATGGAATGTAAACCCCAGAAACTTCAATAGCACAATAGAGATGTTGGTTTTTTTTTTTTTTCCTCTTTGTTTGACAGAGCTTTTAGGCATACAATATGTCTTAGGCTGGGTTCTCCAGTGAAGCAAAACCACTAAAGTGTATAAATATATATATAGAGAGAGAATTTTTATCAAGGAAATAGCTCATGTGATTGTAGAGGCTGGAACATCCCAAGTCCATGGATCAGGATAGAGGCTTCTCCTGACTGATGTAGCTGCAGGGTCTGGTGAACCCAAGATTTACAGGTCAGAGAGTAGGGATCTTGCTCACAGGCTGTGAAGATCAAATGAATCCCAAGATTGGCAGGCAAGACTGCAAGGCTTCTCCTGATTCATGACGTAGCTGCAGGGGCTGGCAGACCCAAGATCAGCAGCTTGGAGAGCAAGACTCTTGCTCACAGGCTGCAAAGATTGACAAATCTCACAATCAACAGGTAAGCTGCTTGCTAAAGTCCCAAGAACTGGAGGTCAGACAAACAGGAGGCAGCTGCAGGATCCAGAGAGGGCAAAAACTAGAATGTCCACTTATATTTGGATATAAGCTGCACACCCAAGGAAACTCCCTTTTAACTAATTGGCTACTCATTGTAGATCCCATGTGGGGGTGATCATACATAAATACTGAGAATCATGGCCCAGCCAAATTGACACACAATCTTAACCATCACAGTCTACCCCTTATCAACTTGGCACCTGTACAATCTCCCCAAACCATACATAATCTCTAAATAAAGACAATTATGAAGTCATACTTGCACCTAACATGATACAACTAATATGCGTACAACAAAAAACGCACCAGCCCTATTTCCATCTTGTATTTCATAAGTGAAGAAAATGAAAATATTTGATGCACACATGCAAAGCAGAAATACTCATAACAATTACTGTCTTTGTTTCTACAACTGGTCACATGGCCATAAGTGGTATTTAGAAATACCTTCTTCCACCACCCATTCCTCAGCAAGCACCTCAGCTGGTCATGGTTCTTTGCCTGGTGGGGTGACCCAAACCTTCATTCCTGAAGATTCTGTGTCATTAGTAGTCATGTAAGAATTAAGTTGCTGTAGTTTTCCATTGACTTTAATCACAGGGCATGGTAGTACTAAGAGACACCCTACGGCATCTCCTGCATTCCAGACATACTCTTCTTTCCCTCCGTTATGTAATATCAACCCAATTTCCTCTTGGTAATTGGGATCAATCACACAGCCAGTCTGGTAACTCTCTTCTTTTCCTAGTGATCCAGAGGCATAAGGAGCCCAAAGTGTCCAGGTGGCATTCTTAGCTTCCAGCTCAATGGAATCAGTGATGTGTCTCCAGGTGGGAGTATTCCTCCCTTTGGAACTAAGACCTCTAGATCTGTTGAGCATAAGGTTTCAGGGACAGGAAGCAAAAATCTTGTGAGTGGGTCACTAGGGGTAATAGTGAGTGGTGCCACTCCCATTTCTCCCCTTGATTCCTGGACTCATGAATCTTGGCTATGGAAGAAACAGCACCATATATTGGACACTGGTTTAAAGCATATACAGTCTCCAGGAGAACATTGCCCCAACCTTACAAGGCATTGCCACCTAGCTGGTGCCATAATTGTGTCTTTGGGAGGCCATTTCATCGTTCTATCAAGACAGCTGCTTTCAGGATGATGGGAAATATGGTAAGACCAGTGAATTCCATGAGCATGGGCCCACTGCTGCACTTCATTTGCTGTGAAGTGAGTCCCTTGATCAACGGCAATTCTGTTGGGATACCATAACGGTCGATAAGTCATTCTGCAAGTCTACAGATGGTAGTTTTGGCAGAAGCATCGCGTGCAGGGAGGGCAAATCCATAGCCAGAGTAAGTGTCTATTTGAGTAAGGACAAAATACCACCCTTTCCATGATGGAAGTGGTCCAATGTAATCAACTTGCCATTAGGTTGTTGGCTGATCACCTCGAGGGATGGTGCCATATCGGGGACTCAGTGTTGGTCTCTGCTGCTGGCAGATTGGGCACTCAGCTGTGGCTGTAGCCAAGTCAGCCTTGGTGAGTGGAAGTCCATGTTGCTGGGCCCATTCATAACCTCCGTTCCTGCCACCATGGCCACTATGTTCATGAGCCCATTAAGCAATGATGGGAGTAGATGGGGAAAGAGGATGACAGGTTTCCATAGAACACGTCATTCTAGCCACTTGATAGTCATCTGCTGAGGTCACACTTTGGTGAGCATTCACGTGAGACACAAATATGTTCACTTCTTTTGCCCATTCAGAGAGGTCTATCCACATACCTCTTCCCCATAAATCCTTGTCTCCAATTTTCCCATCATGTTCCTTCCAAGTTCTTGACCATCCAGTCAAACCATTGACCACAGCCCATGAATCAGTATATAAGTGCACATCTGGCCATTTCTCCTTCCAAGCAAAGTAAACAATCAGGTGTACTGCTCAAGTTCTGTCCATTGGGAGATTTCCCTTCACCACTGGCCTTCAGGGAGGCCCCAGAAAGGGGCTGTAGTGCTGCCACTGTCCATTTTCAAGTGGTGCCTGCATATTGCACAGAACCATCTGTAAACCTGGCACAAGTTTTTTCTTCTTTGGTGAACTGATTATAAGGAACTCCCCATGAGACTGTAGTTGCAGACCAAAGGTAATGTGACAGGAGTGCAGACCATGGGCATTTGGGCCACTTCCTCATGCAGCTTTCTTGTGCCTTCAGGTCCTGCTCGGGCCCGATCTCATGTATACAACTTCCATTTAATGATGGCGCGCTGCTGTGCAAGTCCAACTTTATGACTCTGTGGGTCAGACAACACTCAGTTCACGATGGGTGGCTCAGGCTGCATGGTGACTTGGTGTCCCATGGTTTATGTGTTCAGCCGCTACTAAGGCCCAGTAACAAGCCAAAAGCTGTTTCTCAAAAGGAGAGTAATCATCTGCAGAGGACGGCAGGGCTTTGCTCCAAAATCCTAAGGGTCTGCACTGTGATTCATCAATAAGGGCCTGCCAAAGACACCAAACAGCATCTCTATGTGCCACAGACACTTCAAGCACCATTGGATCAGCTGGATCATGTGGTCCGAGTGGCAAAGCGGTTGGCATGGCAGCCTCAACCTGCTGCAGAGCCCTCTTTTGTTCTGGGGCCCACTCAAAACTAGCAGCTTTTCAAGTCACTTGATAAATAAGCAGGAGTATCACACCCAAATGAGAAATACGTTGCCTCCAAAATCCAAAGAGGCCCACTAGGCATTGTACCTCCTTTTTAGTTATGGGAACAGCCAGATGCAATAACTTATTCTTCACTTTCGAAAGAACATCTCAACAGGCCCCACACCACTGGACCCTTAGAAATTTCACTGAGGTGGAAGGTGCCTGAATTTTTGTGGGATTAATTTCCCAACCTCTAGCACCCAAACGTTTTACCAATAAGTCCAGAGTCATTGACATTTCTTCTTTACTAAGTCCAATCAGCATAATGTCATCAATGTATTGGACCAGTGTGACATATTGGGGATGGGAAAGACAATCAAGATCCCTGCAAACTAAATTATGACATAAGCCTGGAGAGTTGATATAGCTCTGAGGTAGGCAAGTGAAGATATATTTCTGACCTTGCCAGCTGAAGGCAAACAGCTTCTGGTGGTCCTTTGAAACAGGTATGGAGAAAAAAGCATTAGCCAGATCAATAGCGGCATACCAGGTACGAAGAGATGTATTAATTTGCTCAAGCAATAAAACTACATCTGGAACAGCAGCTGCAATTGGAGTCACCACCTGATTAAGTTTTTGATAATCTACTGTCATTCTCCAAGATCCATCTGTTTTTTGCACAGGCCAAATAGGCGAGTTGAATGGGAATGTGGTGGAAGTCACCACCCCTGTATCCTTCAAGTCCTTGATAGTGTCAATAATCTCTCTCTCTAATCCCTTCAGGAATGTGGTATTGCTTTTGGTTTACTATTTTCCTAGGTAGGGACAGTTCTAATGGCTTCCACTTGGCTTTTCCTACCATAATAGCCCCTACTCCATTTTTCAGGGATCCAGTGTGGGGGTTCTGCCAGTTGCAGAGAATATCTATTCCAATTATGCATTCTGGAACTGGGGAAATCACCACAGGATGGGCTTGGGGACCCACTGGACCTACTCTGAGATGGACATGAGCCAAGACTCTATTAATAACCTGACCTCCATATGCCCCCACTCTGACTGGTGGTCCACAGTGACATTTTGGGTCTCCTGGAATTAGTATCACCTCAGAGCCAGTACCCAGTAATCCCCCAAAAGTCTGATTATTTCCTTTTCTCCAATGAACAGTCACTCCTGTAAAAGACTGTAGAACCTTTTGGGGAAGGCTGGGAGAAAGATTAACAGTAAAAATTTTTGGCAGCGTACTGCAGTCCTTCCTCAAGGAGACCTGGCCTCCCCTTCATTCAGGGGGTTTTTGGTCTTTAAACTAGCTCAAATCTGGGAATTGATTGAGGGACGGTGACTCTCTATTCTGGCAATTTGAGTTAGACTGCTGTTCACCTGATCTAGAATTCATCCGTTTGTATAGATCAAGTAAATATTTAGTAGACTTCCTATCTATTTCATTCCTAGGGACACCATGACTAAGTGGCCAACGCCATAAGTCCATACGAGTCAGACTATTCTGATTACTGCTTTGACTCCTCTGTCTATTACTGTAACCACACCCACCTTGTCTTTGTTGATTGAGTGCAGTCACTTGGCCCCTACTACCACGGGGCCCAATCAGCCCCATTGTAATTAGGTGTCTTAATTCAGTTAGGGCAGTTCCCACTGTCAAATCTAACTTACATAAAATAGCAATCACAGCAGTCTTCAAGGATACTGGAGCTCCCTTCACAAATTTGTTCCTCATAGTTGTGGTAAAAGGTGTGTTCTCTGGACACTCCATGTGTGGGTCTGTGGGTCTATCTTGATAAATCCACTCTAACATGCCAATTTCCCTAAGCCTTTGGATACCATCTTCTATAGTATACCAAGGCAGGTCTGGTACTTCAACTTGATTTAGTGTCGGCCACCTCACAATCCGTGCTTCAGCAACCCAACCAAATAAACTATTAGATCCTTTCCTAACTTCTCTAGCTGAAACACTGAATGAACAATCTGTGCTTAGTGGACCCATATCAATAAACTCAGACTGATCCATCTTTATGTTCCTTGCACCATTATTCCACACCCTTAAATAGCCACTCCCACACATATCCCCCAGGTTTCTGTTTGTACATATTAGAAAAGTCAAGCAGTTCTTTTGGAGTGTAGCATACCTCCTCCTGGGTCACACTTTGTACTTCACTTTTGGGGGCTCACTGGAACTTAAGTCTAGTTATATGTCTAGAAGCCAGAATCGGTAGTGTGGAATAGTTTTGAGAACACTCAGCATTGTCTTGTAAAGTATCTGCCTCAGGTGATGCCCCAGGCAATGACTCAGGCAAGGGCTCTTTAGAGGCAGCTGGGCTAGGGCTAATCTCATTAGATGGGCGTGGAGGGGCTAATGATTTTTCTGGGCAGGGTGGTTTAGCAGACAAACATGGAGTAATCTCCTTAGATGGGAGTGGTTGTGTTGGCAGGAGTGATTCGACAGAATTTAAGGGTTCAGTGTCTTCAGTTTCCTGATTATCTGCTCATATGTCCCCATCTTAAGTTTCAAGATCCCATTTCTTCCCAATCAATGTTCTCACTTTAACTTTACACACCTCTCAAGGTTGGCAATTGAGCTGGAGCTGTAATTCAGCCACTCTTACAATAAGACTCTGGGCTTTGTTTTCGGCAATATCAGCTCTGCTACTATAAGAAATAAGGCTTTCTTTCAAAGCACAGGTGGAAACTTTGAGGTCGTTTGTGTGGCACTTGAGCTTTGATTCTGAAGCCCTGAGTGCTTCTCTTTCTTTTATCAGTTTGTCTAGCAAAAGTAGAACAAACCAACCAGCTTCCTTATACTTCTCTTTGTGACAAAATTGTAGAAAGGTATCATATATGCAATCACCCAGAGCCTCGCCTTTCACCAATATCTGATCTATTGGTGGTGATATTTTGCGTATTTCAATCACCACTTCACACCATGGATTAGCAGTGCCTTCTTTACTTCTAGAAGCAGAGTAATCAACATCTTTAAGACTAACCAGACTTGAGAACCAGTTTAGAAAACTCATCCTTACAATTTTGTTTCTCTAGAACCACTCTCGGTACCAAATATCTTAGGCTGGGTTGTCTAGAAAAGCAAAACCAGTAAAGCGTATATATATACAGAGAGATGTTTATCAAGAAAACAGATTGTAGAGGCTGGAACATACCAAGTCTGTAGATCAGGATAGAGGCTTCTCCTGATTTAAGTAGCAGCAGGGGCTGGTGAACCCAAAATCAGCAGGTCGGAGAGCAGGGCCCTTGCTTATCGCTGTGAAGGTCAACTAATCCCAAGATCAGCAGGTAGGCTGCTAGCTCAAGTCCCAAGAACTGGAGGTCAGACAAACAGGAGGCAGCTGCTTGATCCAGAGGGGAAAAAGCCAGAATGCCCATTTAAATTGGGATGCAGGCTACATACCCAAGGAAACTCCTGTTCAATTGATTGGCTACTCACTGCAGATCCCATCATGGGGATGATCACGTGTAAACACTGAGAATCTTGGCCCAGCCAAATAGACACATAATCTTACCCATCACACAATACTTCCCTACTTTCAGGTGGGCCCATCCTTGACTTGAAATGAAGGTGAGTTTCTTGAAGATTTGTTTATCGTATCAAGGTCTGGCCACCACGCATTTTTCAGTTTGTTGTACTGTGGTGGCTTTCATATTGCTGTGATGCTGGAAGCTATGCCACCGGTATTTCAAAGACCAGCAGCATCAGCCATGGAGGACAGGTTTCAGCAGAGCTTCCAGACTAAGATAGACTAGGAAGAAGGAGCTGGTGGTCTACTTCTGAAAAAATTGGCCAGTGAAAACCTTATAAATTGCAGTGGAACATTGTCTGTTATAGTGCCAGAAGATGAGCCCCTCGGGTTAGAAGACTCTTAAAATATGACTGGGGAAGAACTGCCTCCTCAAAGTAGAGCTGACCTTAATGACATGGATGAAGTAAATATGATGGTTAAGATTGTGTATCTTGGCTGGGCCATGATTCTCAGTGTTTATATGTGATCGCTCCCAGGATTGAATTATGCTGTGAGTAGTCAATCAGATGAAAGGGAGTTTCCTTGGGGGTGTGGCCTGCATCTGAATATAAGCAGACATTCTGGCTTTTTTGCTCACTTGGGATCCTGTGGCTACCTCCTGTCTTCTTACCTCTGGCTCTTGGGACTTGAGCTATCAGCTTATCTGCCGAACTTGGGATTCATTGATCTTCACAGCCTGTGCGTGAAGTCCTGCTCTCTGATCTGCCGATCTTGGGTTTGCCAGCTCCTGAAGCTACATGAATCAGGAGAAACCTTGCAGTCTTGCCTGCCTATCTTGGAATTCATTGACCTTCACAGCCTGTGAGCAGGAGCCCTGCTGTCTGACCTGCAGATCTTGGGCTGGCCAGCTTCTGCAGCTGTGTGAATTGGGAGAGGCCTCTACCCTAATTCACGGACTTGGGACGTTCTACCCTCTACAGTCGCATGAGCTGTTTCCTTGATATAAATCTCTCTCTATAGATATTTATATGCTTTACTGGTTTTGTTTCTCTAGAGAAACCAGCCTAAGACAGTAAAGCTTTTGGGACCTTCAGTTACTGATGCAGAATGACTCAAAATGAGAAGAAACAGCTGCAAATATCCATCAATAATCGGAAAGTGGAATGTACGAAGTACGAATCTAGGAAAACTAGAAGTCATCAAAAATGAAATGGAGAATTTAAAGATCAACATTCTAGGCATTACTGAGCTGAAATGGACTGGTGTTGGCCATTTTGAATCAGACAATCATAAGGTCAACTATGCCAGGAGTGAAAAATTGAAGAGGAATGAAGTTGCATTTATCATAAAAAAGAATATTTCAAGATCTAGCCTGAAGTACAACATTGTCAGTGTTAGGATAATATCCATACACCTACAAAGAAGACCTGTTAATGTGATTGTTATTCAAATTTACCCACCAATCACCAAGGCCAATGAGGAAGAAATTGAAGATTTTTTCCAACTTCTACAGTCTGAAATAGATCAAACATGCAATCAAGGTGCATTGATAATTACTGGTGTTTGGCATGTGAAAGTTGGAAACGAAGAAGAAGGATCTGTGGTTGGAAAATATGGCCTTGGTGATAGAAACAATGTCAGAAATTGCATGGTAGAATTTTCAAGATCAATGACTTATTCATAGAATATACCTTTTTTTCAACACCATAATTGATAATTATACATATGGACTTCACCAAACAGAAAACACAAGAATCAATTCAACAAATCTGTGCAAAGAGACGATGGAAAAGCTCAATATCAACACTCAGAACAAGGCCAGGAGCTGACTGGGAAGAGATCATCAGTTGCTCATGTGAAATTTTAAGTTAAAGCTGAAGAAAATTAAAATATGTCCATGAGAACCAGAATATGACCTTAAGTATATCCCACCTAAATTTGGAGATCATCTTAAGAATAGATTTGATGCATAGAACACTAATGACTAGAGACCTGACGAGTTGTGGGATGACATCAAGGACATCATACATGAAGAAAGCAAAAGGTCATTAAAAAGAGAGGAAAGAAAGAAAAGACCAAAATGTATGTCAGAAAAGACTCTGAAACTTACTCTTGAATGTAGCGTAGCTAAAGCAAAAGGAAGAAATGATGAAGTAAAAGAGATGAACAGAAGATTTCAAAGGGCAGATTGAGAAGACAAAGTAAAGTATTATAATGAAATGTACAAAGACTTGGAGTTAGAAAACAAAAAGAGAAGAACACACTCAACATTTCTCAAGCTGAAAGAACTGAAGAAAAAATTCAAGCTTCCAGTTGCAATATTGAAGGATTCTGTGGGCAAAATACTGAATGACACAGCAAACTTCAAAAGAAGATGGAAGGAATACATAAAGTCACTGTATCAAAAAGCATTGGTTGACGTTCAAACATTTCAGGAGGTAGAATATAATCAAGAACCGATGGTATTGAAGGAAGAGGTCCAAGCTGCACTGAAGGCATTGGTGAAAAACAAGGCTTCATAAATTGATGAAATACCAATTGATATGTTTCTACAAATGATCCAGTGCTTGAGGTGCTCACTCATATATGCCAAGAAATTTGGAAGAGAGCTACCTGGCCAACAGACTGGAAGAGATCCATATTTGGGCCCATTCCAAAGAAAGGTGATCCAACAAAATGTGCAGATTATTAAACAATATCATTAATATTACATGAAAGTATAATTTTACTGAAGTTAATTCAAAAACTGTTGCAGCAGTACATTGACAGGGAACTGTCAGAAGTTCATGCAGGGTTAGAAGTGGACATGGAATGAGGGATATCACTGCAGATGCCAGATGCATCTTGGCTGAAAACAGAGAATACCAGAAAGATGTTTACCTGTGGTTTATTGTCTATGCAAAGGCATTTGACTGTGTGGATCATAACAAATTACGGATGACATTGTGAAGAATGGGATTTCCAAAATACTTAATTGTGTTCATGCAGAACCTTCACACAGACCCAGAGGCAGTTGTTTGAACAGAACGAGGAGATACTGCGTGGCTTAAAATCAGGAAAGGTGTGAATCAGGGTTGTATCATTTCACCATACTTATTTGATCTATATGCTGAGCAAATAATCTGAGAAGCAAGACCCCATGAAGAAGAACGTGGCATCAGGATTTGTGGAAGATTCATTAACAATCTGAATTATGCAGATGGCACAACCTTGCTTGCTGAAACAAAAGAGGACTTGAAACAATTACTGATAAGATCAAAGACTACAGCCTTCACTATGAATTACGCCACAACAAAAGAAAACAAAAATCTTCACAACAGGATTAATAAACAACATCATGATAAACAGAAAATATCGAAGTTGTCAAGGATTTCATTTTCCTTGGATCCACAGTCTACACCCATGGAAGCAGCAGTCAAGAATTCAAATGAGGTATTGCATTGGGCAAATCTGCTGCAAAAGACCTCTTCAAAGTGTTAAAAAGCAATTATGTTACTTTGAGGACCAAGGTGCGCCTGACCCAAACCAAGATATTTTCAATTGCCTCACATGCATGAGAAAGCTGGACAATGAATGAGGAAGACCAAAGAAGAATTGATGCCTTTGAATTATAGTATTGGTGAAAAATATTGAGTATATCATGGGTGCGGAAGAAGGAACATGTCTGTCTTGGAAGAAATACAATGAGAGTGCTTCTTGGAAGCGGGGATGGCAAGACTTCGTCTCAGTTGCTTTGGACATATTATCAGGAAGGACCAGTCCCTGCAAAAGGACATCATGCTTGGTAAAGTAGAGGGTCAGAGAAAAAGAGGACGACCCTCAACGAGACCGATTGATACAGTGGTTACAACAGTGGGTTCAGACATAGCAATGATTGTGAGGATGAGCAGGCAGTGTTTCGTTCTGTTATACATAGGGTCGCTGTGTTCTGTTGTACACAGGTCAACTTGACGGGACCTAATAACAACACCACCACCACCCAGGTCTGAAATATCATTTTCTCTTTGTGTGAGGAAACTTGGGGAAAAAAGAAATGTAGAGGTGGAATACAATTAGTTATCTTGAAAGAGAGGTGAAAAATTGATTCTTAGCAATGGTTTTTGTAATATTTGTGGAAATTCTTTACCTTCTACAGCTATGTTTTAGACCAGTGCTTCTCAAACATTAATGCACACATAAATCACCCGCAAGTTGTTAAGATGCAGATTCAGTTTTAGAAATTCTGTGGGGCCTGGACATTTGCATTCCTCCCAGTTTATAATATTACTGATAATGGACTACACCCTGAGTGCTAAGGTCTTAGGAGACTCTTCTCAGCTCTCAACAATAACAAACCTGTTGCCCTGGAGTTGATTCTGACTCAGGGTGATTCCACATGTGTCAGTGTAGAACTGTGCTCCATACTGTTTTCAATGACTGAGGTTTTGGAAATAGATTGCCAGGCTTTTCCTCCTTGATGCTTCTGGGTGGACTCAAGCCAACCTTTTGGTTAGTAGCTGAGCATGTTATCTGTTTGTACTACCAAATGGCTTAAGATTCCCATATAGTTCTGAAGCTCAAGTACATTATTTTTATTTAAAAAATTCTCCCTCAGATATTTTTTGTATGTTTATGTTCTTTTTCTACGTCTCTGACCTGATCTCTTTTTAGGAGCTTTCAAATTTTAACGGTTGTTTTATCATCACATAATGACCTTACTGTATTATGAAGAAAAGGTACAGTACTAAGATGGTGTCAACGTCGGATTTTCTTAAACCTACTCTTAAATCATTAGTTTTTCACCAGTTCATGGCCTTGGTGACAGCATTTTGTACTCTACAGATAATTTCATTAATATTGAGGGACAGCTCTTCCTTCTATATGGGAATCAGACTGTTCCTAATCAAAGCATTGAAGGTCTTCGTAAGAATGCGCTTAGACTAAGAACCACCCAGGGGAAAAACAGTTAAAAACAAGAGTAGTCAGGACTATCAGCAGTGTTTAGACCCAGATAACCACAAACATCCTGAAATTTACTTAACCATGTCTGATTTCCCAGTGAGTCATGTTTACATCTCTAGATGTTAGTTTACTTTCCCTTCATTTTTTTCTTGATCGCTCGTGTAGTGGAAAGCGGAAACCAAAAGCTGCCATGGCAATTAATGTACCAATACTTGTGCTAGCTATTTGTTGCTGCTACTGATAGGGAAAGACATCACCATTAGTTAAACATAGCTGTACCAATTTTCTCATGCTCATTACATATGTATAACATGGACATTCCTGTGACATATCATGCAGCTGCTTTAGTGGGAAACTAATATTAAATGAGAGAGTGCCAGATTTAGCTTCACCAAGATAAAACACACCAAATTTAATGCTCAATTTTCATTCTGCGTATGCTAGATATAACCGTGATGCGATTTTCACACCAGTGTATTCATAATTGAGTTTTTCCTCTACAGGTTATTTTTATCCTTGGTAAAGATTCTTTCTCTCCTTCCTGTCAAATGCTTAGATCATTTAAATAAGTGAAAATAATATTTGCTACTTTTCTGAAAAGCCTGAGATATTTTCTGCACCGAGGGTGTAGACCCTTGCTATCTTATGTTAGAAGAACCCAACCACGAGGTGGGTTGCCTGTCGCACAGTAAGGCTTTAGGAACTACTACATTGCTTCTTTCATGAAAGCTTTTATTTTACGTTGCCAACATCATCTGGTGAGTCAGCCAGACACCCGCGAGCACATGATTGTAGATTAGAACCAGAGATGTAGATTCCACTATCGCTCTCACACTAGACTCCCAACGGCGTTACTCCTTCCTCTGTAAGAAAACTGTTTCAACCCTTCTGATGAATATTGGTGGAGAAAAGGAAAAGGGGGATGTAGCAATTGTGAAAAGAGATTTTTCTGGCTGAAATTAATAATTCTGAGCAGCACTAAAATTAATTACTCTGTGGTTATAAGTAGGCAGCAGATTTATGGTAAATGACAGAGTGTTTGCAAATTTTCCTGACTACTCGATTAGGAAATGCACAAGTGGAGGCGTCAGCCGAGCATGCATTATTTAAGTGGTTGGTGTCTGGCGACAATCTGGAAACTGCAATTGTTGTGGTTGCCGTAGGAAAATTCGCACATTCTGAGAGAAATTCTTTCACCTTTGTGCGCCCACAGCATGGATCTCTCCTCGTGGCATCTGTAGGAAACACAGGAACTCTGTGACCTGGAAAATGTGGGACAACTGCCACAAGGTGACCCTGGAAGGCTGGGGTAGGCCCAATTAATTTAAAATTTCGCTTGGCCTTGTCTCTTCCAATTTTCTAAATCCTCTGGAAAAATGATTAATGCGTACACTGCCAATGAGAAAATATTTTTGACCCTATTAAAGTCGACCAAGGGTAAACCAAGTGTAGGCTGGCATTGTATCAAACTGGCTTTATTAAATTTGATTGGAGGTTTGTATGAGGAAGGGACAGACAAGGACATTATTTTGCACAGCAGCTCTCTTTTAAATGAAAATATCAAGAAGAATACAAAGTAACAATATGCCGCGGACAGGAATCATTTTAAATACAGGAAAATACCATGAAGAACTTGGTTTAAAGGGTAAACCATATTTGCTAGAAAATTTGCTGCTGTCTTATGGCTATGCCGGTCAATTACCAGTGAGATTGTTTTAATTTATGGAAACCTTATATTTCTTCATTTATGGATCAGCTAGTTCCACCTTGCTTTCTTTCTCTTATCTGTCGTTGAATTCCACAACTTAAAATTATCTTTCTGCGTTTTGAACCTTAAGAGAATAATGCTCAGTCTTAACAACATTGACCCAATGCATGCGCCCTACAGAATCATCCACTTAATTCATAAAGGGATACATTTTTTTATACTGGTTATGCTGTTTTAAATAAAAAATATCACAATTCAGGCACAATTTCAAAGGATAGACTTTCTCATAGGCGTTTCTTCTCTAAGAAAGAGAAAATCACTTTGTCACAAGATTTAGTGAATACATACTTTAAATAACGTGCCAACACCCAGATTTCACATTTAATGTTTCCTATAGTTTTCTCAAACCTAGGAGATATTCAACTACATGAACATTATCCTAAAAGTATATTTTATTCATTTATCATGTGGAAAGTATAACAATTTCCTTTAAGGCGGGGTGAGTCTTATTGACCTTGATACACCTAGCATATATTAAATACCTCTTGAATGAATGAACTGCAGAAATCACTTCTGTGACCATTTACCAAAGGGAAAACAAGAGCCACAGCTGGAATGGTAGTTTAGCTTGTGGCAATAGCTCACTGAAGGTTTTAGAATACACTATTCATTTCTAGAACATGGACTAGAAAGCATAAATGTGGAGAATATGTATACATAGGATAAAAAAATCTGTGACCGGAGATGGTATCGTTGCTTCTATCATCACTTTCTAACTGAATGGCATGAATGGATTCCTATAAGACTTGTTATTGATTGTATTAGTCTTTACTCATGCTTCGTGTGCTTCTCTGCAGTGACTTTCTGCAGGAAAATTACACATCCCTGGCCTTTTTAACTCAGGCATGGCCTTTTGACTTGGTTTAGCCAATGAAATATGAGAGAAGTGAGGTCAGTCCCTTCCAGACAGAAGCTTTAAGGGCCAAGATATAGTTTGCCCATTCTCTTTTTCCTCTGTATGACAGTTAGCAAAATTCCAGATAAAAGGCAAAGTGGAGCCAGGCCACAGTAGACTTGCGATGCACACGTAGTATAAACGAGAAACACATCTTTGTTACTGTAAGTCATTGAGGTTTTGAGAGTGTCTCTTACTCCTGCAAAGCAGCCTATTCTGACTGAATACAGATGTAAACTGTATCCTTTCAGCATGAGCTAAAGAATATGGCATTAATTATGAATCTGTGAGCTTTGGAATGAAATTAACCCTCATTTTCCCACTACCATCTCCGGGAACTTACTTGCTTCGGCACCCATCTCCTTCCTTCCTCTTTAATGGTTAAAGTGAACTTCTTCCAAGCAAGCCCACTAGTTGTGCTCTGGATCCCAACTCCTCCCAAATACTTACAGCCTTTTCTCTTTGAGTTATCTCCTTTTTCATGTAATATTAATCTCTTCTTCTCTAATGGATCATTCACATCTTCCATGATAAAAATAATTCTTTCTTGGATTTGCATTCCTTTCAGCTAGCCCCTTTCAATTTCTTGCTCCCTTTTCTCATACTATTTCACTGTGCGTGCTGTCTCCACTTCCTCACCTCCCATTCAATCTCCAACCCATTGTAATTTGGTTTACATCCCACTACTGAAAAGAAATTGTTCTTGTCAAGGTCACCAGAACCTCCATATTGCCCAGTACAAGGGACATGTCTGTGTATTAATTTTATTAAACTTCTTAGCAGCATTTCACTGAGTTAACAATTCCCTCCTTCATGAAGGACTCTTTACTTGGTTCCCAGCATGCTCTCCTGGGTTTATTCTTATCTCCTTTGTGGATGACTCTTTCTCCTCCTTTATCCACCTCTAAAACATGCGAAAGATAGAACTCCTACAGGGTCTTCCCTACTAGCACTATATGTTCTCTCTGTATTGAATTTGGTCACATGACAACTTCCATTGCTTCTAGAGATGCTGTTTTGAAGTCATCATTCATGAAAGTCCTGTTTGTTTCTCTTTTCTTATTTCCCACTTCAAAACATCCCTGATGAAACTTCAGACAGAATTCATTAATTCATTTTTTAGATTTCCTCATCTAGTCTTTCAAACAAATATCTATTGATCATTTATAATATTCCAGGCTCTGTGATAGCTGTTAGAAATATAAAAATAAATCTCACATTATTCTTGCTCTCAAAAAAAGTGCCCAGTAGGGAGAAAAATATGTACACACTTATGGTAGAATAAGGAAAATGAGAGCATTTCTAATAATATAGACTGTATAATTTTCACTGGGAATATAAAAGAAAGACCCAAGGTTTTATGGGGCAATAAGAGAAGGATTCCCAGAGGAAGTGGTAAGTGGGCTGAAACTTGGTCAAACAAGAATTTATCACAAAAAAAGAAGAGGAAATGTTATGCCCAAAGCCATGGAGATGTGAAAAGGTCTGTCATGTTTAGGGAATTTCAGATAGTTTAATATTTTTACAAAGTGTAAGGGAGGTGGGGAAGAGGTAGGAGCTGAGGCTGGACTGGTGGACAGGGCATGCAGGGCTTTTTATGGAATTATATTCTTTTGAGGTTCTGGTGGACATTTCTGAGCCCTTACCAATGTTCCTGTTTGATCCAGCCCAATCTTATATGCATGAACACTGAAATACTAAGGGAAGGAGTTAATAAACAATATTAAAACTTTTGAGACAGGGAACAATGCTCCCTGTCTCATTCGAGTCATTCTATTCTTCTATTATAGCTATCTGTTTACATTCTAATCTTTTTTTTTTGTTTATGTGTTCACTTCTTTGATTTTGGGTAACAGTTTTCTGGAAAGATAGATGCTAAAAATTTGAATGGTTTGAAAAGTACTACTGTTTATAATAATTTAATTCTAGTCCTTTATCTTTAGTTACTATAGGGGAATAATTATTTTGAATGTTGAATAGCTGTTTGAAGACTATTTCAATATAGATAAAATAAGTTATAAAGTGTTTGAGAATTCAGTACTGGAAGAAAACCTCAATTGGTGTAGGGTAGTTTGTTATAAAATATAGTTTAAACAACCACAGGAAAAAGTGGGTAAAATGTCATGAGGAAGACACATGCCAGACACTTGGAAAGTCAGTGCCATGGGTACTTTGGTGGCATAAGAAGTGTATGGGGGATATATGAAGAGCATTCTGCTGCCATAGTGCTGGTCATACCCACCATTCTTAAGGAAGAAATGTCAAATTCCCTATTAGAGGGATTAATTTTAGCAGCACCCAAAGAATAAACTTATGCTTAACTCTCCACCACCTGTCTGTCAGTTTTCGTACTGGGTGACTTGCATGTTGCTGTGATGTTTGAAACTATGCCACTGATATTTCAAACATCAGCAGGGTCAGCCATGGTGGACAGGGTTCAGTAGAATTTCCAGACTAAGACAGACTATAAAGAAACGCCTAATGTTCTACTTCTGAAAATTAACCAATGAAAATCCTATGGATCACAGAATATTGTTCAAGACTTCAACTTACTTACTTTGGATGTGTCATCAGGAGGGATTGATCGCTGGAGAAGGACATCATGTTTGGTAAAGTGAAGGGCCAGCGAAGGTGAGGGAAACCCTCAATGAGATGGATTGACACAACGGTTGCGACAATAGACTCAGACATACCGACCACATGAAGATAGCACAGGAATAGGCAATGTTTTGTTCTGTTGTACATGGGGTCACCATGAGTCAGAGCCTACTTGATGACAACTAAGTACAACAACAAATGGTTAGCTTTGACTCAAGTCATGAATTGAGAGAAACAGTTGAAAAGGCTGGACGTGAGGCCACAGCTACAAGTATGACTCCAATAGCTAATTAAAAGTATAAATGCGCAGCAATTTCTTCTTGTGACTATTGGACAAAACAAGGGAAGGCCACTGACAGGGCACACACTTGAGAAAAGAAATAACCTCATGAGGACCATCAGGATGAGTTCCAAGATGATTTCAACAAAGATAGGAAAAAAATAGAAGCTTAGTTAAAAATTTAGTTGTATAGTTAAATATAATAAAGACTAATCTGGGTCTGTAGTGTATTTATTATATTTTTTGCCATTATTTTTTCGAGTATGTTATTTAAAAATTCTGAGACTTTAATGTTTCCCAAGGAAACTGAATTAAGGTTTAGCTTAAATCTTCATTACATACACATATACATACATTATTTAACCTACAGAACCCATTGGAAGTGCATGCATCTTAGATAACTCAACCTTGATTTAAGAACAAAAAATAAGATAATGTCTATAATTTTATTATGTTTACATTTTAAGGTTACGTTTATTGGTATAGCTGTTTCTTATTATGCTCTTGATGAATGACATTTCTTTAAAAATTAAAAATGGCCAACCCAGTAGAATTGCATGGATTCTTAAGTATTTCATACCTGCCAAAGCAATACAACAAAGAAGTTCTTTGGAAACAACCTCAGGTAAGGCAATTTTACTTCCAAATAATTTAATACAGTATTTAAAATATTTAAATTTTGTGATGCAAAATTGAGTTAAGGAAAATGTTTTGCCTTTGTTTTACCTTTTAAAAATCTCTTTTAATTTCTTAATTTATAATCGGAAAGACAGATTGATTACGAACAGGGAATTCTAGATACAACCTGTAACTTCATGGATGACTATGTTGGGGTAAATCACAAATAGGTTTTCAGGGACAAACCTTCACCAAGGAGTGTTAGCAGCCACCATTGTTTTATTTGAGTTATTTTATAGTTACAACTGAATGGACTCTGATAACTACTGCAGTAAATTAGTCATTCTAGTGGACTGCCTACAGCATTTTTGAGAAAACAGTGGAACCTAGAACAAAGAGACATTAATGGTGTGAATCAGATGTTGCCCCGTGACTTTAAAGTTCAGTTGAAAAAGAAAATGGTGGGAAGGAAAGCTTGCAAGCCTAATTTTCTAAAGATACAGGCAGTTTGTAAAATGTCTCCAAATACACAGTCATTTCTTATCTGTTGAGCTCTAGCCCATTCAGATGCTCATTATAATTTTCCATTAGTGTTTGATAGACTACTGTTGGGTGGGTGGCCACCGACATAAAAGTTGGCTCCACTAAAGTAAAGGCTCATTTCTTACAGGGAACTTGAGCCACTGGGCACGGGGATACTTTTAAATACCTATTCCTCCCTATCCTCCAACCATATGTGTCAGGACACCAAGACCTGCTCAGGAATAAAGATGCTGACACCCCAAATTATGTGAGGAGAGACTAAACAATTTTTAAAATGATTTAAATCAAAAACTAAGTAATCATAGGCTCCTTTGTTCCTCATGGTGCTTATGTCTCTTGCCAGCATTCAGTAAGGTGTTCAGGGACGTTCATTAAGAATTTCAGGCCACTGGAGTAATACTAAGATCATTAATTTCTACCACAAAGCCTCAAATGTATTCCCCTACTCAAGTGGGTACTGGGGAAATCATTCATTATTTCTGATAATGGAAAATGTACTTTTCTGTAAGGGCAGTAATGCAGCTCACAGTGGTGGGTATTAAGGAATTAGGTATTAGCTTTTCTAGGTGTCTAGGGTTCCACTCTCTATCTCCCTGTTTATGTTATGGCTTTTATGTAGCAGCCAGTACACTGAAAAAGAAGTTAGTCTGTTGGAAGATGGGAAGATCCCAAGTGCAGAGAAAAGATTGACACAGGGCTTAAAATGAAATTAAATGAGAAAAACAAATAATTCTCCAACTGTTCATCCAGTTAAAATGAAATGAAATACATATTAAAAGGACTTTTTAGTAAAATATTTTTTGTATTTATAGTTTCTTAAAACTGCTTTATTAAAGGTTTAAGTTCTATGTTATTCAATATGTAGATCAAACCTTTATTTATTATTATTATTATTATTAAGTTAATGCAAAAGAATTACTAGTAATTGGAGTGTATAAGATACTATTAAAAGTGTTAGAGGGATGCAAATGTTTAAGAGTAAGGAGATAGCTGGTTTCAATTGAATTTACCTTCTAGTTATGGGATGGTAGCAAATAACCACAAAGCAAAGCAGGTGGGGCTTACAAATACGCAATGTAGCAGGAAATGGCTCTGATAGCTTGCTCTGATCATTGACTAAAACCTCTTCTTAATGGTGGTCTACATTAAATGAAGTTCAGATACCAGAAGTTCTTTGATATTTTCTAGAGGAAGGGATAAAAATAATTGGTTGGGTAGAAGTGCTGCAGTGAAATTATCATGTGTAACCTGCTCACTTAACATTTTAATTATGTTCCTCAAGAGGGTCCAGAGAACATGCTCTTAAATGAGGCATTAAGAAATACATCAGTGAGAAATACATTGGATACAAAATTCTTTAGAAAATCAGTAGTGACTGTCATCTGTAAGCAGAGGTCATGGTGGGCAATGCTATAATGTAAATTGACTTCTCATTTTCATTGGGGATGATGAAACCCCTGAGTGACAGAAACCAAGTGACAGTATTTAACTACCACTTTAAAATGAGAATGGTGTTAAATTTTATTAAAAAGTTTTCATAGCTATTGTACCATTTTCTTCCTTTAACCTACTTTTTGTACTGAATTAATATAATAAATTTCCTAATATTATATAAACCTTTCATTTCAATGATAAATTCTATTTGATAGCAATGCTTTATTTTGTGGCTGGGCTGTGGGATTCATTTATTAATAATTCTTGGATTAATACAACAAGTGAAACTGAACTACAATTTCATTTTATTGTCTTATCCTAGTCCAATTTTTGGTATTAGGATTATGCTAGCCTTGAAGAATTTGTTGGGCAGCTTTCTATATTTCCCTATTTTTCTGTGCTCATGGGGATTATCTATTCTGGTGTGTGTTTGTTAAAAGTATTCCAAGAAATCATCTTGGCCTGGTGCCTTTTTAGAGATAAACTTTACAATTTTTTCCTATAGTAATTCTTTTGTTCAGATTATCTACTACTTCTTGAAGCAATTTTGGTAATTTGTGTAATCCATTTCATCGAGCTCTTTTCATTGGTATAAAACAGAACCATTGTCAAGTAGTTATTATTAGAAAGGATGTGTAGGATGTAAACTTTCTGAGTCTTTGCTTTTCTGAAAATGCCTTTACTTTTCTCTTAAAACTGATTAGCAATTCGGTTGATTAAAGAATTCTAGGTTTAAAGAAGTGTCCTTCCCTTCTTTGAAAGCATTGCCCATTGTCTCCTAGCATTGGTAGTTGCTGCTGAGCAATCTGATACAAATATATTGAGTCTCATTCCTTTGTAGGTTACCGGTTATTTCTCCATGGAAATGTTTACAACTTTCCTTTTCTTTGGAGTTCTAAAGCTCTGCTATGATTTGTTTTGGTGTATTTTTTTTTTTTTTTTCCGTTCATTCTATTGAGCACTAGGCAGGCCCAAGAGCGGGTGTCTTTCTTTAGCTCTGGGAAATTTTCTTCTATACTTTTTTTGATTATTCCTCTCCCGCATAGTTTGTTGCTCCTTCTATAAATCCAGTGTAATGGATGTTGGAACTTACACTTTTGTTCTCCATGTATCTTAGCTTTTTGTTGTCCTTTTGGGTAATGTTTTGGAAGAATTCTTCAAGTTGTTCTTCTAGTTTGTGAATTCATTCTTTAGTTGTTTCCATTCCATTTAGATTTCAAAATAACTATTTTAAGACAATTTTGACAATCATATTTTAAATATCTAAAATCCTTAATTGTTTCTATTTTTGTGTATGAAATATCCCTTTGAAACTCTCTAAAGAAATCAATTATACATATTAGAAATGTAGAATTCTTTTGTTTGCTCTGGAAACTTTTTCTCAGCTGTTAATTCATTATTTGATCATTTTATGGCCTTTATCACGCTGATGGCTTCTTCAAATGTTTGGTAATTATTAGCTTTCTGCTCATCTTTGTACATGAATATCCCTGATCACAATCTGGGGATTGTGTCTGGTGACTATAGGGGAGAGACCATACATGCTGTTAGGTGGGATATGCAGATACCTAGTCTTCTAGGAATAAGGGATCCCTAGTCTTCTTGGGCTTTCCTTACTATTTTTGCCAAAGTTTTACCTCTCCAGACCTAGAACCCATAATTATTTAGTTAGCTGAAACTTTTGGGTGAATAATGATCAGGGCAATGATTTCCCAAGTGTTTCTTGATGAGTTCAGGGAACGCTTGGGATGGCTGTCTTCTCTTGTATTTGATTTTATTTATGATTGTATTTTTTAATAATTCCTAAGAAATTCTAGTGTACTTACAGCACTCTCATTTTTCCATGATGTTGTACATTAATATATTTTAAAAGTATATTTTCTATTATTTATAGGACTTTAGGCAGAGGGGAGATGTGTGCATACTCAACCTGACATCTTGGTTAAATATTCTTTCCATTCCTTTGAACATTCCATTGTCTTTGTTTGGTATTACTAACATTCTTATGTTTGCCTGACACGTTCTTTCCCATCTTTCACAATCCAGGGAAGTATAGTCAGTCTGTTGGAAGGATGGCCACATGATGCATGAGGCCATGACAGCCTCTTTCAGTAGGTTGCCATTGAACAGGTTACTACTTGAGGTAATAAGCATAATAGTTACTTGAGATCAAAAGACAGAAACTACCCTGAGAATCAGAGGAAAGAGGATATGTTCTCTGTAGTAAATCTGTGTTCAGAAACATGGGAAAATTTTAGAAAATTTCTGATTCATGTTTCCAAAAAGACTCAAGAAAATTGTGCATTTACTGGACTCTAGCTAGCAATTTTGAAGATAAAACAAAGTGAGATAAGAAATTATGTAGATATGAAAAAACACAACTGTTAGATAGTAACTTCAAGGAAAACAGGCAGCAACTGATTGACACAAGAAAATCAAATTAACAAAAGAAAAAAAGACATGAAAAATATTACAATTTCAGGAAATAGTAAATAATTGAATATGATGACTACATTTAATAAAATTTAGTAAGATCCAATCTACATATATAAACAGAGAGAACAGACTAGAAGAACTGAACTAATAAGGAAAGACAGAACAGATGAAAATTTATTAGCAGACCTTATTTTTTGATATAGAAGTAGTTCATTCTTTCATTGTTTCCATTCCATTTAGCTTTCAAAACAATTTTGACAATCATATTTTAAATATCTAAAATCATTATTTGTTTTTTGTGTATGGAATATCCTTATGAAGCTCTCTAAAGATATCAATTACACATATTAGAGAGGTAGAATTCTCTTGTTTGCTAGAATTCCAAAAAAAAAAAAAAACAAAACCCAAACCCACTGCTTTCCAGTTGATTCCAACTCATAAAAACCCCATAGGATTTCCAACGCTGTAAATCTCTACGGAAGCAGGCTGCCATATCTCTCTCCCAAGGAGCTGCTGCTGATTTCAACTGCTGACCTTTTGGTTAGCAGTTGATGGAGCCCTGGTGGTGCACTGGTTAAGATCTTGGCTGCTAACCTAAATATAATGGTGGGCAGTTCAAATCCACTAGCTGCTCCTTGGAAACCCTGTGGGACAGTTCTACTCTGTCTTATAGGGTCGCTATGAGTTGGAATCAGCTCAAATGCAAGGGTTTTTTTGCTTTGTTTTTTGCTAGAATTAGGTAATATTAATTTTACTAAGCCTATAGTGGTAGAATTATTGAATTCTAGAAATAAAGTGAAATTCTTACAAATTTTAGGAAGAAAACTATCTTACTTATAAAGAAACAAAATATAGTCTGGCTATAGACATCTCTGAATATTTCTTTTTGTGCCACATCTAAAACAACATGAAAGAGAATGTTAGATATAAAACAATAGATAAAGATATATCAGACTTAAACAGAGAAAGTGATGATTTTAATACAAATTAGAATTCAAGAACAAAAATCATTTAATGTGATATTTTTATATCTTCATGATAGAGTTAAAACATTCATAAAAAGTTACATAACTTAAAAGATAATGCCTAACTATGTAGTGCATAAACTATCAGAAATACATGGAATGATAGAAATACCATTGTAATAGGATGTTTTTTCACACCATTCTTACTCTTTGACAGATCAAGAGGTTAAAAAATAAATAATGATTAAAAGAACTTGAAAAAATACAATTAACATGGTGATTATCTACATTTATATGTCTATTTATGTGATATATGATATATGGTATGTTTAGATTAATACTCATAATAGAGTTGCTATGAGTTAGAATTGACTCAATGGCACATAACAACAACATGTATTAATATCTTTAAAAGTCTATTACATATAAAATGTTAAAAGAAAAAAGACATAAAATATAATTTCAGGAAAGCATAAATAATTGAATATAATGAAAAAAAAATTAGTAAGATCCAGATACAGAGACCATATACTGTTTACAAACATTAACACAAAGTGGTCATATACTAGACACACATCCTCAGAATCTTCATTAATAGCAAGGAATAGAGCTCTGTTGGTGCATCAGTTAAGTGTTCAGCTGCTAACCGAAAGGTTGGCGGTTTGAACTCACCCAGAAGTTCTGCAGGAGAAAGACCTAACGATCTGCTTCCGTAAAGATTCCAAAAAAAATCAAGCCAAACCTGTTGCTGTTGAGTCGATTCCAACTCATACTGATCCTACAGGACAGAGTAGAACTGCCCTATAGAGTTTCCAAGGAGCAGCTGGTGGATTCAAACTGCTGACCTTTTGGTTAGAAGCCATAGCTCTTAACCACTACACCACCAAAACCCTATGGGGCAGTTCTACTCTGTCACATGGGATCACTATGAGTCAAAAATCGACCTGACAGCACCGAACAACAACAGAAACTATCAATTATATTCTTTAACGGCTGTGCAATGAAATGAAAATTACACAAGTCTAAACAAAACTCACACTACTTGGAAATCAAAAACAAAACAGCATTTTGCTAAAGAACTCTTGGATAAAAGTAACGCTACACACTTTATGGAGTGTTTAGAGAGACGAGGAACTTTCTGAAATAAAATCTCCGCGATACTTCCAAAGTTATGGCTTAAAAGCCAACTCATAGCCATGAGTTCCTTGTTTATTAAATAACAAAGAATGAAAATCAATCAGTTTAACTCAAAAAGTTCAAGATATGATATGCTGTTTTGGTTGAAGAAAATCTGGCCTCACACAGATATGTTTGAAAAGAGAGGAGTATTTTAAAATCTTTATTGGAGAGTTGTGAATACTGTCCTTTGACCTTGACAAGTGGTAGTTTCTTGAAGTTTAGCTGCAGTGAAGATTCTGAAATGAACATTTTATTCTCTGCTTCATTAAAAACCACCAGTCTATCTTGCACTTTGAATGGATCTTTTACCCATGAATGACTTTGTAACACTATGTATTAGGGAAGATATTGGTTCACTGAGTTCTGCAGATCTTCCAAATTTTGACACATTTCATTGTATAGTATCTGAAGATTAAAAATTTTAATATCATCCTTGATTTCATTGGAAGAGTTTTTAAGTACCGGGAAGGTGTCAGGCTCTCAGTGGCAGATACAAATTATCTATAATTCTAACTTTTGCTTGAAAACACTGAGAGTTTGGAATTGTTTGCTACTGCAGCCTAAGCCAAACTCATCCCGAACAATATGGAGGTGGTGGGAGATTTTAAAGTTGATCGTTTTTGTCTTTACAGACAATGGTTCAAGATTCATTAGGAAAATAAATGATCAGCAATGCTTAGATTAATGAATAATTGACTATTTACTAGTCTATTGAAAGTAGACTATATTGACTATAGACCATATTGATATACTGACTATAGACCAGGCAGTAGTTCACATAAATTATAATAGGTGCTTGATGCTGAAAATGGAAGGACTAATCTGGACATATTGAAGCCCTGGTATCACAGTGGTTAAGCGCTCAGCTGCCAACCGAAAGGTCGCACTTCAAACCCACCAGCGGATCCATGGGAGAAAGATGTGTCAATCTGCTTCCGTAAAGATTGTTGTTGTTAGGTTGCCATTAGCAACCTTATGTACAACAGAATGGAACACTACCTGGTCCTGCGCCATCCTCACAATTTTTTGTTTGATAGCTTTGGAAATCCCATGGGAGAAGTTCTACTTTGTCTTATAGGGTTGCTATGAGTCAGAATCAACTTGAAGGAAGTGGGGTTATTTTTGGTTTTTAACCTGGACATGTTAGAGGTGATTTATAAATGTTGCTCTCTAAGCAGAAAAAAAAGTTTAGAAAAAGAGAGCTGTGCTTTAGGAAACAAAGTGAGAAGAGGAAATGGAACCACTGAGTGAAAGGGGGACAATTTAAGAAGTAGGAAAGGACTATGTGGCTTTAGTCCCAAGGCCAGGTCTCCAGGGCCAAGTGCAGTTCAGAATCTCAGGATAATATGAGGACTGAGGAAAAGCCACTACAGTTACTGAGAAGATGAGGGCCTGTGTTCTCAGATGGAAACATTTTTAGAGGCACTGTGGTTAGAAAAATTGTTTGTGAGGAGATTGTAGAAATTGAAAGGAGTAGAGATCACTCACTTGAAAATGGTAAAAGGAAGAAAGAAAGAAAAAACAATAATAACTAGAATAAATACTGAGGTCAACAGCATATTTATTTAAAATGACTTTTCAATTTCCTGTTGACTTGAAGACAAGTGGGAAGGAACCAAGAAAGAGAAAGGTTAGAGATTCGGCGAGAAATAAAGCAAGTAGTATCACCAGGCCCCCCAGGGTGTGGGAAAGGATAACATCAGTTTGAGAGGAATGAAGATTGAAATGCTTTTATATTTAGAAGGAAGATGAGAAACAAGGGATAGAGCTAGTTTTGTGTTGTGATGATGAGAGCTATAGGTTAGGAACAATATACTGTCAGGTGTGATCAACTAAGTGAAGATGGTGGCTTTAGCGGTGCTTTTCCTCAGGCAAACTTTGTCTGCCATTTGCCCATTGGGAACTAGGTTGGGTTTGCATGTGGCATATAACCTGAACACTGAAGAATCACATCTGTAGGTTTTTTTTTTTTTTGTTAATGCTACCTTGCAATAAAAAAGATAAGAATAGTCTCCAGTGGGACTTTACTATAATGGGATTCTTATTGTGGAATAATTTCATTGATCAGACTATCTAAAACTTTCTTTCAGATGTTTAGTAATGAAAGCCCTAGACGTTGGTTTTAAGTCTGGCCCAGTGTTAATGACTATGCTTCATCATTTGTAGGTCAATAATGTAGGGTCTATATGAGTCGGAATCGACTTGACGGCAACAGGGTTTGGTAATTAGGTTCCAAGGAGCCCTGGTGGCACAATAGTTATGAGTTAGGCTGCTAACCGAAAGGTTGGCAGTTCGAACCCACCCAACAGCTCGAGGAAGAAACACCTGGTGATCTGCTTCTGTAAAGATTACAGCCTAGAAAACCTTATGGCTCATTTCTGTCAAATGGGGTCACTATGAGTCAAAATCGACTTGACAGCACCTAATAACAAGAACAAATATGTTCTAGTCAAGTGAAGCTGATTTTCTTTACCATCTTTTAAAATTTATGCATGTACTTAGGAATGAATATAAACACTTTTCCTTAATAAAATCGTATTATTAAATAGAATCTTTTTCACTTTGACAATAGGAACATAAACAGAAGTAATATTAATTAATTTTCACATTGTTATCCATTCTTTAAGAAATTTATCTTTGGATTTAACCAGGCTACATACATATCAAATTGGAATTTTTAATTCTATAATACACTGATTCTACCACCCTTTCCCTTCCTTAACCACCTTTCCTTCCTTTCCAACTTATATTCTGTGGGTTGTTGTTAAAAATCACTCCATTGCATATATCAACCCTCTTGTCCTTCTCTCCCACCCTCATAGTTCCTTTGAAAAATCCCAATCCTATTTATATTCAATTGTGCCGATCCTGTGCTCTCACCCTAGTAACTAAACTATCTGAAGAAATCACACATTCATTAAGTATAAACTGGAGTTTCAAAGATTTAAAGTAAAAAAAATATGCATCTGATCCAATTTTCTCTGTTAGATCCACTTACCAAGGTTAGAAATAAAACCTATTTTGGTTTCCTAAATCACTTAGCATTCTCTCTTCAGCAAAGCTAATTGAGGTTTTCAAAAGCCAAAGCTATTTTAAAAGAAATTTAATGAATGAGTATCCCTTTTACCCTAAATTATTCATGTTATTAATTCATTCAACAAATGTCTATTGGGTGTCTACCATGTGCCAGGCACTGTTCTACTCATTACCAATTGCCTTCAAGTTGATTCCGACTCGCAGAGACCCTATAGAACTGAATAGAACTGCCCTATAAGGTTTCCAAGGCTGTAACCTTTACAGAAGCAGATTGCCACATCTTTCTCCTGCAATGTGGCTGCTGGGTTTGAACCGTCAACGTTTCGGTTAGCAGCTGAGCACTTATCCAGGGCTCCTTGTTCTACCCATTATTGTTGTTCTTAGGTGCCCTCAAGTTGGTTCTGACTCACAGAGACCCTATGTACAACAGAACAAAATCCTGCCCAGTCCTGCACCATCCTCACAATCATTGTTATGTTTCAGCCCATTGTCTCAACCACTCTGTCAATTCATCTCGTTGAGGGATATAAAAATGAACAATACATACGAAGTCCCTGCCCTTGTAGAACTTAATTAATAATTAAGCACATAAATAGATGTTAGCTAAGTCCTGTGGAGAAAAACAAAACATGATAAAAAAGGATAAGGAGTTTTAATACTGCTTGATTAAGGAAGACTTCCTGACAAGGTGATATTTGAGTGGAGACCTCCAGGAAGAGAAGGAGCAAGCCGAATGACTATCTGGAAGAAGAATTTCTGAGGCTGAGGTAAAAATCTTGAGGCAGGAGTGTGCTTGCCATGTTCAAGGAAACGCCAAGGTGACCACTGTGGTTAGAGGAGAGTGAGTGAGGAAGAGCTTGGTAAAGGATGATGACAGAGAAGGAGTAGGTAGTCGTATCATGGGAAACCTTGAAGGTGATTGTGTAGACCATGGCTTTTACTCTGAGAGACACAGCAAGTCATTGAAAGTTTCTGAATGGAGCAGTGCCATGATCTGATTTGTGTTCTAAAAAAGTCATGGAGTAGATTGAAGTGGGATAATTGGAAAGCAGGGAGATGAGCTATGAGGCTACTGAAATCACCCAGGCAAGAGATGATGACCATTTGGATCAGGACAGTAACTTGTGGGTGGAGAGAAGTATTCAGATTTTGGTTACATTCTGAAAGTTGAGCATGTAGGATTTATTGATAGATCATATATGAGATGCAAAAAGGGAAGACAAGGAAGATTGCAAGAATGTTTTCTTGCCAAAACTATTAGAAATGGGGAGGACTTGTGGGAACAGCTGCCTTTTTTGAGGAAATCATGGTGATGGGGAACCACTATTTCAGTTTTGGACACATTATGTTTAAGATGCCTTTCACGTATGAGTAGAGATGTCATGTAGATAGCTGGATATGTGAGTCTGGAATTCAGACAAAAGGTCAGGACTGGAGATATTACATTTCTGAGTCTTCATGGAATATATAATATATATAGCCATAGAAACTGGATGAAGTTATCTAAAGCCTGAGTGCATGCAGAGAAAAGGAGTTATAAAACCAAGGCCTGAGATTCTCCAAAGTTTAGAGACTGAGAAGGAACAGCCAGTGAGGCAGAAGGAGAATTAAGAGGGAATGCTGTCCTAGAAGCCAAGTGAAAATAATATGAAAAAAAAGGAAGAGATCATTTGCCCATTGGATTAATCAATGTGGTTGTAGTCATTAACCATCTTGACAAGTGAAGATTTGATGGAGAAGTGGGAGATAAAAGCCCTATGGGAGGGAGTTCAATGGAGAGAAGAGAGGAAACTGAGACAGTGAGAAGGAATTTTGGCAAAGGGAGCAGAGAAATTGATTGGTAGCTAGTAGGCTATGTGTGGTCAAGAGAAGATATTATTAGAGTTCAGAACATTCTAGCATGTCTATATACTGTGTACTGATACAATAGGAAAAGAAAATTGATGATGCAAGAGAAAGAGAGGACATATGCTAGAACAATGTCTATGACGAGTAAGCAAGAGGGTCAGGGTGTTTGTAAGAATAGGCAGTCCCCCACTGAGATAGGAGCAAAGGCAGAGGGTAGGAGCAAGCTGCAAGAAGGTGTGAGGATGCTGTGCTAAGAATTTATTGAAGTTCTTTTCTGATTCCTTCTGTTGTCTCAAAAGGCCCAGGAGAGAAAGGTGAGTGAGTTGATACACAACCGTGATTAATTATAACAATGGACCATGGAATCTAAGGTGTGAAGGGAGGAAGATATGTGAGAAGTGAGAGACCTTAAAGGGGATTGAATTAGGGAATTATAGTGTTAAATGAACCGA
Source organism: Trichechus manatus latirostris (assembly GCF_000243295.1). Taxonomy (NCBI): domain Eukaryota; kingdom Metazoa; phylum Chordata; class Mammalia; order Sirenia; family Trichechidae; genus Trichechus; species Trichechus manatus. Next base: position 8,454,306 of record NW_004443968.1, on the reverse strand, counting down.
GATTCTGGAATATAGTATGTGGTTGTTGTTGTTAGGTGCTATCAAGGCAGTTCTGACTCATAGCAACCCTGGGTATAACAGAACAAAACACTACCCAGTCCTGCACCATTCTCACAATTGTTGTTATGCGTGAGCCCATTGTTGCAGCCACTGTGTCATTCCATCTTGTTGCAGGTCCTCCTCTTTTTTGCTGACCCTCTGCTTTACCAAGCACAATGCCCTTCCAGGGACTGGTCCGTTTTTATGACATGTCCAAAGTACATGAGATAAAGTCTTGCTATCCTTACTTCTAAGGAGCATTCTAGCTGTACTTCT
>NW_004443968.1:8334984-8453853 GCF_000243295.1 Trichechus manatus latirostris | reverse complement strand
ATAAAGAAAACAAAAATCCTCACAACTGGACCAATAAGCAACATCATGATAAATAGAGAAAAGATTGAAGTTGTCAAGGATTTCATTTTACTTGCATCCACAATCAACACCCATGGAAGCAGCACTCAAGAAATCAAAAGATGCATTGCATTGGGCAGATCTGCTGCAAAAGACCTCTTTAAAATGTTGAAAAGCAAAGATGTCACCTTGATGACTAAGGTGCACCTGACCCCAGCCATAGTATTTTCAATCCTATCATATGCATGTGAAATCTGTCTTGGAAGAAGTACAACCAGAATGCTCCTTAGAAGCAAGGATGGCAAGACTGCGTCTTACATACTTTGGCCATGTTATCAGGAGGGATCAGTCCCTAGAGAAAGACATCATGCTTGGTAAAATACAGGGTCAGTGAAAAGGAGGAAGACCCTCAACCAGATGGATTGACACAGTGGCTGCAACAATAGGCTCAAGCATAACAAGGATTGTGAGCATGGCGCAGGATTGGGCAGTATTTCGGTCACTGTGAGTCGCTCAATGGCACCTAACAACAACAACAACATTCACTGTCCAGCTTTCACATGCATATAGATTTCTTTCAGTCAGTTTGCCAGGTAGTTGTCTTCCAAATTTCTTGGCATAGGCGAGTGAGTTCTTCCAGCACTGCATCCATTTGTTGAAGAATCTCAAATTAGTATTCTGTCAACTCCCGGAGCCTTGTTTTTCACCAATGCTTTCAGTGCAGCTTGGACTTCTTCCTTCAGTACCATAGGTTCTTGATCATATGCTACATCCTGAAATTGATGAATGCTGACCAATTCTTTTTTGGTACAGTGACTCTGTGTATTCCTTCCATCTTCTTTTGATGTTGCCTGGGTCGTTCAATATTTTTCCCATAGAATCCTTCAATATTGCTGCTGGAGGCTTGAATTTTCTCTTCAGTTCTTTCAGCTTGAGAAATATTGAGTGTGCTCTTCCCTTTTCGCTTCCTCACTCTAGGGCTTTGCACATTTCAGTCTAATACTTTACTTTTTCTTCTCAAGCTGCCCTTTGAAATCTTCTGTTCAGCTCTTTGACTTTATCATTTCTTTCTTTCACTTTAGCTACTCTATTTTCAAGAGCAAGTTTCAGAGCCTCTTCTGACATCCATTTTGGTCTTTTCTTTCTTTCCTGTGTTTTTAATGACTTCTTGGTTTCTTCATGTATGATGTCCTTGATTGCATTCCACCACTCATCTAGTCTTTGGTCAATAGTGTTCATTGAGTCAAATCTGTTCTTGAGATGGTCTCTAAGTTCAGGTGGAATATACTCAAGGTCATATTTTGGCTCTCGTGGACTTATTCTAATTTTCTTCAGCTTCAACGTGAATGTGCATATAAGCAATTTGATGGTCTGTTCCACAGTTGGCTCCTGGCCTGTTCTGACTGATAATATCGAGCTTTTCCATTGTCTCCTTCCACAGATGTAGTCAATTTGATTCCTGTTTATCCCATCTAGCGAGATCCACATGTACAGTCATCATTTATGTTGTTGAAGAAGGGTATTTCCAATGAATAAGTCATTGGTCTTGCAAAATTCTGTCATGTGATCTCTGGCGTCATTTCTATCACCAAGGCCATATTTTCCAACTACTGTTCCTTCTTTTTCTTTGTTAAGAACTTTCACATTCCAATCACCAGTAATTATCAATGTATCTTGATTTCATGTTTGATCAATTTCAGACCACAGAAGTTGGTAAAAATCTTCAATTTCTTCATCTCTGTCCTTAGTGGTTGGCGTGTAATGCAGTACAGTTAAGATCAAAAGCAAATTATTTATCGACTGTGTGAACAACAAATAAAATTAAATAATTTCTATCTTGGTTTACATTTTTAATCTCAAGGTAAATTCTTAGGGAAAAGCTGTCATTATAGTGGGTGATTGAGAAAGATTTCTTGAATTTTCATAAATTATTCTGATTGTTTAAGTTTTGTCTATTTCAGAAGTCAGGCTCAGTATCAGACACCTAGAAGACCCCCCTTCATACACCACTGACCTCACCAGTCCTTTCCCAGGCTCCACTGCAGCAGCCAGCTCTGAACAGGCTCTGACCTACTTCACGAAGGTGCAATCTGACAGTGCCCACTGATGACTCAGCTCTCACAGGTCTCAACTGCCAGGCATGGAGCATACTACATTAGTAGCTTGGGGCTTGAGTTCTACACATGTGCAGCTGGGAGATGTGTAGGAGTTAACAGGGTGACATTTTACCACATGGAATATAGGAGCTGGTGAAGAAGTTATTCCTCCTTTTGCTCCCTCTGAAAGATTGTTCTGAGAAGCTGGTTATAGAGCTTCCTGGGGGTTGGAGCAATCAGTTGCATTAACAGTGCCCAACTTCAGACACATTCTTGAGTCCTTGTACTGGCTCTTCCTCCTTCCCACCATACTCCCATTGTGTCTCTCTCCTCCTTAGCATATGAGACCTCAACCTCAGTTTTTGCTCTCAGCTTCTAGGAGTTTCTCAGTGCAAGGATCCTGGGACTAAAGGACGTGCTGGCTCCTGGCTGTTTTTTCTTGATGGTGGTGGTATCTTCTCTTTCTTGCCTCTAGGATGGCTCATTCCAAACTCAGCAGGATGGCAATGCTGACGAATCCCCTTGGTGGGCCACAATTACCCTATCAAAACAGTCCTACCCAATCACTTGGGTAGGAGTTCCAAGACCATGGCTAGAAACGCCACACATAAAAGTGATCTATCATACCACAGATAGATAGATGGAAGGGTAAGTAGATAGATAGATAGATAGGTAGATAGGTAGATAGATAAGTAGATAGATAGATAGACAGTAGATTTTTTTTGAGGAATTGGCTTATGTGATTGTGGGGGCTGACAAGTCCAAAACCTGCAGGTCAGAAGACAATCTGGAAAATCCAGTAGTCTCGTGTCCCAAATCCATAGATCAGCTGGTGGGGGACTGAGAGGAATTCTGGCAAAAATGTGTATTTATAGTCTGGAGACAGAATACTCCCTCAGGAAAACCTGTGGTTTTGCTTTTAAGTCCTTCAGCTGATTGGATGAGGTTTACCCACGTTATGGAGGGTAATCTGCTTTACTTTAGGCCAACTGATTTAAATGCTAAGAAAAACAAAACAAAACAAACAAAAAACCTCATTGCCGTCGAGTTGATTCTGACTCACAGCGACCCTACAGGACAGAGTAGAACTGCCCCACTGGGTTTCCAAGGAGTGGCTGGTGGATTCGAACTGTCGACCTTCTGGTTAGCAGCCATAGCTCTTAATCACTGCGCCAACAGGGCTCCAATTTAAAGGCTAATCACATAAAAATACTTTATAGCAACATCTAGTGTTTGACCAAACAACTGGGCACCATAGCCTAGCCAAGTTGAGACAAAAAATTAATCATCACACTTTTACACTCTGCTAACTACAATAAAGGAATAAGACTACATAAATACATGATTTTCATCATTGACAATTGTTTACAAACTTAGGTTCTACTAACACTGCATTTTGTGGTAATTTAAACACAGTAAACTTGGTTATTCTGATCTAAAAAGTTAAAAGAAAAGTAAAACGAAGTATGTTGTTGTTGTTAATTGCCATCAGGTAGATTCCGACTCATGGTGACACCATATGTTACAGAGTAGAACTGCTCCATAGGGTTTCTTGCCTGTAATCGTTACAGGAGCAGATCACCAGGCCTTTCTTCTGAGGTACCACTAGATCAGTTTGAACTGCCAACCTTTAGATTAGTAGTTGAGTACAAACTGTTTGCACCACCCAGGGACCTTAAACAAAGTATAGTTATATTTATTATACATTATATAATATGCACTAAGAATTGTAATTTTTTGTTTCTTACTTTTGTCTCCTAAAAATACTAGGTCTTCGTGGTCCTCTTCTGTGTTATTGGAATAGCTTCTTACCTCATTTCCCTGACTACGGGTTCCCTCTTTGCAATCCTTCATGTTGTCCCCTGATTTTTCTAAAACACATATTTGGTCAGTTTATACATCTCTGTTTAAAAGCCTTCATTAGTTCTTGATTACCAAGATTTAAGCCCAAACTCTTAGGGTGGCTATACACTGTTGCTCTCTCCTTTCAAGCCCCTGCATCCTATGATCAATTACTCATAGTCCTCCATAAGGACTATACTGTTTCAGCCCTCCAGCTCAGGATGGCCAAAGCGTCTCCTCTTCTGGAAAACCTCCTTCCACACCCAACTGTATTTGATCACTCTCTTCAGGGGCCTTCGACTTTGTCCTCTCTTTTGTAGCAGGAACCACGTATCACAATGATTTGTTTACATTACTCTTTCACTCACAGTTAGCCTGATATTTAATCCCCAGATCCAGCTTGCTTTATGGAAAACTGTGGGCCCAGTGTTGCCAGGAAGTCCAGATTTTTGGGAGTGTGTAATATATTAAAATTTTAATGTTGGCAATTTATCTAATAGTTTTAAAACATTGCCCTGTTCATTGCTATTCTGGCCCAGCCTTTTCCCTTGGCTTTTTTATTTTGACCACTTGGCCCTTGTTAGCATTTTGACTTGTAAATTGTGACTCTTGGTTGTACAACACATTAGAACAATGTTCATTTTGTATTAGTGTTTCTCTACCATGAAGCCGCCACAATTATTTCATTGTAAGTCAACATCCTACATAATTATCTGATAGTTTAAGTTATTTGTAACAGAACATTTTTTAAATACCAAGCTTAGCTGCTAACCAAAGGGTCGGCAGTTTGAATCCACCAGCCGCTCCTTGGAAACCCCATGGGGTGGTCCTACTCTGTCCTATAGGGTCACTATGAGTCGGAATTGACTTGATGGTAATGGATTTTGGTTTGGGGACTAAATGTAAATATTTCTCCTGTATTATGTTATCACTTAACATCTTTTAACCTCAAAACTTAAGTTGGAGTCTCCTGGGATCAGCTACTAATGATCAGCTACAAAGTTTCACCATCAGCTTTTTCAAGAACCAACTTTAACAAGGTCAACCGAGTTGCCCAAAAGAACTCAGATAACTCAAAGTATCTGTACCATGCTATCTGCTAAAATTTAGTGTTTGTTTTTTGACATCTTGCACCATGTCAATGCATTTATCTTGTGTCATACTGTGTTATGACAGTTTATGGTGGGGAGAAGCATAACAGGACATGACATGATGTAAGTGATGCACTGACATGTATAATTTAAAGACTACATTCCTGTTGGAAGTAGACATCTGCAATTAATTCAGATTGTGGGAATTTAAAATGAAACTGATGAACAAAATAAGAAATGTCCATGAACTGATTAGTTGAATGATCTGGTTTATCAGTCCAGAGGTAGATTACAGTACATGAGTATATTATCATCACTAAGGATATCAGAGCCTAACTTCACTCATATATAGTAGTTATTCACTATTTTCTATATTTGGTTTGATTCTTTAAAAGATAGTCTAAATATAAAACATTTAAGAAAAGGATTTTCATTCTTTTATTTTATTTTAAACCTGGTCATTTAAATTATTTAAATCTCAAAGCAAGTAATTTAATCCAAAGCTCTCTTTTGCCATATTTCCATGGATATATTATGTTAAAGATATACTTTGTTTTAAACTATAATGGTCAATGCATTTCTCTTTCAAAAATAACATTTTCAAATAAAAGCAATACATGTTTATCATTAGAAACAGAAAAGAATAAGCATAAGAATATTAAAAATTATTGATAAATATCCTACCCAAAGATAACTATCAATATTTTACAGTATTTCCTTTCAATCCTTTCCTTTGCATTCATACATAGCTTTATTTATATCCACATTTACTTCTATATCTATATACATCTATTACTTAAGCATATTAGCAATCTTTTTATTATAGCTCATAACTGTGTGGGTCATAGATCTGGGCAGGGCTTAGTGGATGTTTCTTCTGCTGCTCATAGGCACTGTCTGAGGTAACTTAGTGATATTCAACTGGCAAATAGGCTGGTCTGAAAGGTCCAAGATGGGTTTCCTCACATGTCTGGTACCTTGACAGGGATGGCTCCATAAGCCTTGATCCAACTGAAGCCATTGCCTGGTGAATTGGTTCTCCATATTTTCCTCTTCATTGGGCTGCTTGGGTTTCCTTACAGTATGGGACCTGAGTTCCGAGAGCAAATGTTTCAGATGTACATATAGTTTTAAAATATTGTTGTAATCCAAATGTATAGTGTTTTGAATCTTGCATTTAAAGTTTAAGATCATCTTGTAAGCATTTTCCTACTCCATGAGAATGTCTTGGCAATTGTTCTGATAGTTGCATAATATTACATATTATACAATATAATTTACTTAGCTATTACTCTAGTTTCATACAATTAACTCATAATATTTTTACATATTAATAAATATATAGGAAAAATTGATATGCATATATTTTTGAATCAATTTTTTACTATATATTTAATGTGCAGTCCTAGAAGCAAAATTAAGAGTATGAAAAATATTAAGGCCCTTGTCAAATATGTTTCATGCTATCACCATTACATTCATTAGCATTTTCATTTTTAAGTCATTGCATGTTTGATTGTTAAGCTATGAATACCTTCTTGATGTTATTTGCATTTTTGTGATCATTAGTAAGGCTGAAATTTTTCATCTTTGCTGTTCATTTATATTACTTTCTATCATATATTTGTCCATTAATCTATTGAGATACTATATTTTATTTTTTTTTGAGATACTATACTTTACATAAACTTATTGAACTCTTTCTATATTAAAAAGTGATCGTTTTACTTTAAAGACACAAGTAGTATCTTTAAAATATATCTAAGTAGTCTTGGAACAAAAATTCAAAGTAACAAGATTTACATAGTTTAAGATTTCCCTGTATGTCTTAAATATGAACTGGATTTAAAGCCCTTTTGAAATAGTTTTGTTTATTTTTATTGGTGACAAAGTTTTCCTCTCTATTCCTACTTAATCCAGGATATACTGAAAGATAATTAAAATTAAGGTGATTATGTGATTTTTAAAATTCTGTCTCTCAAAATATAGAAAGTGTTCTTTGGAATCAGTGTTGAAAATTGATTACTTTGACTCTGAAAATAGCAAACAATTTTTTAAGTGTTCTTAAAACTCTGGAGGTTATAGAAGCTGCATATTACTCTTTCATTGTAGAGTATAAAATATCATTCATTTTTGATCTATACCTTTATAAAATAGTAGCAGTTTGGGTGTTATTTCACGTTACTGTTATATACATGGTTTCTCCAGGGAGGAGAAATGACAATATATGCTACCTAAAAATATTTTTATTGCCTAATTTATAAAGCTGTTTCAATTATTTAAAGAATATGATTTCCCTCCTTCCTTCTTTTGTGTTCATTTCAGGACACTGTAATAATAGGTTATAAAAGCAGTGAAAAGTAAAATGGCTGCTATGTAGATAGATGTAATTACATAAGAGATGTGTATTCTGAATGTGAAGAACCATGAAACTTATTGTGGAAATTCACTGCACAATTTCTGTTGCAATATCACAAATTGCCCTGGAAAAAAATCCAAGAAGAATGCAGCAAAATCTCCACAAAGATATGTAATTTTTTTGCTATAAGATGGAAGTATTTCATTATGATGTCCTGCCAAGATTTGTCCTCAAAAAAATTCCAAGGTGTTCATTTCCAAAATTCTGTAAAGTACATTGTTATTGATTTTGAAACTTCTATTTTCTCACGTAATTTTTACTCAGAGACAGTTTTTTGATGTCTGCTAACTTGCTTATTAGTAATTTTCCTATTTCCTTCCTTTTCTCTCATGGCTTTGATATGCAAGTGTTGAGCTAAACTAGCTTGACCACGTATATTAACCTACCAGTGGTTTGGATTACAAGCCTAGCTAATGAAGGCTGCAGATTTTTTTTTTGTGTGCTGTTGTTGTTTGTTTTCCTTTTCTTTCTTTTTTCTTTTTGCTACATTTGGTGATCCTAAAAGAAATGCTTGCAGTAAACTCACATAATATGATGGCACGTTAAACTGTAATCACCCCTTGACCAAACCTAACAAAGGCAACATACTCATTTTTGAGTTAAAACACAGTGCAACACCACACAAGTGCATGATGCTATTTCATCCCCTTCTTGAGATTTTCATAACAGCCTGCTTTATTGCTGATGGATATTCTAATATTGGTGTCCATTTGGCTTTGAAACAACAGCAGAATGTTAATTTATTCCCCAGTGTTACCTACAGGCTCTGATGTGGGTCCAGGATTGGTGACGCCCTAATTTAAATACTGGGTAGGACCTGGCTGATCAGGTGGCTCAGAGCTAGCACAATATGCTGTGTGGGGAAGCCCCACTCCCTGATCAGGCAGATCAGGAGGATTCCGAGTGTAATTGGTCTCTGGGGAGTGTGTAAGTCACTCTTGTACACCCCCTTCAGAACTCTGCAATACCTTGCCAGCTGGAAGGAAACGTGCCTTCTTGTATCCTCCACAAAGGAAGCAGGGATTGAGGGGAGAAGACCTGGAGAAATTAAAAAAGAGGGAAGAGACTGCAACGCAGATGAAGAGGTGGGTAATAATATTGCACATCTAAAAGCCTGGAGACTGTGTCATAAACAAATGGGATTGCAATGGTCAGTAGACAATTATATCCTGTTACCTCATTTAAAATGCTGACTAATTACACAGAGCAAGAGGAAATTAGCACAGGAACCTCAGTCTGTGCCAAGTCCACATCAAAATGCTGTAAAAGAAAAACATGAAATCAATCTTCTGCGGCTTTAAAGAACTCACAGTTCCTGAAGTTCAAACATCTACACAAAGTTCTCCAAAGTTTAATAAGACTCACTGTATGTTCAAATCTTAGAAATTAGACTTGCAAAAGAAAACAAAAAGGAAAGAAAAAACCTAAGGCTTCCAACCTGTTTGTGATCTAACAATCAGTTTAACATTTATCCTTTATCCTGATATTATTGTTTACACCCCCAATTCCCATTCTACTTCCTTTAAGTAAATTAATGATTTGCTGGCGTGGAAAAGAATCTTCTTGGGCAGAGTTGTCTCCTGAAATGTCTCTTAGGGTACATTTGGCGTCTGTCAAGATTTAACTGACTTTGTGAAGTTCCTATTCAAAGAGGTGCAGGTAAAGAGTAGAGCTGCACTTTGTTTTTTTCACAGCTAAGTTTCTGAATATGGAATTTTTGGAAATTGAATCAGTTTCTCCTATTGACTTATGGCTTAAAATGTATCATTGCTTAAAAAAAAAAAATCAGCTCCCAAAGTAATGTAGACACTTAAAAAGGCATAAATTTAAAATTAAAAAAAAAAAACTTTAATAAAAAAATCAACCCTTTGGTAAAATACTGTAAAATATGTGGAAGCATGAAATAGTGGAGAGTGTTAGTAAGCCAAACCTGTAAGGTGACCTTGGGCAGTGAGGCACCTCTCTGAATCTAGGCTTTCTGATCTTTAAAACAGTATCACTAATGCTTTGCCAAAGCCCACTTTAGGATTCTCCCGTGTACATGTATCTGGGATCACCATGGGTTGGACTCCAGGGCTCTATTCTGATTTCAACAAGACTAGTACCATTGTTTTTTGCAATAAAGGTTTTGGAGAAAGATTGTTTTTTTGGGAAAAGGACATATTTCTTAATTTCAATGGTTTAAAAATATTTGAAAAGGACTGGACTGGATGATCTCTTGAGTCCCAGGCAGCTCTAATATTCTGATTCTATGCCAAATAACTTTTTGGAAGCTCCACCACTATGTATAGTGCTGTATCTGAAACAGAAATTATCAGTAAGGAAAAAAGTGGTTTTATATTTGAAGGTAAAACACGAGTTTTTTCTAGTGACCAAAAAACAAAAAACCAAGGCCCTTTCAGGAAATTGATTTAAATAACTCTTCTTCATGGTAGTGACTTTTCTATCTTTCAGTTGCTATTTTTAACAAAGGTAGTTGTTGCTGGCAGGGTACAGAGAAGATAATCTTTTAAATGTCACCCGCTTGCAGGTGCGAGACTCTCACTGCCCTTCCATTTTCTTCCTGTCCCATTCTGGCAAAGACGACATTGCCATAGACTCATTTGTTATCATAGCACTAAGAAATGGGGGTGGGGGCGGGAGGAAGAAAGCCAGTACCAAATTATGACAACTAAAAAGTATAATCAGGTTAATATTTTTTTAAAGTATTATTGATGTATTTAGTAAGTTGCTTAGTAACTCCTCATCCATTGAACCAATAGCATTTACAGTTTCAGGTAGAATCCCCCGGAATTGGAGGCCATTGTTTGGCTTAGAGTAGGGAACTTCTGATGGTGAGGGGAAGAGTTGAGAGAAAAGAGAAAGGGCAAGGGCAGAAACTGAGACATTAGTGTCCAGCCTCACTTCTTGGCATCCAAACACCTGGACTTAAAAAACAAAAACAAACCCATTGACATTGAGTTGATTCCAGCTGATAGAAACACTATAGGACAGAGTAGAACTTCCCCATACAATTTCCAAGGAGCAGCTGGTGGATTTGAACTGCTGACCTTTTTGTTAGCAGCCAAGCTCTTAACCACTGCACCACCAGGGCTCCAGTGGCAGCAAGAGGGAAATAAAACTGAGGGGCATGAGTTGAGTAGGAACACTTAGCAGAGGGACATTGTGCGTGTTTGGTATTTAGAATTCTGGGAGGCGACTTTCTCAGACTACTTCAAGACAGGAAGTGGCTGCAATAGAGCAGAAATGGCTGAATGGCTTGTTCAGGCAGACAGAAGCCTGAGACATAACCTGAGATCCCCATAGTGTGGGACAGAGCTGAGGCTGATGACGGGCCAACTACTGGGGTGGTTACTGGGGTGACAGTCACAGTGACTTGTTGCAGAGGCTGGTAGCAGGGCAGATGGCCCAAGCTGAGGATCAAATCAGAGCCACAGCCAGATCTCAGGGAACCTGGAGCCCAGAGAAAGCCAAGGGGGTGGCCTTGTCATTAGGGAGAGAAGACTGAGCTCACTTGGAAGCTATCACTGTGTACTGCCTCTGCGAAGAAAAATCCCCCAAATCCAAACCTTTTGTCTTGGAGTTGATTCTAACTCGTAGCCATCCCACGTGTGTCAGAGTAGAACTATGCTCTATGAGATTTTCAATCACTATGATCTTTAGGAAGTAGATCACCAGATCTTTCTTCAAAGATGCCTCTGGGTGGACTCAGACCATCAGCTTTTAGGTTAATAGCTGAGTGCTTAACCATTTGCACCACCAAGGACTCCCTGCCAAGAAAAGGGACCATGAATTTCAGCAGCTTAGACAGTTCAGCAATGGAGTCAGAAAAGATAGAGACTGATGTTCAGAGACGAGCAGGACTGGCCCTTTCCCACCCACATGGGACTGTGTAAGCTCCCTCACTCACTAAGACACCATATTGAGCACAAGTAGTAAGAGACCTTTGCCCAGGACTATGGTTAAGACCTCTGCTGCTAACCAAAAGCTCAGCAGTTTGAATCTACCAGCCACTCCTTAGAAACCCTATGGGGCAGTTCTAATCTTTCCAATAGGGTCACTATGAGTCAGAATTGACTTGATGGGCAAAAGGTTTGGTTGGTTTTGATCCTCGTTTTAGCTCTGAGTCCTCTCCCTGGGAAATGCCTCAGTACTGGGTAAACTGGGAATGTTGATCACCCTACCTCCAAGTTCAGAAACACATGCTACACAGAAACTCCGTCTCACAGCGTAGTGACAAGAACCAGGACTGCCAAAATAGTGCGGTGGCAGTAGGGCGATGGTGGCCAGGTAACTGAAGGAGTAAGTCATCATAGAGGTTTGCCCATGAAAAAAGTAATGTTTTTTTAAATGCTCCATATGAGTTAAATGAAGAGAATTTTGTCCTACTGTCATAAAATGTCTCATAAATATCCGTTGTTGTCATTTCTGCAACTTGAGAATAGGATGTGAAGTAGTCGTTCCTTTCATTTTGAATTAGATTTCACTCTCTAGAAATTTTTTTAAAAATTTAACCCACATTGACGAAGCATCGTAATTTAGAGTTAACAGTTTTAAATTACAAAACTAGTTATTTGAAAGGCAGAAGGTAATATGGTGGGCTTCTGTAATGGAATTTGTACATTTCTTGCCATGTGTCCCCTTCGTAGCTCATCACGGCAAGGCAGCATGGTGGCTAAGCAAGTAGCATGTCCAGTCCAAATCTCTGGGTTCAGATCCCACCTCTCGCCCTTGGGAACCTTACTTAAACTCATTGTGACTAAGTTTTCTCATCTATAGAATGGGGATGATGCCAATAAAAGTAGTGTTATTCTCATTGGTAGGGTTAAATAAGACAATGAATTTAGGGCTCTTACCAGAGTGTCTGGCACATAGAAAACACTTAAAAAATGTTAGTTTATATTCTCTTTAATTGACATATGATTTCTCCACTAGACTGTAAGATCTTTAATCATAGGGACACTGTACTTTTGCTCATCTGTTTATTTCCAGTATCTGGTACAGAAAAAGCATTAAATAATTATTAGCTATTATTAGGATTCGTTTTTGAAAAAACAAATCAAAGGCCTTTATACCATTTTTTGTCTGAATTTCTCTCCTTCTTATAATTGCTTCTTCTTAGATTTAAAAAGAGAATTGAGAAAAGAAAAATTGAAAATTCATTGGGGTAAGTATTTGAGCGTTGTTATGAAGATATAAGCATATTTGCAATTCTAAACCTTGTCTTTTTGGATATCTAAGACAAGCAGAATAAAAAAGAACACCAGTCTTGGAATCCGAAAATCTGGCTCCTGATACTTTCTCTCTGAAGGAACTAGATATATAAGTGAATAAGGGTCTTAGTCCTTCTTTCCCATAGTGTGTTCTTTACAATCTTTAAAATTAGAGGGTTGGACTAGATGGGGTCTAAGGTCACTTCCAGCTTTAGACTTCAGCAATCTGAGTAGAGAACAAAATAAGACAGTATAGAATTAAGTGCTAAATTGTGTACTGAAGACAGTAAGATAATGCTTTTTAAAACCTCTCCTTTTTCTAAAAAAATCCTTTAAGTGTTAAAGGTCTCCTCTTCATTTTGAAAATCTGGTTCCCTTGTGCACAACTATTCTGATTCAGATGAAAAAAAGGAAGAGCTCCTCTGCAGAAGACTCCCCAACAGCTAAGAACACCTGACAGAAGAGACACTGCCAAACATTATTGCGCACCATGCGTCAATGAGGGCATAAGCATGGCTCCTACCTAGAAGGTTCCTGAGCTGAAGGAGGCTGGCAAATCACTGCATAATTACAGCCATCCTTGCAGTGGGGCAGAAGCAACATGCAGTATTATCTCTGTATCTTAAGGTAGCTGAACATCATACCACCCCTCAGATTGCCTTTTGCATCTTGTCCTTCTTCTTCTTCTTTTTTTCCTATGGAAGACAAATTGCTCTAGTCCTCTTGCTGAGAAAGCATGCAGTGAGTTGCACAGCTCTACATCCAATGGCATAGGATACACTCCAAGTCTAATTTGCTAAATATAGGCAGGAGATCATTTTCCTTCCCCTGAGTTTCTCTGTTGAAAGGAGTCTCACAAAATCCCTTCATAGACTCTAAAATTATAACTTAGAATGTACTGTGTTTCCTCTGATGGTAGCAAAATGACTGACTTTTCCAAGTATCGCTGCTAAGATCAGGCAACTCTAAGAACGAAGATGTGTATTCTAGTCCTGAAATCTCACTGCATTTGGAGAGGTAAGTTCTCCATTTGCTTTTTTCACTAACAGCTTGTTTGATCTGGTAACCCCTTGTCTCACATAGCCACAGTCTTTTCCGAGTAAGGACGCACGCATAAAAAAACCAGTTGCCAATGACATGACTCCAGCTCATGGCAACCTCACATGTGTTGGAGCAGAACTGTGCTCCATTGGGTTTCCAATGGCTGATCTTTCAGAAGTAAACTGCCAGGCCTTTCTTCTGAGGCACCTCTGGGTGGACTTGAAACTCCAACCTTTTATTGTGTTAACTCTTTGCACCACCCAGGGACTCCTAGAGGTAAGGAATTTGGTTCAAGTCAAAATTCCCTTTGTTTCTTGAATTATTGAGGGATGTCTTACTGAGTGATGTTTATGACATAGCTATTTCTGGTAACTAAAGTGTACCAGTGCCTCTATGTAGAGCTATAGAAAGGGTATTTTGGTAGTATTTAGTCATGCTGTTAGGCATCCCTCCTGCTAGAAGTAGTAAGTGGTGAGAGCAAAGTCTACATTAGATAGGAAATTCTCTGTGCACGAGTTTATTTGCCTGAGCATCCATAGCAAACATGGCTTGGTTCAGGCCAAACGGCAAATCTCCCATATTTCTGCCCTTTTTGTTTTCAATGACATCCTCCTGATACTGAATCTTATTCCCTTGCCCTCAGGAGCATCTAAATGGGAAGTAACGTGCTCTGGAATTACTGGATTCTCGTAGTAGCAGACTAGTCAGAGGGGCCCTGCCTGAGGATGTGGCCTCTTCTATGACTGGTACCCACCCAGTCCTCCCTTTTCTTTTTCCCTTGCCTTTTCCAAATTCCCTACCCCGCACATCTTTGTCACAAGACCATATCTATATCTCCATCTCTTTAAATATAAGTATCTTCAGAGTCTTTTCTCATTGGCACTCTCTCTCATACCTCTTCTAATCTTCTAATTCAGTGTGTTAATTATAATATTGCCTGCTCCCCAGCAGGGTGGGTAGGTGGATATCTATGGTTTAAGGATCTTTGAGACGGAAGCTAAGTATAATTTTGGAGCCTGGTGAGTGGGGAAAGGGAACCCCTCCAGTTAGGAAGTGAAATCTAGCAACAAACCTTTTAATATTCTTCAGAGCCTTTTGTCCCCCACGTGTCTGTCAGTTTGTCATACTGTGGGGGCTTGTGTGTTGCTGTGATGCTGGAAGCTATGCCACTGGTATTCAGATACCAGCAGGGTCACCTGTTGTGGACAGGTGTCAGCTGAGCTTCCAGACTAAGACACGCTAGGAAGAAGGACCCAGCAGTCTACTTCTGAAAAGAATTAGCCAGTGAAAACCTTATGAATAGCAGTGGAACATTGTCTGATATAGGCCCAGAAGATGAGCCTCCCAGGTTGGAAGGTACTAAAAGAGGACTGGAGAAGAGCTGCCTCCTCAGAGTAGAGTCGACCTTAATGACGTGGACAGAGTCGAGCTTTTGGGACCTTCATTTGCTGTTGTGGCATGACTCAAAACGAGAAGAAACAGCTTCAAACATTCATTAATAATCAGAATGTATGAAGTATGAATCTAGGAAAATCGAAAATCATCAAAAATGAAGTGGAACTCATAAACATCAATATCTTAGGCATTAGTGAGCTGAAATGGACTGGTATTGGCCATTTTGAATCGGACAATCGTATGGTTTACTATGCTGGGAATGACAACTTGAAGAAGAATGGCGTTGTATTCATTGTCAAAAAGAACATTTCAAGATCTATCTTGAAGTACAACACTGTCAGTGATAGGATAATATCCATATGTCTATAAGGAAGATCAGTTAATACGACTATTATTCAAATTTACACACCAACCACTAAGGCCAAAGATGAAGAAATCGAAGATTTTTACCAGCTTCTGCAGTCTGAAGTTTATCGAACATGCAATCAGGATGCATTGATAATTACTGGTGACTGGAACGCGAAAGTTGAAAACAAAGAAGGATCAGCAGTTGGAAAATACGGCCTTGGTGATAGAAACAATGCTGGAGATCACATGATACAATTTTGAATACCAACGACTTCTTCATTGCAAATACCTTTTTCACCAACACAAATAGTGACTATACACATGGACCTTGCCAGATGGAATACACAGAAATCAAATTGACTACATCTGTGGAAAGACATGATGGAAAAGCTCAATATTATCAGTCAGAACAAGGCCAGGGGCTGACTGTGGACCAGCCCATCGATTGCTCATATGCGAGTTCAAGCTGAAACTGAAGAAAATTAGAACAAGTCCACGAGAGCCAAAGTACAACCTTGAGTATATCCCACCTGAATTTAGAGACTATCTGAAGAATAGATTTGACGAGTTGAACACTGATGACCGAAGACCAGACAAATTGTGGAATGACATCAAGCACATCATATGTGAAGAAAGTAAGGGGTCATTAAAAAGACAGGAAAGAAAGAAAAGGTCAAAATGGATGTCAGAAGAGACTCTGAAACTTGCTCTTGAACATAGAGTAGCTAAAGCAAAAGGAAGAAATGATGAAGTAAAAGAACTGAACAGAAGATTTCAAAGGGCCGCTTGAGAAGACAAAAGTAAAGTATAATGACATGTGCAAAGAGCTGGAGATAGAAAACCAAAAGGAAAGAACATGCTTGGCATTTCTCAAGCTGAAAGAACTGAAGAAAAAATTCAAGCCTTGAGTTGAAATAGCGAAGGATTCTATGGGAAAAATATTAAATGTTGCAGGAAGAATCAAAAGAAGACGGAAGGAATACACAGAGTTGTTATACCAGAAAGAACTGGTCAGCGTTCAACCATTTCGAGAGGTAGCATATGATCAGGAACTGATAATACTGAAGGAAGAAGTCCAAGCTGCACTGAAGGCATTGGTGAAAAACAAGACTCCAGGAATTGACAGAATATCAGTTGAGATGTTTCAACAAACAGATGCAGTGCTTGAAGTGCCCACTCATCTATGCCAAGAAATTTTGAAGACAGCTACCTGGCCAGTTGACTGGAAGAGATCCATATTTATGCCTATTCCCAAGAAAGGTGATCCAACCAAATGTGGAAATTATTGAACAATATTATTAATATCACATGCAAGTAAAATTTTGCTGAAGATCATTCAAAAGTGTCTGTAGCAGTATGTTGACAGGGAACTGCCAGAAATACAGGCCGGATTCAGAAGAGGACGTGGAACTAGGGATATCATTACTGATGTCAGAGGGATTCCAGCTGAAAGCAGAGAATACCAGAAAAATGTTTACCTGTGTTTTATTGACTATGCAAAGGCATTCGACTGTGTGGATCATAACAAATTATGGATAACATCATGAAGAATGGGAATTCCAGAACACTTAATTGTGCCCTTGAGGAACCTGTACATAGATCAAAAGGCAGTTGTTCAAACAGAACAAGAGAACACTGCATGGTTTAAAGTCAGGAAAGGTGTGCCTCAGGGTTGTATTCTTTCACCATACCTATTCAATCTGCATACTGAGCAAATAATCCGAGAAGCTGGAGTATCTGAAGAAGAAGGCGACACCAGGATTGGAGGAAGACTCATTAACAACCTGTGTTATGCAGATGACACAACCTTCCTTGCTGAAAGTGAAGAGGACTTGAAGCACTTACTGATGAAGATCAAAGACCACAGCCTTCAGATTACACCTCAACATGAAGAAAACAAAAATCCTCACAACTGGACCAATAGGCAATATCATGATAAACAGAGAAAAGATTGAACTTGTCAAGAATTTCATTTAATTGGATCCACAGTCAACACCCATGGACGCAGCAGTCAAGAAATCAAAAGACACATTGTGTTGGGCAAATCTGCAGCAAAAGACCTCTTTAAAGTGTTAAAAAGCAAAGATGTCACCTTCAAGACTAAGGTGAGCCCGACCCAAGCCATGTGCTTGAATTGTGGTGTTGGCAAAGAATATCGAATATACCGTAGACTGCCAAAAGAATGACAAATCTGTCTTGGAAGAAGTACAACCAGAATGCTCTTTAGAAGCAAGGATGGTGAGACTACGTCCTATATACTTTGGACATGTTATCAGGAGGGATAAGTCCCTGGAGAAGGACATCATGCTTGGTAAAGTACAGGGTCAGTGAAAAAGAGGCAGACCCTCAGTGAGATGGATTGACACAGCGGCTGCAACAATGGGCTCAAGCATAACAACGATTGTGAGGATGGCGCTGGAGCTATGAGTCGGAACTGACTAGATGGCACCTAACAACAGCAACAACAGAGCATTTTGTATCTTCTGTTTGTTTACTTGTTTATTAGCTGCTTGTCTCTCAAGAGTTTAAGCTTCCTGACAATTGAGGCTATCTCTTTCACTCACAGCCTCTAACTCAATGCTTGGTGCATATGTGATGCTCAATAAATATTTACTGAATGGAAAAAAAATGTTACAGATGCCTTTTAACGTGTGTGTGCACGCGTGTGTGTGTGTATGTGTGTATGTGTGTGTGTGAGAGAGTGGTCAGGGAAAACTGTTACATCAGAGGTTATCAAACTCTTTTGATTCACAGCGCCCTTAGTGTCTCAGTAATTTTTTCATGGCATTCCTAGACTGAAAGTAATATATAACTGTTCCATTAAGTAGTTGGGTTCAAAGAATTTAATAAATATTTATGTCCTGTCTTAGTTATCTAGTGTTGCTATAACAGAAATAAAGTGGTATATGGCTTTAATAAACAGAAATGTATTCTCTCACAGTCTAGGAGGCTAGAAGTCTGAATTCAGGATGCCAGCTCCAGGGGAAGGCTTTCTCTCTCTGTAGGCTCTTGGGGAATGTCCTTGTCATCAATCTTCCCCTGGTATAGGAGTTTCTCAGCATAGGGACCCCGAGTCCAAAGGACACATTCTGCTCCTGGCACTTGTTTATTGGTAGCATGAGGTCCCTCTCCTCTCTGCTCACTTCTCTTTTTTATGTCTTAAAAGAGTGACTCAAGATACAGCCTAATCCTGTAGCTTGAGTCATGCCTCATTAACATAACTGCCTCTAATCTTGCGTCATTAACATCATAGAGGTTAGGATTTATAGCACATGGGATAATCACATCAGATCACACAATGGTGGACAACCACACAAACTGGGAATCATGGCCTAGCCAAGTTGACACACATTTTTGGGGGACACAATTCAATCCATAACATGTCCTAAGGACTTAGTAGCCATTTGAAAAAAAATACACATATATTGAAAAAATATATTTATATTTCATTCTGAAATAACCAATAGTATGTAAAAGTGGGAATTTAAGTGTGCCCGTTGGAAACTGCACAACTTCTCAGACCTTGGATCAGGTTAGACATTGTTACCTCAGTTTCTGTTCAAATGTTGGTTTTCTTGAGGCTCTTGCTCATATCAACTGCTGAAAATCCAGTTTCCTGAAAACATCGATGTCATTATAAAGAATCTAGCGTGATAATATTGAAGCTGTGAACAGTTTCAAGGTGGTATTTTTTATGGTATCTGACAGATATTGAATATCTCTGTTTCCTTCTAAAATTTAAAATACCCTATGGTGAATTCACTGTGGTACCCTGGGGAGCCTCAGCACACAGATTGAGAACCGCAGGTTTTGTCGATTTTGAATACTGGAGGAATCATAGTGGAAAATACGGTATGATGATGAAAAGGTTATAAAAGTTTTAATCATCTTGTGAACTACTTATCAATTATGACTAATTATCTTTCAATAACAGTCCTCATTAATTATGTCTTGGTTAACTTTGCTAAGATGAGTTTGATTAAAATAGTCAACCTCTTACTTTGAAAGGCTAAGACTCTAAGGCAGTGAGACCAATTTCTCAAGTTATGCATGTGAATTGGTCTTGCTACTTTATATCACTCGGGCTCAACCTTCACACTGAGAGGCCCATAGAGATGTCTACTTACAACTTAAAGGAAAAGGTGGGGAAGGTACTGCTGGCCACGCTCACACGCTCAGCATTAGAGAACTTCCAGCATCTGTAACACATCACAGCATTTGTGTCAACCCACAGATTATCCGTTGGAACTAGAGGAATTTTCTTTAAAAGGCTCCCAGTGAAATCCTGTGACAAATAGGTGCAATCTAACATCAGCCTTCTCACTAAATGATTTACTCTTGGCATTTATAAATGCTCATTACCATTGTGCATTCTTAGGAGATAATTTATAATCCTTATCATTCCTTCTTCAGGATCCAGCTAACCAGCGCTTTTTGTCAGCTGAAATGTGAGGTCTCAGAGGGTTAAGTGGGCTTCACCCACACAGAAAGTCAACATCAAGTATTTCTTTAAATGTGGATTCCTTGACAAACACATCTCCCCGTTTGCAAGTCCCATGAATTTAAAGCATCCGGTAATAACAGGCTTGTTCTCCCTCTCTGAGCTGGAAGCTCCCTGTGAAATGGTATCCTGCCAAAGTGCCACTGCAATAAAGCTCTGCACCCTAATGTCGGTGTCAAAGTGCCAGCGAACCAAGACTGGCAGTGGGCTAATTTGGGAGAACAGTCTACTTAAGCTTCCTCCACTCACTCCCACCCATCAACTCAACCACATGAGCTATTCAGCTTGTCAACACTTGCATAGGTAGGGGGAGAAATGGATGAAAAGAAATTACGATGTGCTCTCCTCTCATTTGATACCTGGGTTTCTCTGTGTAACTGATCCACTCTCTGAGAGCAAAGGTATTCTGTTCCCCCAACTAGATTAATGGCTTCATAGGCAGACCCTCAAGGTAAGAAATTCACTGCTAGCTAGAGGTGGTATAATTTTTTTTTAAATAAAATATAACACTTTTACAGACATCCTTAAATACATTGAACATTTAGATATATGAGTGTCTGAACTGATTGATGTCTTGCTGGATTATTTAATTATCTTTTTTTCTTCTATTAGAGACAGTCGGTGAGTGAGAACCTTCTGTATGGTGGTTTGGGGTAAGAAAGTCACAAAAAAGTGATCTGAAACTAAGGCCTGACTCTCCATAACCCTCTGCTGTCGAGTCCATTCCGACTCATAGAGACCTTATAGAACAGAGTAGAACTGCCCCATAGGGTTTCCAAGGAGTGGCTGGTGGATTTGAACTGCTAACCTTTTGGTTAGCAGCCAAGCTCTTAACCACTGCATCACCAGGGCTCCCTCCTAACTCTCCAAGGTCACACTTATTAAATTAAAGCACAAGTGCATGGATTTGATCTCTTTCTTTCAATCTATCACATATCTATAAAACAGAGACGAAAATAATCCTGCTTCATTGGCATGAGGTTCTACTGAGGTAATGCATATAGTAAACATAAACTAAATTACTTTTCACCTTTTCTCCCTTTCCCTCCTCCTCCTTCTTATTGATTTAAACAACTATTTGAAATAGATGCACCATAACAGAGATGTATATTACTGCAAATTGGCCCCAAATGTTTTATCTGTACATAAATGTAACATGAGAAGGAAAACAATTAAATAAAGAAATCTTACCTAAGATGAAGAAGGTATGGCAGAATGAATATGGCCTGCAGAGGTCCTGACTCCTTAGCTGTAAGAAAGACTTACCTTAAGGCAGTGATACTGTGCAGCTTGTGAACTGCTCATAACACTTAATAAGCAGGTTGTGGCTCATTACAGCCTGATTTATTACCTGTACCCTGTGTGCTTCTGTCCCTCTCAGAGAGAAGTTGCAAATAAAATTTGTAGGTTGCAGTCTCTGTATGTTTATATGGGGCACGTGGCTGTTCTCATCACGGATATACAGTACCTAGAACCTCAAAGTGATGCTTTCATTTTCCCTAGTTATGAAGAGGGATGCATACAGGCACACAGTATCACTGTAACTGGCAAAAACCAGTTATAAATGTAAGCATTTTACACAAACAGCAACAGGAGAGGAAGCTGAGCTTTACAGCTAATGGGGGTCAATGGACTACGTGGTTAGAGGTGTTCTCTTAGAGGGATGAGAATGCTTTACATACAGACAACTTAATCCAAGAGATTCAAAGATGGAGGGAGCAGGATAGGAACAGTGTGTGTGTTTCTGAAAGAGAGAGAACACAAGCATTTTTTGGACTTTCAGTCTTTTAAAGAGGGAGCCCTTTTTTTTCTTCCCCGTTTGTTTTCTTGTACACAGAGAGTTTTCTGCTCAGGACTCCTTTCTGAAAGCTCTCTTCTGTGCAATATGTACATGGTGAGTAGAATTTTTCCTCCTTTTAATGCAGTTACTTTGTAGTGAGTAGCAAAAGAGTTATTTTAATCTCACAGAGTCCAGCTTTTTATGATCATATTTTTAACCTTTTTTCGGTGCACACTGTCAGGCTTCTAGGCCATCTTCTTCAAAAGACGCCTCATTTTCATTTTCAATCATTTTCTCTCCACGATTTTTCACATAGCTTCCTTCACACCACTAATTTCACTTTAGAGCTGGCATCCTATCCCACATCCCTGGGCTTGCTGCGCTAACATGTTTAAACATGATTAGTCTTTATTAACATAAGACAGACAAAGCTCCAAGAATCACACACCTCTTAATTTACTATAGTTCCAAGGGGGACCTCAACTCTAGAAACTGAAAATGAATGGGCTCCTTCAGATGCAGATGTACTGGGCATTTTCAATTTACCTTCAGCAATGTTTGTTATACGTGTAGTTCAGAAAATGAAGGGATTTCAAAATCATTGCCATGGTGTTTTACCTCCATTATAGTCTTGAGAATAATACTGTCTCAGTGTAGTATTCATTTATTCCATTATCCGACAAATATATGGACCAAGATCTGTGGCAGGCACTCAAGAAAGGGCAGAACTATATGAAATTATCCACAAACGAGTTACATTTAGGTGAGTACTTTGTCTGTTAAGTAAAACCCGTTGTCGTTCAGTCCATTCCAACACATGGTGAGCCCGTGTGTTACAGAGTGGAACTGAGCTCCGTAGGGTTTTCTTGGCTGCAATCTTTATGAAAGCAGATCATCAGACATTTCTTCTGTGGTGCTGCTGGGTGGGTTCCAACCTTTAGGTTAACCGCCAACCTTTAGGTTAGCAGTCCAGAGCAAACTGTTTGAGCCATCCAGGGATGTATCCAGGTGGCAGGTAAACACTTCCTGCTTAAGTTCTGAAATTTCCTGCGGCAAGGGCCTTCTCACCATTGCTGGTGATCAGATTCTGGCCTTTTAGCCTAGCTTTCCAAGAACCTAGTACAATGCCTGGCCGTGTTTGGTATTAATGAAGTAACATTAACTGTCCTTAACCTTATTCTATGTGTCAGCTACATGTTTTCTACCTATTCAGATGCTCCTTACGCCTTACTTCGCTGACTGCTTCTTGGCCTGTGACCTGTTGTGAAGGTACTCGTCTTTCAGGCACTAGTCACTGTGCTGAAATTTTTAACTCTGGATTAGCCCTTCCAGTGCTTCCCTGCCCTTGACAGGCAGGTCATATTATAGGACGATGGTTCTTAAAATTTAGAGTGCATCAGCAGCACCTGGAAGGCTTATTCAACTAGAGACTACTAGGCCTCTTCCCCAGAGTTTCTGAGTCAGTAGGTCTGGGATAAGACCTCAAAATTTGCATTTCTAACAAGTCTCGGGTGGTGCTGATGCTGCTGGTCCTGGGATCACACTTTGAGAACCACTGTTTTAGAATATGTAGATTACCAGGACCTACTTCTGGTAAGAGGACAATTATGATGATATCCTAAGTGGAAACAATACATGAATTTACACATTATTGGGCCTAAATGAGGTCATCTGTGTCTAAGAACAGCACATGCTGGTCACTAAGCAGTATTTTCCAAAAAGTGCATTGCAGACCTCCATGAGATTATAATGATGGCGTGGGCAAGGCAGGAAGAGGGGAAGATTTCACACACTCTTTCTCCTGCAGAGTATCTCTCAAGACTAGTATTCCCCAAACCCTGGAGAGGATTCTTTGAGCTAGGTGAGCAGCTGGAAGAAAATTTTCCTAATGTAGGAGTTGACCCTCACTATAACATCCAAGGGCCCTGGTGCTGCCTCACTTCATGTTGTAAATCCAGAAAACACTCAAGGTCTGCCCCAGCAGCAGAGAGTTAGGGCGCGGAATGCCTTGAAATCAGGGCTCCTTACTTAATAGCTTTTAAGTATCAATTCCCTTATCTGAAAGATAGGCATATGAGTAATATCTGCCTCTGAGGATTCTTCTGGCGATGACTGAGGAACTCAATAGCAATTTGTAAGCTATTATCCTTATTATTCTATTGATTCCTAACTGTCACTTCTCCACGAAACCACTAAGTCATGTCTTCTCTCTTTATCCATCTTCAACCCATAACCCATAGCCACTGAGACCTTGGAGTCAGCAAAAGTCCTATGGGTGCTTGGGGCAGGGGGAAAGGCACAGAGGCCCTCTTTTTCCCACTCCCTATGTGGAGTAGGGCAGGGAGGAAGAAGATAAATGTCTAGGTACCGAATAGGAAAATGATTCCAGATATTTTTTTTAGCAATGTTTATCTCCAAAACCCAAACCTATATGCTGTGAAAAGCATTGTTTTTTGTTTTATTGTGCTTTAGGTGAAAGTTTACAGCTGAAGTTAGTTTCTCATACGAAAATTTATACATACATTGTTATGTGACCCTAGTTGCTACCCCTGTAATGTGACGGCATGTTCCTCCTTTCCACCCTGGATTTCCCGTGTCCATTCAACCAGGTCCTATCCTTTTCTGCCTTCTCATCTCGCCTCCGGACAGGAGCTGCCCATTTAGTCTCATATATCTACTTGAACAAAGAAGCACACTCTTCACGAGTATCATTTTTATGTCTTAAAGTTCAGTCTATTCTTTGTCTGAAGAGTTGGCTTTGGGCATGGTTTTAGTTCTGGGTTAACAGAAAGTCTGGGGACCATGTCTTCTGGGGTTCCTCCAGTCTCAGTCAGACCCTTAAGTTTCTGGTCTTTTTACTATAATTTGAGTTC
The DNA here is from genome assembly GCF_000243295.1 of Trichechus manatus latirostris. Taxonomy (NCBI): domain Eukaryota; kingdom Metazoa; phylum Chordata; class Mammalia; order Sirenia; family Trichechidae; genus Trichechus; species Trichechus manatus. The sequence continues at coordinate 8,429,236 of NW_004443968.1, read as the reverse complement.
TGCACCCTACTTTTCTCCTGCTCCATCAGAGACTCTGTTGTTTTCCCTGTCAGGATGGTCACTGGTAGTAGCCGGGCACCATCTATTTCTTCTGGTCTCAGGCTGATGGAGTCTCTGGTTTATGTGGCTCCTTTTGTCTCTTGGGCTAATATTTTCCTTGTGTCTTTGGTGTTCTTCATTCTCCTTTGCTCCAAGTGGGTTGGGACCAATGGATGCATCTTAGATGGCTTCTCGCTAGCTTTTAAGACTCCAGACACCACTCACCAAAGTGGGATGCAGAACATTTTCTTAATAAACTTCATTATGCTAATTGACCTAGTTGTCCCCTGAAACCATGGTCCCCAGACCCCTGCCCCTGCTACACTGTCCCTTGAAGTGTTTGGTTGTATTCAGGAAACTTGTTAGCTTTTGGTTTAGTCCAGTGCTGCTGACTTTCCCTGTATTGTGTGTTGTCCTTCCCTTCACCTAAGATAATTCTTTTCTACTATCTAGTTAGTGAATTCCCCTCTCCCTGCCTCCCTACCCTCATAACCATCAAAGAATGTTTTCTTCTGTTTTTAAACCTTTTCCTGAGTTCTTCTTATAATAGTGGTCTTATACAATATTTGTCCTTTAAAGCACTGTTTTTTAAGGATAACTGATTTATGGTATTTATATCTTCCTTTAGATGAAGAAAGTGTGCCCAATTATAACAAATCAGAAACTTCTGCCAAAGTTCACTGTGATAGTTCATTGTGAAGATGAAGTAAAGCTTTCTGTGACCCTCAAGAGAACAAGGTGCTATTGCAGAAGGTGCTAATTCAAATTAGTTATGCTTTAACCAAAGCTATATTTGTTTTTCTTAACCAAAACAAATTTTTCTTTGAAGTCTGGTCTCAATAATATTCATCATTATCTCTTAAATTCATGCAGCCGAGAAATATTCCTAAATGTTCCATGACAAGATTTCTAAACCCCAAGAACAATACCATTTCTTTAAAAATAGCTCCCAGCTCATCCCAAGCTCCAGAATTCTTCCTTTGCCAAAACCTGGACAAAGAGAATAGTCAATATCCTGATAGATTAAAATGGAATTCAGCTGCTCTTCTAAACTTAGTTATTGCATTAAGATTAGAAAATCGTGAAATTTTGCCAAGAGCCATCTTCTTTGACTCATGAAACCCAAAGTAGCCTTCAAATTCCAGCCAACTTCAGTAGCTACTTACATTCAACACTTTTCACATCTGCTACCACTGGTCCCAGTGGCTCTCAAGACTGGATGATCCAAAACCAAAACCAAACCAGTTGAGTCAGTTCTGACCCATGGTGCCCCATGTGTGTCAGAGTAGAACTGTGCTCCATAGGATTTTTAATGGCTGATCTTTTGGAATTTCTTTGAAGGCATCTCTAGGTGCCTGACTGCCAACCTTTCAGTAGCCAAGTGCTTAACCATTTGTGCCACACAAAGACTCCTCTGGATGGTCCAGTCATTAGAGTTTATAGTGCCATAATCCATTCACAGGCCAGAATCCATGACTCCGGGCTCAGTCTGGTCTGTCTTTCATCAGGAGTAGACTCAGCATCATGCCTTGAAGTTTGGAGCACAATGTCAATATGAACAACACGCTACTGAGCATCCAGTAGAAAGGACATAATTTCTAACCTAGAGAAATTTAGGAAGACCCCAGTTTTTTTTTGGTTATTTATGCCTACTTCCATTGTAGCAGGGATATGTTTTGTGAATTTTTCTGCAACTTACAATGGTTGGTTTAGAACTTTTGAAGACACGTACTGACAAAACCATCCTGGTTATTAAAATTCTGAAATACTTTCATATTAGTTGATAAAAAAGAAATTCTCCATTTATTTAGGCCACAAAATACCTTTTGATTGCCCCAGCATCAGCCACAGTGGCAGGTAAAAGAGTCTAGGAGCATTACTGTTGAGGATAAATGTGGTCCAAATAGCTTCTGAGTAGACTGAGTAGTTTTATGTTATTTCTATAGAACTGCTTCCTCAGCAGTCTAAAGACTATGTTCTTCTATTGACAGGGGCAATAGTGGCTTCAGTCCAGTCCATCCCTAGCATCACTTGAATTCATAGAGATCTCCGAAAGGTAGCATCTCTTGGTTCCAAATCATAACTCGATTCTGAGTCTTTCAGATATATCAGAGCCAAATATACAGATGCCAGTGCTTTCTAAGACAGTTTATAGGATATAGAACTAATTTACCCAGATTTATCCCTAAAATTAGCAGCTACCAGCAGAGAAGCGAATATTGTAGCCAACCAGAATCTAGGAGGAAACGTTTGGATGAGATAATCATGATGAGATAACCCATTGCCTTCGAGTCAATTCCAACTCATAGTGACCTTATGGGACAGAGTAGAGCTGCCCCATAGGTTTTCCAAGGAGTGGCTGGTGGATTCGAACTGCTAACCTTTTGGTTAGCAGCCTGAGCTCTTAACCACTGCACCACCAAGGCTCCATGATGGGAATAGACCTTAAAATATTTTTAGGCATACACTTAAGACATCTGACTGACTCCACTAATTCACGTAACAAATATTTATTGAGTGTTGACTGTTGGCAGGAAATGCCCTAGGCCCTGAGGAAACTGCAATTAACAAAAGAGATGAGCTCTCTCTCCTGATAGAGCATTCATTCCAATGGAGGATACAGACTATATCCAGTAAACAAGTAAACAAAAGTGGTGCTAAGTTATAAAGCAAGTAAGGGGGTAGACAGCAACAGAAGAAGTAGTTTAGATAGCTAAGTATGAGGAAGGAGTAGACGATGTTAGGTGTCGAGGAGAAAAGAGAAGCTGTGAAATTGTCTCAGAGAGTGAAAAAATAAGTTGAACAGTGAAGCACAGTAGGGTTACTGGATAGTATTATATGCCCACTTGACGTTTGTGTTATAAATTATTTAAATGAAACCATTCAATATAGTTTCTTTCTTCTGCCATATGTGGATATGGAGTAGAAGGAGATTTGGGTTTTAACCAGAGTTGGCTTCTGAAAAACAAGGGAGTTGAAGATTTAGTCAAGAGAGTGATTATAGTGATGGATCTTGGAACATAAGCTAGGTAGAGAAGAAAGTATGATGACAGTGATTTTAGGGGATTAACGTCCCTGATTGGGATGAAGAATTTTGCAGTTGGAATATTAACATAGTGGCATAAAAAGGTAGAAGGAGGTGGTCAGAGAGAGGGATGTTTGAAATTAAGAATGAAGGTCATGCAGTTTTTGGTAACATCATAGTCAAGGTTAGGATCTAAACTCTCTCTATATATACACATATATCCGTGTATGTGTGTGTATATATATATACACACACACAGGGAGCCCTCGTGGTGCAGTGGTTAAGAGCTTGGCTGCTAATCAAAGGTCAGCAGTTCGAATCCACCAGCCGCTCCTTTGAAATCCTATGGGGTAGTTCTACTCTGTCCTACAGGGTCACTATGAGTCGGAATTGCCTAGATGGCAATGGGTTTTTTTTTTTAATATGCACACATATATGCACACATATATTATATGTAATAACCTACATGGCTCTTCAAATCATTCTAATAATTTCCAAATAATTTGTTTACATTTAAAAATTATGTGGGTCTACTTTTTTGTTTTTTAATATTGCTGTCACTGATGTATAAATGTTATTCATGCCACAGCTGTGATTTGATATAGGGTACTCCATAAAGTTCTTCCAAGTACTTCCCAGTAAAATTCATAGCCATCGGGTCCCTGAGCCTGGTGTTTTGTTGCAGATGGAGGTGGCTAGGTGTACTGCCTACGCTTTACACCTGGGTATGTATCTGAACACCAGCATGTCTCAGATTACCTGATTTAGAGAGCCTATGCCCAGGCCCCTGCAGACAACATTGACACCAATTCCACTGCTCCTCAGACCCACCTTCACTGTTCTCTTCCTGAGCAGTGGGCAGGTCCTTTACCTTTCTACCCTCCACCCTCACCGCTGCCACTGCAGCTGCCTCAGTCTACTCAGAAGCTATTTGGACCACATTTATCCTCAACAGTAATGCTCCTAGACTCTTTTACCTGCCACTGTGGCTGATGTTGGGGCAATCAAAAGGTATTTTGTGGCCTAAATAAATGGAGAATTTCTTTTTATCAACTAATATGAAAGTATTTCAGGATTTCAATAACCAGGATGGTTTTGTCAGTATACAACCCAGGTCCTCCAATAGGAATGTCATCTGTCCTCTTACTGAGCTCGTTTAGTACTACATAATCTCCCCAAGCATGGACATTTTTCATATACATTTCTTATCGTGTCTACTAGACTATAAAGTCCATGAGGTCAGTATCCATGCCTGACTTAATTTCTATGCGCTTAGCACTTAGCACAGTCTCTCATACTCATTAAAGGTCTGTTGTATGAGTAAATGAATGTGAGATTTTTATCCGAGTACTTTGGGTCTACAAACATGGGTAGAAACAAGTGAAATGTGATGTTTTCAATGTCTGTTGATTTTAGCTAGATTGAACACATAAACAAAGAAGTCTGTCCCTGGTCATATTGGATGATTTTTATATCTGATTATGAAGAAATAAAGATTAGGGTCTTGAAGGTGAAAACCTGAGAAAAGATAGATATAACCCAACTCTCATCCTTGAGGTTCAGTACCAGTAGAAACCTCACATTGACCCAGAATGCCACTTTAAGAAGTTTGAAGACTTCTGTCTTCCAATTTGGTTATAAATAGGGCAAACATATAATTTATTGTCTGAAATGGGACACCTTTGAGGGTAAAAGGGGCAGTTTTCATAATTATACCAGACTGTCCTTGGCAAGTGGTCACCTATTTATAAATAAATTTTTACTTTCTGAATGACTGGTTGCCAGTGTGACAGTCTACTTTCCATATCATTCAGTGGCCATGAAAGAGGAAAGAAAGGACAAAAGTAGGGCATTTTACATTTCTCCAAATAGCCTTTTTTATGTACGCAGCAGATTAGGTTCTTTCCTATACCCTTCATTCCACCCCAAAGCACAGTCTCCATTCCTAGGTGTAAAATAGAAAGAAAGAAAAAAATCACATCCTTTTCATTTTGGAGTACAGGAAGATAAAAACTCAGAAAGAAGCACCACCAAGTCAAGTAGCTGGTGAAATTCTCGGAGAAGACATTTACTTTCCAGTAGATGACACTTTAAATCGTAAACTTAAATATTTGATAGGATCTTAATGGAGAGGAGAGGATTAATTTTGGTTGAACACCCATCAGCACTTTTTCTTCCATGGCAAGGCATGCTTGATCTCAACTTAGAGGAACATAGGAGTAGGCAGAATCGCTGATACAAAATAAAACAGGAGCCTAAACACATGGGGGGCCCATTCTGGCTATCCAAATGACCAGCCATTTGCTTGCAGTATGAAATGTCTGGATTTAACACAGTAATATTCTTGTTTGTTTTCTGTAGACCTTGCAGGTCTCGTTATACCTATGCTGATGGTTGTGTGATCACTGCTGATGATCAGAATTCTCTTTGTTGAGCTTATGTGACTCAGTAACCTCCAATAGTTGAGGATGGAACATAGTAGTAAGTGCTGAGAGTAAAGCAAGCATCCTTAGTGAGATCTTTTCTCCCCTAATAAGGGACCAAAAGTTTGTCAGAAATGATTAGCAGACTTTTTTGGCACATTATAAGCAGTGGAAGTGCAGAAGCTTTCCCTAGTTCTATAAATTACACAAGAGTATCCAATCTACCCTCCTTCACCCTGTGATTTGGAATGGAAAAAATCTCTTGTGCATAAACTGCCTTTCCTGAGTCTAACACAATTAATCCAGAAGAGAAGTGGGAATGGGTAGCAGTTTTTTTTTTGTTCAAATTTTGTTGTTAATTAAAAAAACAATTATTAAGGATTTCTAATTACTTTATAAGTGCTGTATGGCCTGTACCTGCTCCTCAGTAAATTAGTAAGATAATGCTCGAAACATCTTATTAAACAGAATTACTCTTTCTCCTCCTCCAGATTCACACATCTACTTAATAGGCCCCTTCTTGTGCAACGCCTTTGTGACACATTTATATCCATTAAGTTATCGCACAGTTATTAGCATTGTGCATTTGTTTCTAAATGTTTTCTTATCCAGGACCTAATAAATGGACAGGCTACGATAAGGGTGAGTAGGGATGGACACAAATCCTTCAGCAGATCTTTAAAGATATTCCTCTAGAGTAAGTGGATGTTCTGGAAATAATAAAAATTTTCTGGTGTAGGGTAGAGAGATTACTTGAAAAGATGGCACCTAAGAACACGGGGTCCATGCAGGACAACAGAGGGTTCCTGGGACAGAATAGGAGAGGAGACTATGGAAATATCTGTAGTCAGGGGCTGACAAGTAAAAATGGTAAGGAAAAGCCATTGGACATGCTGACAGAGGAAACACATGAGTGGGAGAGGTGACTGCATACTAGGCATCAGATCTGTGTGAAACAGGCTGCTCACGGACCTTGATGGACATAGATTCATCTACTTCAGGGCTTCATAGAACATGATGAGGTCTGCAGTCCATCCTTTTGAATCTGAGCAGACCAAGTAGAGAGTGAGGAAGCAAGTTGCTGAAATACAGAAAATCATGATTTTGTAGATTTAAACAATCTTTAAGAAGATAATTGTAAACCATTTAGTTCATTCTAGAACTATGAGATATTGGAGTTTGAAGATATCATTAAAACATATTCAAACACTTTTTGAATTTTGTAAATTTTAAGTGACTTTTATTTAGCCTGAATATATTTTTTTATCATATTATATGACAGTTTCCAAAAGAGTCATTATTTCATGCTGATGGTACTCATTGCAATTTTTTGAGTTCAGTATTCTGTAGTTGTAGGAGCTGTGTCAAGATAATTTGTTACACTCAATTGTCATATGATGTCTGCTAGTTTGTTCCGCAACATGGGAGACGGAGGGGAGCTGGGATTAAGCCTAAAATCCACACCCCTTCCCTACATCTGCAGTAATCAGTCAGCCATGCCCTGGGTATCTAACAGATATTAGCAGTCTGAAAATGCTTTGATGTCATGTATGCCAAACAGCCTTTTACCAGGATGACAGTCTCATTTTGGCAAGTAATGCTCGTGAAATATTTGTGGAGCATTGGAGAAGCTATGGAAATCCTCTTATTTGTAGGAATTCAAACAAGCAAACAAACAGCCAATTCATTATGAATAAATGGTACTGGTAATGATTTCGAGGGAACATTGGGTCCAGGTTTGAATTTTAAATTAGAGAAGTTTGACAGAGATAGAGAGAAAAATACAAGTAGGAATTAAGAATTGTCAAGTGAGCAGGATGATTAAAATTTAAAGGGGTGGGGAGTCATTAGGCAGGAAGTGGGAGTGGAAAAGTGATTCAGAAATTTTTTTAGTGCCTCAAACTTTGAGTAAGCAGTGGGAGGTCCCAACTGGACTTTATCTGAGACGAGACGATGGCCTCCCTCTTTGGGGCTATTTAATTGCAAGAATGATTGGATGTAGGTGACCTATGAGGGGGGTTCTTTGTACTTGGGTAGCACATATATCTGGCCTGAATGCATATGGGGATGGATTTTCTCCCCATTTCGGAGTGGTGCAGAGTTGGAAGCAGGAGAGCTGTGGCAGAGCAGGACAGAGAGCTGGAGGGATAGCCAGCCTTCCAGGGCTGAAGGAAGAGTGTGAATACTGTGCAAACCAGGAGCACCTGGCACTGAGAACACCTTAAAAAATCAAAAACAATTCCAACTCATGGTCACCCCATATGTTTCAGAATAGAACTGCACTTCATAAGGTTTTTCAAGGCTGTGACCTTTTGAAGTATTTTTGCCATGTCTTTTTTCCAAGGTGCCTCTAGGTGGGTTTCTAACCACCAACCTTTTGGTTAGTAAGTAAATGCTTAACTATTTGTACCACCCAAGGACTCCTAGAATACCTCCTAACCAAAAACCAAACCAAACCTATTGCTGTCCAGTGGATTCCCACTATGGCGACCACATGTGTTACGAGTAGAACTGCTCCATAGGGTTTTCTTGGCTGTAATCTTTATGAAAGCAGATTACCAGGCATTTCTTCCATTGCACTACTGGGTGGGTTCAAACGGTCAACCTTTTGGTTAGTAGTCCAGGGCAAACTGTTTGCACCACCTGGGGACCTTAGAACACCTCCCAGGCACTCCAAAAAATGCTCCTAGCAAATCACTGGCAGCTGACAAAGGGGGACAGCTCACGTCATGGTAATTTGGTGTGTACGTCAGCAAGTCGCTGAATGTCTTGGAAACAATAGCAAGAGAGCTCTCAGTCACTGTGGGTTAAGTGTTCCTTCCTCCATTGGCCTCCACCAATAGACCTCTAACATCATGGAGTGAGATACAGTGGACGTTATATAAGACAGATGATGGATGGAAGATGAAGGAACCACAGAACACATCCGATCCTCCTTATATAGCTTATCTAAGGCCAGCCAGCTCATGTAGATTACCTGGAATGTACTTCTTCTGCCTTCTCTAATTACAATTCTTTTAAGATTTTCTCCAGAAAGCCTTCACTCTTTAAACTTTATCCCATTAGTATACATTTGCTTCCCTATGGAGTGGTGCCCTCATCTTTTATTCTTTGTGTCTCTCGTTAACCACTCTAAGTAACTCTGGACACAGTAGACTCAATAAATGTTTATTTAATAGATTCATAAAAATGTATCTCTACTTCCTCTATATAGCTCATCTAAAAAAGAGTGGTTTTCTTACTTTAACTCTAATGTCAATTGTTAAAAAATTTGAGAGTTTTTAATGCAAGCATAGCTTGTTATTGTGGCTTTTGCATAACATCAGGAGAAACAGTCTTAGATATTTCCCCTCTAGCCAAGAAATGCCAGATATCAAAATAAAAATACACAGTAGAAATTAGTGACTTGTCTTTAAAGAAAAAGTATTTTAAGGAAATCTTGTTCTTTTGACGTCCTGTAAAGTTGTGCTGCAGTGATTTAGGTGGAGTGAGCCTAAAGTTGCCTTTGTCCCAATAAAAAACTTTTCATCCATATTTCTTAGTTGTGTTTTCTCATTTATAAGATTGGGATAATAATACTTCCTCCACTGACCTCTTAGCTTTATTGTGACACTCATAAAATGGATTAACTCTTGTTGTAAGATGTCAAGCCCTATGCCGGTATTAGAATATAAGGATTCTTCATTTATTCGTTTACTCACTCTATGAATTTTCAAGCCCGTTGTGTATATGAGTGCCAGGTGCAGGTGTTATATGGGATTCGAAGATACATGAGGACTTCATTTGCCCTCCTATTCAAATTTAATTTCATAAAATTAAAAATTGTTAGCCCAAGTAGCTAATCTTACGGATAATCCAAGCACCCAAATTTCAAAATTTCAGAGAAAACATAACTCCAACTACACGACGTAGGTCTTTGGAAGGCAGAAGGCTTCAACAAGTTTGGAAAGCTTTCTGCAATGGTATTGTAGCTATAAAGCTGCATACTAAGCCACTGAGGAAGAAAAGGTGGTGGTATTCAAAGAAAACTATCTCCTAATATTTGAAAGCCCATAAAATGCAAGAAACATTAGATCTGTTCTGTGTGGTTGGTTGGCTCCAAGGGGCAGAGTAGGACCAATAAGTAAAAATTAAAAGGGCATAGATTTGAGAATATTATAAGGGTGAAATTCCTAATATGCTAAGCTATTGAAAACTTAAACTATCTGTCTGAGGGGTTGATGAGTGTTCTGTCACTGGAAGAGTTCAAGCACAAAATGCATTACCTCCTGCTTGAGCTAGAGGCCTTCAAGGTATCTTCCAACTCTGCGATTCTGTGATTCAACGATTCTACTTGAAGTTGGTCTATTAAGCGGTGAGGATACACTCCCCTTTTTGGATTCTGTCTCTCAAGCATTCACCTACCTCTGCCCAGAAAGAGCAGGAGTAAGGTGAAGAATAAGGCTCCATTAACATTAATTCTACTTTCACAACAAGGAGGACTGCCTGGGTGATGCAAATGATTAAGCGCTCAACTACTAGCTGAAAGGTTGGTGTTTCAACCTTCCCAGAGGCACCTTGGAAGACAGGCCTGGCTATCTCCTTCTGAAAGGCCACAGCCTTGAAAACCCTACGGAGCAGTTCTACTCTGCACACATGGGGTCGCTATGAGTTGGAATGGCAAGTCACAATAACAACATCAGAATACAGGAGTCTCCGTCAAGATGAGGGTTCATTTTAAGGATAAACCTGGGGCCACAGATTTGTTTTTACTTATCTCTCTTTTCATTTTAAATGAAAGCACAAGTCTTTACTCTTGTGCACATCTTGTTCATTTTGTTTTCCAAATGGAAGTATGTAGGAATGAAGTGAGTCTGTTTTGCCCTGACACAGGAGCTGGTTTCGCTCCTCTGGTGTCAATCAGACAGTTTTAAATTTTGGTTAGGCACATAAACACACTGTGATGGACGGCATTAATAAATAAGTATTACACTGGCTCTGCCTGAGCGGTCCCTCTTCATCTTAATCTTTTTTGTTTAAACCCTATGGGGTCTTAGAATGCTCTTTATGAAGATCAAGAAGATTAAGCAAAATTAGCTCTCTACTACATAATGGGCTTCCCTCTCCTGGCATATGCCTCCCCTCTCTGCACGTGGTGACTCCCCTGATATCAACAGGAGATTCACAGATGGAGGGAAAAATTATGCTCCGGGAGAGCAGGACACACAATGGGATTTCAGCTTTCTCTTTCATTTCTATCAGTGTATATGCTTAAATTGGAATCCAAAATGACAATGATAAGTAAATTACCTGGTAACTTAAAGAGACCTCCAAATTTGTCTGTTATCCATAGCAGGCTGATCTGTTTGATTGCAGAGTGAGGAGTATCTTTCCTAGTCTTAAGATCTAAACCATAGCGTCATAAACATATGATACCTTAAAAGAGGTTATTTGCAGGGAGAACTATGCTTCACCCATGTCAAACAGTGAAATTCATGCTGTTTATAAAGTTTTCCAGAGAGAGACTGGCTTACTCATGGGCATACTCAGCAGCTGCCTAGGGGGAATAATTTGAGGATCAATGAGAAGCCCCCATGCTTTAAAATCTATCTCCCTCATCAGTCTGCAGTGGTGCCTGAAATTTCTGTCATTACTGTCATTTCTTAAAAGCCTTTAAGAGGACATATGCCCTATTATCTTGAGGGAAGTAACATTAATTAACTATATAACATATTAGAATGGATGAGTTTTCTTGTTAATAACCTACTACAAACATTGACACCCAGTAAAGATCAGGGATCTGAAGAAATAGAAGCAAGGGCAGGTAAGTTTTAATGGAAAAGTAGAAGATGGTGATTTATAGTATAGTAAAGGCATTACTCAGGTGTTTTTTGGGCATGCTGTAATATAGGGTGTCCCTGGGTGGTGCAAATGGCTAACATACTCAGCTGCTAACTGAAAGGTTGGAGGTTTGAGTCTGCATAGGGATGACTCAGAAGAAAGGCCTGGAGATCTAATTCCTAAACATCAGCATTGAAAAAAAGCCCATGGAGTACAGTTGTACTCTGACACACATGGGCTTGCTATGAGTCAGGCGCATTGGTGGAGAATTCTCAACTTCCATACAGGAGACCTGGGTTTGATTGCCAGTCAATGCACCATATGTGCAGCCACCACCCATCTGTCAGTGGAAGCTTGTGTGTTGCTATGATGCTGAACAGATTTCAGTGGAGTTTCCAGACTAAAATGGACAAGGAAGAAAGACCTGGAGATATGCTTCTGAAAATCAGCCCATGAAAACCTATGGATCATAATGGTCTGATCTATAACAAATCATGGGGATGACACAAAACCAGGCAACATTTTGATCTCTTGTGCTTGCTTCAGCAGCATATATACTAAAACTGGAACAATACAGAGAAGATTAACATGGCCCTGCAGAAGGATGACAATCAAATTTGTGAAGCTTTCCGTATTCTTTTGGACCCTTGCTGGCGCAGTGGTTAAGAGATTGGCTACTAACAAAAAGGTTGGCAGTTCAAATTCATCAGCTGCTCTTTGGAAACACCATGCGGCAGTTCTTCTCTGTCCTATAGGGATGCTATGAGTCAGAATAGACTCGATGGCAATGGGTTTGGGTTTTTGGTTTGTGCATTGGTCAACATGAGTTCGGGCTGACTTGAAAGCAGCAACAACAACAGCAGCCGCAGCAATACAGGGACAACCACTGGGGAGAAAGAAGGCACGGAGCATTTTGTTGCAGGTAGTGGGGTGTACTTGGCCTCAGAATATGAGAGAGGAAAAACAAAAGAAAGTATGGAAGAGTTGTTTTTGGGCGCCATCAAGTTGGTTCTGACTCATAGCGACACTATGTACAACTGAACAAAACACTGCCCCATCCTGCGCCAACCTCACAATTGTTATGCTTGAGACCCTTGTTGCAGCCACTGTGTCAATCCAACTCATTGAGGGTCTTCCTCTTTTTCTATGACCCTGTACTTTACCAAGCATGATGTCCTTCTCCAGGGACTGGTCCATCCTGATAATATGTCCAAAGTATGTGAGATGAAGTCTCACCATTCTTGCTTCTAAGGAGCGTTCTGGTTGTACTTATTCCAAGATAGATTTGTTCCTTCTTCTGGCAGTCCATGGTATATTCAATATTCTTTACCACCACCATAGTTCAAAGGTAGCAATTCTTCTCGGTCTTCTTTATTCATTGTCCAGCTTTCGCATACATATGAGGCGACTGTAAACACTATGGCTTGGGTTCGTAAAGTGACATCTTTGCTTTTTAACACTTTAAAGAGATCTTTTGCAGCAGATTTGCCCAATGCAATGCATCTTTTAACTTCTTGAGTGCTGCTTCCATGGGCGTTGATTGTGGATCCAAGTAAAATGAAATCCTTGACAACTTCAATCTTTCCTCTGTTGATCATGATGTTGTTTATTGGTCCAGATGTGGAGATTTTTGTTTTCTTTATGTTGAAATATAATCCATACTGAAGGCTGTGGTGTTTGATCTTCATCAATAAGTACTTCAAGTCCTCTTCACTTTCAGCAGGCAAGACTGTGTCATCTGCATATTGCAGATTGTTAATGAGTCTTCCTCCAAACCTGATGCCCCTTCCTTCTTCACGTTGTCCAGCTGCTTGGATTATTTGCTCAGCATACAGATTGAATAGGTATGGTGAAAGGATACAACCCTGATGCACACCTGTCTTGTTTTTCAACCACGCAGTATCCTCTTGATCTGTTTGAAAGACTGCCTCTTGATCTAAGTACAGGTTGCACATGAGCACAATTAAGTGTTCTGGAATCCCCATTCTTCATAATGTAATCCATAATTTATTATGATCACACAGTCGAATGCCTTCACGTAGTCAATAAAACACAGGTGAGCATACTTCTGGTATTCTCTGCTTTCAACCAAGATTCAACTGACATCAGCAATCATATCCCTCATTCCACATCTTCTTCTGAATCCAGCTTGAATTTCTGGAAGTTCCTTGTCGATGTAGTGCTGCAACTGCTTTGATCTTCAGCAAAATTTTACTTGTATGTGATATTAATGATATTGTTCGATAATTCTACATTCTGTTGGATAGCCTTTCTTTGGAATGAGCACAAACGTGGATCTCTTCCAGGTGGTTGGCCAGGTAGCTGTCTTCCAAATTTCTTGGCATAGATGAGTAAGTGCTTCCAGCACTGCATCTGCTTGTTGAAACATCTCAGTTGGTATTCCGTCAATTCCTGGAGCCTTGTTTTTCGCCAATGACTTCAGTGCAACTTGGACTTCTTCTTCAGTACCATCAGTTCTTGATCACATGCTACCTCCTGAAATGGTTGAATGTCAGCCAATTCTTTTTGGTACAGTGTCTCTGTATATTCCTTCCATCTCGTTTTGATGAAATTTGTCCACCATGGGTGACCCTGCTGGTATTTGAAATACCGGTGGCATAGATTCCAGCATCACAGCAACACGCAAGCCACCAAAGTATGACAAACTGACAGACATGTTGGGATGGAATATTAAGAAGGACAAAATTTACTTATAATATTGCTAACCCTGTCCCTACCACTCCCAAATAACTTTATGGTATTAATGATCACTTGTAGAGTGCTTTCAAGCTAACTTAAATGCTTTTCTTTGGGGGTATAGCATATGTCTTTAACCCTGTATCTATGGAACTGGAGAACTGGTCATCATAAATTAGATGGCAATTGCTTACCAATTTAAAAGTTTTTTTTGACCCTTTAACTATAACATCTACAGGCTAAATACATTTAGGCGTTGTCTTCAGAAGAAGTATTTAAAAATATTTAACCCATCTGCAGTATAAAGCACTTACAGTATTTAATTAGAATCAGAGAATTTTAGAGCGGGAATGGATGGTTTGAAATTGTCTAGTTCAACACCATTACTTTAGAGACGAGAAACTGAGACTCATTGTCATGAATTGTCTTTCTTTATTCAACAAGTATTTATTGGCTGTTGACTTTGGGTACAGGGGTATAGCAGTAAGCAAAAAAATTGTATAGTACTTTTCCTCATGAAGCTTATATTTTAGCAGGAGAGAAAGACATAATTTAATCAACTGATCACACAAATAAGTATAAAGTAAAAGTTGAGAAAAGTGTTATTAAATGGTATGTTTTATGAGAGTGGATTATAAGGGAACTTGACCCCGCTGGGAGTGGTGTCAGAAAAAGCTCCTTGAGAAAATAATGTTTGAATTAATATCTGAAATTTGAATAGGGTTTCACTAAGCCAATAGGAGAAAGGAGAAGGAGAAGCCCAGGTAATGGAGAAAGTGTGTGGAAGAAGGGCCATGATGCTTTTAAGGAATTAACAAAATGCACAGGTGGTGGAGCTCAGAGAGCAGTGGGGAGAGAGTTTTAAGAAGAATCTGGAGAGGTAAGCAGAAGCTGATCATATAGACGTTTGTTATTAATTTTGGACTTTATCCTAGGAGCAGTGTGGAGACAGAATGGGAAGGGGATACACTTGGGTTAGGACGCTAAATTGGGATTCAAAAGAGAATTGGTGGTGACTTGCCCAAGGTAATAGACCTTTGGTAGAACTGTATTCCCTCTACACTCATTGGTTACCAAGATTGTTTTCTTTCTGAACACCTTGTGGGATTCGTTTACAGGGTCTGAAGGCTTAGGACCATAGCCTTGTAAGATAACTTGATCGATTGGCATAACATAGTGCATAAAATTTGTATTCTATCCCCTAGTTTGGTGAGTAGCATCTGGGGTCTTAGAAGCTTGCAAGTGGCTATCTAAGATACAACTAGTTGCTTCTACATGTCTGGAGTAAAAGAGAAAGAAGGAAACCAAAGATTCAGAGAGTAAACTAGTCTGTAGGACTAATAGTCTACATGAACCACGACCTCATGTTATGTAAATCTGCTCTCATTTTGAAATGATTGAACCAACCCGTACTCAAAACAAATTCTCCTTCACAATCACCTTCACTTGCACATGTGCAGCTTCTAAATCATTGAAAAGTCTTCCAGCCTTTTCTTCCACTACCCATTACCCAAAACAAATCCATTGCCCTCAAGTCAATTCCAATTCATAGTGACCCTATAGGACAGAGTAAAACCTCTCTATAGAGTTTCCAAGGAGTGGCTGGTAGATTCGAACTGCTGACCTTTTGGTTAGCAGCCGAACTCTTAACCACTGCACCACCAGGGCTCCTCTTGCACTATAGTCGGGCTAAATAAGAACCATATGCACCTGTTCTGACTTACCCACAAAATCTGTGTACAGGTAGTCCCCAGGTTATGAATGAGATACGTTCCTGTGTCTTTAAGTTGAATTTGTAGGTTAGTCAGAACAGGTGCATACAGTTCTTATTTTCTTTATTTTAGTGCAAGCTCAGTGGTTAAGAGTTTGGCTGCTAACCAAAAGGGTGGCAGTTGGAATCCACCAGCCGCTCCTTGGAAACCCTATGGGGCAGTTCTAGTCTGTCATATAGGGTCGCTATGAGCCAGAATTGACTTGACAGCAACGAGTTTGGTTGTTTTTTGTTTGTTTGTTTTAGTGCAAGAAAAGGCTCCAAGACTTTTCAATGTTTTAAAAGCTGCACAATTAGCAAGTTAAGGTGACTGTGATGAAGAATTCTTTGTGAGTAGGGGTTGGTTCGATCGGTTCAAAGTGAGGGAAAATTTACATAACATTAAAGGGCAAGTACGAGTTGTCCATAAGTTGGACATTTGTAACCTGGGGATTACCTGTATGTATGTATGTACACATCTGAATAAATGATAAAATGGTTATGCTAATGTTTAGCAAAACCAAAGGAAGAAATTGGATTGTGAAAAATCTAAGGACCAGCTATACATCTATTCATTCATTTATCCATCAGTATTCACTGATTATCTATTTTGTACAAGATATATTGTTAGTGTACCATGTGAGAAAATGAAGAAAAATTAATCAGGGATTTTATCATTAATGTACATGTGATCTAACAGGCACAAAACTTATATGAATAACTATAATATGTATTTCATAAAAACGTTCAGAAATAGTTTTATGTTCAGAGGACTTCTGGCTGGTATGATCAAAGATAGCTACATGGAAGAAGTAATATTTTAGCTGTGACTTGATTGTGTAGAATTTGTAAGGACATTCCAATGGAAGGAAATAGCAAGAATAAAGTTTTGGAGGCAGAAAAGTGTGTTCAAAATAGTGAATAGCAAGTGGCTCATGACCAGAAGGAGTAAAAGGTAAGACTGGAAGATAAATTGAGGCCAGATTGTGGAGGTGCTTGAAAGCTACATAAAGAGTATTGTAGACATCGAGCAGTCCCTGGGCAGCACAAATGGTTAAGTGCTGGGCAACTAATGGAAATACTGGTGGCTTGAACCCTCAGGAAGAAAGGCTCGGCGATCTACTTCTGAAAAATCAGCCATTGAAAACCGGATGGAACACAGTTCTACTCTGAAACACATGGGGTCGACATGAGTTGGAATTGACTTGATGGCAACTTTTTTTTGTAGTCTTTGAGGTAATGGGAAGCCATAGACTGCTTAAGAGCATTAAAAATATGGTAAGATGGTTTTAGGAAGATTAAGATAGTTAGGGAGTGGAAGGCTACTACAATAGTCCTAGTGAGAGGAAATAGGGGCCATTTCAGAGCAAGTGGAAAGAAGGGATGGCTGGGAGACATAATGGAACAATGACAGGTCTTAGCAGCTAACTGAGTGTAGAGACAAGAGAAGAAAAAAGTGAAAGATGACTCTGAGGAGACAAACAAAGTTCACTGTTTAAAAAGGCAAATTCAGGAAGGGTAGCTGGGCATAGTAACAAAAGGGGTCAAAAGAATGTGATTCTTTTGAGGACCACAGCCGGGTTCTTCACATAAATAGGGGCTCTAGATAAAGCTACCAATGTGTTTAGTTTTTAAATTTTATGTATATCCTGCTTAGCAGTGTTGTACTTAACACCATTCCACTATATAATTATTATAATTATGTTACAGTCATATTTGCAAAGTTCTAATTCATATAAATTGATTTTTTTATTCTTCTTGTGTCAGCTGCCTGCACCAAGTGAAGAAATGACCTCTTTCTTTCAAAAACTATTTATTACAGATGTAAGACCTATATATTTCATTTCCATATGTGCTCTGTTGATCCATGGAAAATTTCAGCTGTAGGACTTCTTTTAGTGGAGATAAAAGCCAATAATGTGTGAAATAGACATTGTCACCAACATATTAAAAAATATGAGGCAAACAGTATATTCAACATTAGAAAGCACTGTCGAGTTGAAATCAACCTGAGGGCAAATGACAACAACAACAACACACACTCACACACACACACACACACACACATCAATATATAATTTTTTAATACAGTTCTTTCTGCTAGTGTTAACAATGCTTCTGAACCATCGTCAGGCATATAGATACCTACCCAAAAAAGGACTTTAAGCTATGGAATCAAAATCATCTAGTAAGGCTGGAGAATGTTTAATAGGGAAGATAGTTTTATATGCTTTTTATAAAGCCCTCAAGAGTTCAGCGGCTCACCACCTCACTTAAAAACCTCCTATGTTTTATCACTCTCCTAATTAAGAAGTTCCTGCCTAAGTCCCATTGAACCCTTTCCTGCTCCATTTTCCGTTAGTTCTCCAAGGAGAAGCTTCATTTCCCTCCCCGATTTGGTGAGGCCTCAGGGGGTGTCAAACCTCCTAAAATGTTTTGTGGTTGTGAAATGACTTGGGAAGCATTCTCTTCCTAATTGTTCAATATTGTGGTGGTTAAACACCAGTCAGTATATACTCTGGAACTTGTATCAATCAGGCCTTGTATAATTATAGTAGGAGGCAGCAATGAATAGAGCCTCAGGAGTTAATTGGGCAACCTCTCAAAATCCCCAAGAGTCCTTTGAAGCCTCTGCTGCTTCCAGATGCCCAGACCACAACTGCTTCAGCAGCCTTGAAATTGTAGTGTCTGAGAGAGAATTGGTTCAATACGAAGTGCTGTGGGTCTCAGCCCTATGGAAGAAACACGTTTCTGTCTCTAGATGTAACTTGAAAACAAGCTGGGTGAGGCAAAGAGGAGCCTAGGTCACAAAAGTTAAGGAGTCGCTCTCAGGTGCTGACCTGGCACTCGCATGGCTTTAAGAGTTCGTACTTCCTTAAGTTTTGTACTCTAGGTACCAGCTTGCCTCATTCCAGTTCCAACCCTGAATGAAAACAAGCCTTCTGAGGAGACTATCAGACTTCCCCAGTTGTGAGTTACACCTATGTTGCATGTCCAGGTTGCCTCAGAGGCAGTTCTACGATCCCAAGCAGCCACAAGACTGCTAGGGCGAGAACCCCAATCAGTAGGATCGACCCCTCCATGGGTACTACAACCATCTAATCTGATCTAGTTGCACACATAAGACACTTACACAGTGTTGGCAAAGTGAATGCTGTTTTATTACTCACAGAAAACAGACAGTAACAACAGAACCAGTTCCATGGTGAGCCAGTCTACCCTAGGCTTGGAAGACTGTCTGGGCAGGATGGAAACTACTCTGTGCAGGCCCCACTTTGCACCATAGGAGAAGGACCCTCTCAAAGGGGATATACTCACCCTTCCTAAAAACTGATGTCCACTCTTATGTTACTGGGCAGGCACATCATGGCTCAGGTGTCAGCAGGTTCACCATGGTTCTGGTGCCATGTTCTTTCTCTCTGCAGTCCTCCTGGCTGGCTCTGCCCCTATTACTGATCAGCCCAGCTCATAATCCACACTCATTTGACAGCCCTGGGCCAACCTTAGCTCTGGGCTGGCATCATGACAGCTCTCCAAGTAGAACTGCTCTGGGTGACCCCTGCACAGGTGCCCCAAGTCTTGCAAATGGTCCCTGGCATTGGGCTCACCCAAGCTCTGTGGGCTGGAGTGAGTGGCTCCCTGCATGGGGCACCACACAAACCCTCTGGGCCTCTTCCCACTTGTGCAGGGTGTTGTGGGCTTGCTGGTCCTGCCTCTGGGCCTCTCGCCACCGAGTGTTACAGCTCTCAGCTATGGTTTCTGCAGCTGCCCGAGCCCACTCGTGGTCTCCTCTGCTTCTGGTGCTTCGCAGCCCTAAATGTGTTACAGCTTTCAGCCAACTCCTCTCTGACTGCTGTGCTGCCACTTTTCTGTTCAGCAGCACCGGCTTCTGCTTCTCTTGGGCTCTGCTGTAGTTTCTCCGGGTCACTGTCGACTGCTCTGTCTTCTACTGGATCCAGGGTTTCCACAGTATCTGGTGCTGGTCCTTTCTTTATTCCTTTATGGTTTTCCAATCTCTTATCCTCTGGGCTGACACCTCCACCCTGTGACAAGGACTGAGGTTAGGGAGGGGATTCTTCAGCACAGAGCTTCCATGTCCCCAGAGGACGGTGCTTACACCTCCCCCAAGAGCCAAACATTCACACTCTCCAACCCAAGAAGCTCCAGGGGCATCTGTTTTCCAAGGCTTTTATTGGTTTCACATGTGGCCTCCTGATGCTTAGTCAACATTAAGTCCCCAGGTCATCTCTGTTAGTCGAGTGGGTCCCAGTCATTGGCCTCAGGTGTGGTACTGCTCTCAGAAACAGGACCCAAAGACCAAACTGTTTGGTAGCTGAAAAGGGGTTGCATACCTGACAATCTCTATTATCTTCTGCTTTGAGGACCACAGACATAAAAACAGGTGTTTGGGATGGGGAAAGGAGGATGCTGCTCTTCAGGGAGAGGGATTGTGTGTCAGTTAGAACCTTATGGTTGTAAGCAACAGAATGGACTTTTACTAACTGAAACAAAAAGCAAATTTATGGGAAAAATATAGGGATCTCTCCCAGGCTGGAAAAAAACCTTTGATAACCAGGTTTAGGACAGGAAGAATAGGAAGCAATCAGTTGTGAAGGTCTGGGTAGAATGAACTATTGACTTTCAGAGAGTTGTTGCTAGGAGGTATAGGCCCCAACCATCTCCCCCACCCTTTCGTCATCTGATCAAGTTCCAGAAAAACAAAAGAAAACAAAGAGTCTGATTGGCTGAGCGTGGGCCATGAGCTTCCCCTTGACTAGGAGACAGCAGGGCATTTTGATTTATAATTTCATTAAGGCTTCCTATTAAAGAATAAGGCAGGGATAATTTCTCAAAGGGAATTTGGGGTACCTTGTCCAAAATGGTGGGAAGAGACAATTAATAAGTATCCACTGAGCTTGAGAGTTTCAGATTGTGAACTTAGAGAGGGTCTTGCCCAAACGTTTTGGCATGCTGTATGTTAGGTAGGTTGACAATGGGATAAATACATGCTTGCTTATATCGGCTTTGTGATTGGTATGCTACCCAAATTTCATCTACCTCATAGAGTATGATTAAATGAAACATTGTATATAAACCATTTAGGAGAATGGCAGTACACAGAAATGCTCAATAAATGTAAGCTATCATGATAATTTTTAAGTACCAAAATGGGTCATTTTGAATAGTCACTTGAACTCAATAATTTATTTACTCATTCCACATATATTTACTGAGCACCTATATAGATAGATAGATAGATAGAAAACTGACATCGAGTTGATGCCAACTCATGCCAACAGAACAAAACATTACCCAGTCCTGCGTCATCCTCACAATTACCAGCATGTTCCAGTCCATTGTTGCAGCTATTGTGCCAATCTCACTGACTCACGAAGAATTGATGCCTTTGAATTGTGGTGTTGGCGAAGAATATTGAATATACCATGGACTGCCAGAAGAACGAAGAAATCTGTCTTGGAAGAAATACAGCCAGAATGCTCCTTAGAAGCAAGGATGACGAGACTTTGTCTCATATACTTTGGACATGTTATCAGGAGGGATCAGTCTCTGGAGAAGGACATCATGCTTGATAAAGTAGAGAGTCAGTGAAAAAGAGGAAGACCCTCAACAAGATGGAATGACACAGTGGCCGCAACAATGGGCTCAAGCATAACAAGGATTGTGAGGATGGCGCAGGACGGGGCAGTGTTTTGTTCTATTGTACATAGAGTTGCTATGAATCAGAACTGACTCGACAGCACCTCACAACAACAACATCTCACTGAGGGTCTCCCTTGCTCTCACTGGCCCTCTACTTCACCAAACATGATGTCCTCATCCAGCAATTGATCCCTTCTGATGACATGTCCAAAGCAAGTGAGTTGGACAATATTCTGTTGTGATCCAGAGGGTTTTCATTGGCTAATTTTCAGAAGTAGATCGCCAGGCTTTCTTCATAGTCTGCCTTAGTCTGAAAGCTCTGCTGAAACCTGTCCACCACAGGTGACCCTCAATATTTGAAATACCAGTGGCATAACTTCCAGCATCACAGCAACGTTCAGGTCATTACAGTATGATATGCTGACAGATGGGTGGTAGAATGAGCACCTACTATGTAACTAGTTGCTAGTTACTGTTCTAAGCAGTGGATATGAAAGAATAGAGATATTGTTTCTGCCTTCATGGCACTTACCATCAAAGGAGAATGGAGTTTAGGGGCAAGCTTATAAACAATGACATAACCAAGTGTGGTGTAGAGATGTTCTCAGAGTGGCTGAGCTTGATACGGCAAGTTACGAGAGAGGACAGCGGTAATTCTGGGTTAATTCTAGGACTATGACTTTGTGGAAATGTATTACAATAACAAGAATTTGTGAATGCTCCATCTCCACAAAGCAGCAAAAAAACCTCTTTGAACCAACCTTATCAATCCTCCGTGCTAAAATGCTTCATGAATCACAATCACAGGAATCAAAACTTTATTCAAATTATTACTTGTGTTCTCACATTGAGCAAGGCAGTATTTTCTCTTAAGCAATTTTTAGAAGATCAGGTATGTGCCTAATGCCGTTTCATTTTCCCCCACACTTTCAAATTTATTCTTATTTAGTTCTCAGGAGAATTTTAAAACAAGTAATACTTTCCTGTTCAAACTGAGACTCCCTTTCCATCCAGGCTATAAGGAAGCCTAGTGACTATTTAGCCCAAATATCTTTTTTTTTTTAAAATAGATTAAAAAAATAGAGCCGCATGGAGGTTAAGGAACTTGTTCAGCGTTATGTATATTTGACAGGTGAGGAAAACAATGGCCTAGGACTTCAGTTCTAGGAATGAAGTATAGCTCACTAATGTAAGACAAGATACAAAAGTGATTACTTTAGAGCTGGTTGCAAATCACTTTTTCTCCTTGATAATAGTGGAGCAGTCATATTCTGTGATGGGCTCTGTTTGTCAGTGTTCCTTCACAAGCTAGTTCCAGCCTGGACAGCCACTGGCCCCCACACGATACCTTCTTTCAAAGTAATACCTGCAATATGGCTCCCAAACTAATTAAGGAGGCACCTATTCAACCGTCTATGCTCACATCCAAGTCGCTCATTTTTCTCCAGAGGAGTGACATTCCCTTCAGGAGCAACAGCTGACTGTTAGTAGTTGCTAATATTATTCAGAAACCAAGACTGTTCTGGAATGAGCCCTGTGGGAAGCAATCATCTTGTGGAGAGCTATATCACTTGGGGCTTTGGTTGTTAGGACAGGTCTGAGGCAAGCTGTGTGTCTTTTTAGGCCCCTCCTCTTGTCAGAGGCAGTAGAGAAAGCTGAGGGGCATCATCAATCTCCTAGTTGTCAGATTGTAGTGCAGGGGATACTCTCACCAGAACGGCCTCGCTGTTGAAAGCAGCATAATTTGCCTCGTGCTATGGTACATGTTATTAAAGTTGCAGTTTAATGTTCTTTTCCAAGGAGGTTGTCTCTGGTGTTTTTATCATCCAGGGAAATCTGGTACCAGAAACGATCACATTCTTGGCAATTTTCTTTGATAATGGTAAACTTTTTCAGAGTTTACTCTCTCTTCTATTTGGGTTGATAATGAGAGATTGTGAGGATTATTAAACACTCCTGGCTTTCAGTAGGAACTTATTTAGCACAGATGTTTCTATAATTGCAGTACACTGGGAAAATTCACAGTGTTCAATGGCCCAAAACTCATTATTACTTATTACTTCTACCTGTGTATTGTGGTGCTAGTAAGCTGGGCTGAAATGTTTAATTTAGCAGGGACTATAGCTGTGGATCTCAGCTACTTTAGAAAGACTACTGAGTAGAAATTATTGGATGTTCTGCCCAACCCCTTATTACTTATTAATCTTCCATCTGTTACCCAGTACTTTGACAGGTTCAATACAAAGTTTTTTTATGGGTTCAAGTCACATCATCACATTAGATTCATCTAGACAATTCCCTAGTTTATGCCCATAAGAAATAAATGGAATCTTAAGGGACTTTTAAAACAACAGAGCTAGCCATTGTGTTTATTGGGATAAAAAATGGAATATGTACGGCTATATTTAGCTTTCTATCACTTCTTTATAGAACACAGCTCTATTGTCTCAGCAGCACTACATACACTTTTAAGGAACACATGGCAACACTAAGAACATGGGCTTGGGACATGCAGTGAAAATGCTTACAAAGGCCACTACAGAGAGGACAAAAAACTTACTCATATTCCCTCATCCTCTATGTTCTCAAGACCTATAAAAAAGTCCACACTGAATCCTTTATTTTCCAAACTGAAAAGAAATTTTGGCTTGGCTACACCTTTGTCAAGGGAAAGTTTGGTAAACACACCTATGTGAATTTAGTTAGGGTACTCTCTCCTGGTGGTGCTGTCATATAGGATCGCTATGAGTCAGAATCCACTTGACGGCAATGGGTTTGTTTTCTGGTTTTTTATAGGGTTGTTATGAGTTGGAATCACCCTGGTGGCAATGGGTTTACTTTTGGTTTTTTTTACTCTCTCCTTGGGTGACCGATTCCTCTTGTTTCATCTGAGATATTCCTGATTTTAGCACTAAGCACTAAAAGTCATGTGCCCTGGGAATCCTTCTTAGTCTGGGACAAACCAGGACTATTGGTCATCCTGTATTTCTCACTACTTAACGTTCTTGTGGTCTATTAATATTGCAGCTACTATCCTAGGAGTTGAGGTTTCTTGACAAAGTCAATGACTACTTTTTCTTCTCTGCAGCTGGAAGAGCCCAACATTTATATAATTGTTATAAAAGGAATGAGAAAATAAATATGAATTCAGTGATCATTCTCCCTTGTGAGAGCCAGTCGTAGAAGTTATCATGACTAAAAAGTGCATTCTACTAAGTTTGAAATTAGATCTCAAATATATAACATCTGTAGTTTTAAAGCAAGACCAGACATTATTGCTTTTCAAATGGATTTGCTCATAATTAAATTGATCCAGGCCATATTTAAGTGATAATGCAAAGCGAAGATTATAAAATGATCTAGTGGATTTAGATAAGTTAGACTTACATATCTACCCTTATCTGAATAATCTTATATATTAATCTGAAGAGATATTTATTTTTCGTTTTTTTTTTTTTTTTGCCTCAATCTTTTTGAATGGTTGCTTAGACACACTCACACATACAAATTTAGAAGGCGATAGTTATGCACCCATTTCTGGATTTTTACTTTTTTGCATTTAGAATGGAAATAAATTTTAAAAAATTATGAAGTTTAACTAGGTATTTAAAACTCAATTTAGATCAATCGATCAAGTTCAACAAAGAGTAATATAAATCATATTTTACTTAGAAGTTGTATGAAAATATCTCAGAAAACTAGCACCTTCTGCTATTAGTTGAGTTTTTATGGGGAACAGGAGTGGATAAACAGGTGTATTTTGTTGATGTTCCTATCCCACACTTCTGCAAGTGGTGCATCATGGTAAAGCACATGAGCAAGACAAGACCTTTTTTATTTAAGAGCAGAGAGGGAAGCATTGTGCCTTTTGCCATTGGTGACTAAATTACAAAGCAATATTTCAAATTCTAGGTATCGGTTTAAGATACACTTTTTTTTTTTTTGTATACCAAAAGACTAATATAACTATGCCTTACCTTTTAGGAGATGAAACAGATTGGAGTAGTAGTTCAAAATATCCCATAGAACTTGAATATTTCATACATAATTCACCAAAGAGATGTTCTGTTAAAATGCTGGACAAAATTCTACGTGTTGATTTCTTTCTAATTGTGGCAAAGCACCTCAAGGTTAAGGTGTTTATAAAAATCTCATTAGTATTCAAAATTACACTAATTTTTAGGTCTCAGAGATTTCTAGTGAGATCTAAAATTTTTAATCCACTTGATCATGAAAACAAACTATTAGGAATCATAAAATAGCCTCTGTGTTATTTGTAGTTCCAGCTTCAGATGGTACTTAGGAGCATAGAGGTCTGAAAAACGTAAAAAAAAGGCTAAAAGTTTTTACCAAAGTTATTTGAATATCAGTTTAACATCAACTTGACTCTATGCTGAGGGATCAGATTTTTAAATAGGAGGGCAGAAAGGAACCTGACCTCCTACTTAAAATTTTGTTAGAATACATTCACCTTTCATTCATTTGGACTTGATTTTTTGAAGCTCTAAATCAAGTTCTTTTTTGAGATGGAAAGTAAGTGACAGAGATAAATCCAAAGCGAATGACACTTGCACATAATATGCCAGCCTCAGATGGAGTTATCAGGATTTCATCCGCACTGCATTGTGCTGAAATTCTTCTCACCCATTCCTTCCCTGGAACACGCCTGTTGAAGAGCCGCAATAATAACTACTCTGCCAATTAAGGTGTTCTACCTGGGGCCAGCCAGAGCTTAGTTTGGGGACAAGGTCACTTGCTGGGATGGAGTTGTAGTTCCCCAATTACTAGTAGTTCCACTACCTCTTCTAACTTGTCAAATAATGAGGAGACTTTGAAGGCTAAATCCAGCAGTAGCTCCTAGCGGGGTTAATGCAGAGTGAATGACAATGATACCTCAGGAGAGAGAGTCTGACAATGTCTGTCAAGCTCTGTTCACAAGGATGATGAAGTTCATTGCTACTCCACACTACCTGGCAAGTATTGGTCTTGATCTTATCAGTGAGAAAGGACCATATTTCTCCCTTCTGTGGAAGTTCATTAACTCCCTCACACCACGCATGTAAATTGGGCGTGAACTTAATGTCCTAATGATGGAAGTTGAATGTGCTACAAACAGGGCAGCTCACCCTCAAAACCATGTCACCCTCAGTCTAGTTCTCATATCTTCACTGTATAGTCCATGGCTTTGTTTATGGTTTTAGTTTCTAAAATCTGTGTTTATTGATGAATAACCGTGGGTACATAACAATTATTTTTAGTACTCATTAGCAACACAACTGACAGAATTAAGAATATCAAAATTATGCTCCCAAATGAAAACAGAAAGGTTTTATACCAGTGATCACCATTTTCATTGCTGACTTCATTGGCAAATCATTTACCTGAAGATGGAAGACAACAATAACTCAGCAAAAAGCCTTGTGAAATTATTCTATGATTAACCATTCAACATTCGTAGGAAAGTGACCGGACGGTCTGAAAACTAATGTCTCCCAAGCTTAAACTGTGTTAAAAAAAAAAATAATGCTCAAAGTTGAATATGAAATATACCAAAGGACTTTTGGTGATTAAATTCTTTTGCATGTGGTTTTATTTCACTTGTGTTTATTTATTGAAATAGTGAAGGATGTTGCTGTCCTTTGATTATGCTTGGACTCCATTGTGTAAAAGGTCAAGAAAGTAAATGGCCTTTTTGGCTCCTACGGATGTTCAGACTCACTCCCCGGATTCTGTTGAAGTTTGCGTTGGATAAATGGACAAAGCCTCACTCGGTGATGACAAATATATACACAAGTCTTTAAAGAGATGCAAATATTACTTCTTACTTCATAACTAGTCAACTGATTCAGATCTAGATATCAGGTTTTGTTTTTTTTTTCTGCTGAGAAAATAGTTCTGCATCCCCAAAATTATTTTACAAAAATGAAAAAAAGCATTTGAATGAAAAATTAATAAATTA
This sequence comes from Trichechus manatus latirostris, assembly GCF_000243295.1. Classification (NCBI taxonomy): domain Eukaryota; kingdom Metazoa; phylum Chordata; class Mammalia; order Sirenia; family Trichechidae; genus Trichechus; species Trichechus manatus. The sequence continues at coordinate 8,401,862 of NW_004443968.1, read as the reverse complement.
TATTTTATCTTCTGAAACAAATTCCTTTTTCAAATTTTAAGCCCTAAACTCTAAAATATTAATGGTATTTTTGTTTGCTTTTGACCCATATGGCAAAGTCACTAAGAGCAAGGAGGGTATTCTATTTTACATGCTTACATCACAACAAGTGGGGCTGTAATACCTTCCAAGTTCCACGTTTCCTGTGGAAAATTAAATGATGCAAAAGAGTTACTGACCATAAATATTTACATTTGCATTTTGACAAAGGAACAAAATTCAGCTGAGTAACAAACTTCCACAATTTTAGAGTGACTCTTTTAATATTAATCTCCCCTTATCCGAGGTTTGCTTTCCGTAGTTTGTTACCCCTGGTCAAAAGCGGTTGGAAAATAAACAATTCATAAGTTTTAAATTGCATGTCTTTCTGAGTAGTGTGATGAAATCTCTCACCCTCATGCTCCATCCTGCCCTGCATGTGAATCCTCCCTTTGTCCAGCACATCCACGATGTGTGCACCACCCGCCCAGTTAGTCACTTAGTAGCCATCTCTGTTATCAGATCGACTGTCACTGTATCGCAGTGCTTGGGTTCCAGTAACCTTTATTTTGCTTAGCAATGGCCCCAAAGTGCAAGAGTATTGATGCTGGAAATTCGGACATGTCAAAGAGAAGCCATGAAGTGCTACCTTTAAGTAAAAAGAATACATGTATAGGAAAAAATATAGTATGTATAGGATTCTGTACTATCAGTGGTTTCAGGCATCCACTGAGGATCTTGGAAGTATCCCCTGCAGATAAGGAGGGACTGCTGTACTTAAGATTTTATTAGCTACATGAGACATGTTCTGAACTATTGTGACATTCATACCATCTCCCTTCCTACCTAGTATTTTGCTGATTGTCAATGTCAAAAACTATACCAGACAGACCAAAAGGGAGACATAACAATGCTTCTGTTGCATTTTTTCCATATGGATATCTCTCTCTTATTTACCCAGAAGAAAGTTTTCCTCTGTTAACAAATCTCATTTTTCTCTATAATGGATTCCATCTCATACTACCAAAGAATATTGGGTATAATATAAGCAAAATACTGTCTGTTGAGTGTCCCAAGACTGATTTCATAGTTAAGAGATGCTCTTTGCCATCAATGGATGATTTGCTTTTTTCTTACCAAGTTGATGGAACATTGTCAAGCACTTAGTTTAATTCTCCTCCACCTCTATAAAGCAATCCCCTCATTCCAGGGTCCAGTGTAGACAACACGGTCCAGAGAAGTTTGCTGTAGCTGCCCCTCTGTACTATTTTCAGAAGTCTGTCTGTCATACTCCTTGCTCTCAGTGCCTACACCTCCCTTCTCCCTGCCATTCTGCCTCTTTCATAGAAGTTTCCTGCTATTCCCCTCAAGGCCCCCAAATGTCAGCTAGCTAATCTGACAAATTAATCTATGCTAATCTGCTCTTGGGGACTTGGGGGCCCCTTCTAGGTAACAGAGACATGCATTTTAAATAACTATGGATGGTTACCTGTTCTGAATATGCCCACCCACCCTTTGTTGCACAATCAGTTGGTGACCCTCATGGGATGCCAGAGGCAATGCATTCTGGGGCCAGAGAGCCTTCCAGGCCTCTCCCATTACATTGCCCCATGGCCTGTCAGCCACCACAACACTGCCTACTTCTGAGACTTATAGACACACGTCTTGGAGCAGCCACCCTACAGAATGCCTGCCTTTTGGACTCTGCGGATATGTTAGTTCTGTAGAATCAACTCCGTCAAAGTTGGGTGAAGTGGTAGGGGATGGATAACATTCTGTCAGTTTCTCTTTGTGTGGAACAGAACATCCTCTCTTGAAACAATTTCTGGATCCACTGGAGCCAAATGATAGAAACAAGTCTCAAATACTTAGAAATAATTTCTAACGATTTCTGTCTGAATTCTCGAAATAGCTCTAAGAAGTAGCACTATTTTACTTACATTTTACAGATGAGAAAATAGAGGCTTAGTGATATTATATAACTTGCTCAAATTTGCACAGTAGTAAAAACGGGACCAGAGTCTATCTACATCCACATCAGTCTGTTGTCAGTATCTGGGTCCTTTGCACTAGACCACAGCTGTGCTGTATTTATCTTATGACACCTAATGGTGTTGCACTCGGGGATTCAAACCAGTTCATTCCGGTTGGAACCTCTGCTGAGAATTTGCATTTCCAACAAGTTCCCAGGCAATGCTAATGCTGCTGGTTAAGGACCAGTTCTGAGAACCACTAGTAAAGCAGTGGTTCTCAAAATTTATTATACATAAGAATCACCTGGGGTTCTTGTTAAAATGTGGATTCTGATTCAGTATATCTGGGGTGGAAATGCAAATTCTCAGCAGAGATTTGAACCGGAATGAACTGGTTTGAAGCCCTGGTTGTGTCATTAGCCTTGTTCAGTGATTAGGGAAGGTTTTCTTGCTAGTTGTGACCATAGCTAGACCCTAGGTTTACCCTGTTTCTTTCCTTAGAGACAAAGCAAACCCTCTTTAAGACATTGGAGAGTCAAACGTCTCTTCTGATTGGTTAGATCACTTAATCAGATCACTTTCTGCAGATAAAAACAAAGGATAGGAAAAAAAATAATACGTGAATCTGAGTTCTGGAAACGGTTAGAATGAAATGTTTTCAGTGAATTTCCTCTAGTACAGAAACTGTTGTGTCAGTTTAATAGTTCTTATATATGCTCAGAGCTTTTTTCTTCCATAATATCACCAATTTTTGAGAATCTGGACAAATGGGAAATTCAGATTTAATTGATGGCTATGATAATTGACATATGTTTAGGAATTTGGGGCATTCAAACATACTTTACATTACCATTTTATGAATTTGATAATCAATTATAAAGTTTATTTGTGTGTTTTACAGATTACTTAACCACCTCATTTTTTTTAACCTCTAGCTAATTTCCTCATCATATAATCATAAACAAAAATTTAGTGGTTTTAAAAAGCCTCTATGAAAAGGAGAAGAAGAAGCAATTTATTTTAAATAAACCTAAAAGGTACCAGATCTTAAGCCCCAAGACAGCCTATTCAACTTTATATTTGTTATAATTTTCTATGGAACAGAGAAAACAAAGGTATGGGGAAGTTAAAGTTCATTGACTTCGAGGCTGCAGCTTTTGTTTTATCTGCTAAATTCCCCTTAGACTAATGCTGATGGAATTATCTGCCGGTTTTGATTTAGATATAGTCAGGAATGTGACATAAGCAGATAGAAAAATTTTATGTTTCTTCTTGCTCCTTTCAGAGGTTTGCTAATTAGTTCTGCTATGACTATTATGGGGTTCTGTTTAAGATCAGGCGTTCTTCTTGATATGTAAGACGTTCCTTTTTGTAAACAAAACATTGGATTTTCATTGAAAAGGAAAAGTGCTATAATCAGTAGACATTTCTTCTTACTATTTCTATTTGAAGATTCCCACCAGGTTTCTGACATGAAATACAAAGAGATTTGCCTCCAGCATGAATAATTGCATAAATTGAAGGGGTTCACTTTTTAACATTCTTAAATTCAGTGAGCATAACATACTTTTATTTTAAGAATCATAACATCCTAATCCACATAAGAGATCCAGTAATGTCATGCTCAAACAAGAAGGACAAGAAAACATTTGATACATGCATATAAAAGTTTGTTATAATTTTGAGTTATACTCTGTTACATTTTGAATATTTTGTTTTCTCCGCAGAATGCATGTTTCCTTAGAGGCAGGATTATACTATGTCTTGTATTTTAGGATTTATTTGACGTGAGAAGTGTATTAATTCTTCCATGACTAAATGGCCAATATCCAGTAAGTGCATCTGATAGCTTTTTAATCACCAGATATATTCTAATAAAATGTGCTTATCCACAGAGCTTACCTGTTTGAACAACTATCAAAGATATCTGAAAATTTTGAATATTCATGTTGAAAATCAACAGGATTTTTCTCCTCAGTTGTCATAGGTTGAACTGTGTTCCCCCAAAATACGTGTCAACTTGGTGAGGCCATGATTCCCAATATTGTGTGGTTGTCCTCCATTTTGTGATCTGATGTAGTTATCCTCCATTTTGTGATGTGTTGTAAATCCTAACCTCTGTATGTTAATAGGAGCCCTGGCGACACAGTGGTTAAGCTATTGGCTGCTATCCAAAAGGTAGGCAGTTCGAATCCACCAGCCATTCCTTGGAAACCCTATGGGGCAGTTCTACTCTGTCTTATAGGGTCACTATGAGTCAGAATTGACTCAATGGCAATGGTTTTTCTTGTATGTTAATGAGGCAGTATCAGTGTGGTGTGTATCTTGAGTCACAGACTTACAAAAGGGTGTAACTCAAGTCACACCTTTACTCAAGTCAGACCCTTACTTAAGTCACACCCTTACCCAAGTCACTCGTTTGCTTGGATCACACCTTTTATATTACAAGAGACAAAAAGAGAGAGAAGTGAGCAGAGAGGAGAGGGATCTCACTACCACTAAGAAAGAAGAGCCAGGAGCAGAATGTGTCCTTTGGAGCCATGGTCCCTGTGCTGAGAACCTCCTAGACCCAGGGGAAGATTGATGCCAAGACACAAGTAGATCTCCAAGGAACGCCAGGCCCACAGATGTTGAAAGGAGACAAGGACCTTCTCCCAGAGCTGATAGAAACAGAAAGTCTTCCCCTAGAGCTTATGCCCTGAATTCAGACTTCCAGCCTCCGAGAGAAACTGTGAGAGAATAAATTTCTGTTTGTTAAAGCCATCTACTTGTGGTATTTCTGTTATAGCAGCACTAGATAACTAAGACACTAGTATATAGTACCAGTATTTACATGACAATTCTTCAACTAGGCAAAATAATGTTGTGCTATTTAAGAAATGAAGTGAGTTGAAATCCAAGGGAACCTCAACAATTCATATAAAAGATTAAAATATTTATACTAACTTAACTGTGTTTAAGTGCCTTTTAAACTGTCTTTATAGAATTTATGGGTCTCTGTTGTTTTTTGAGGTTGGAAAAAACACCCTGCACTTTCTACTAGACAGTGATTATTGGCTAAACAGTATAAATTTGAACTGTTCTAGTTTTCTATCTTAAAAAATAGAATTTTTTTTCTCTCTCTCTCAGTATCAATAATAGCAAGTGACCTCATTGCCGGAGACCTGGGATCTGTTTTTCTTTTTCTTTTTTTAAGTATTGTAAGGCTTCTTACCATAAGTGAGAAAACTCTGTATTTGCTTTAGTTTGGGGTTTAAGCTTAGACTTAAAAGGTCAAATGTAAAAAGCCATATTAATGAATCTCTCATGAAAGTTCAGCATTGCTATTTTCTTAACGACTTGGTCATTTCACTGAAGAAATCCAAACGGTAAAAATAGAACTAAAAAAAAAAAAAAAAACCAGGAGAACGTAAAGGCAACTATATTATGTTGTTCTTATTAGGTGCCATCGTGTTGGTTCTGACCCGTAGTGACCTTTTGTACAGCAGAATGAAACACTGCCTGGTCCTGCGCCAACCTCACAATTGTTGTTATGCTTGAGATCGTTGTTGCAGCTACTGAGTCAATCCATCTCATTGAGGGTCTTCCTCTTTTTCACTCACCCTCAACTTTACCAAGCATGATGTCCTTCTCCAGGGACTAATTCCTCCTGATAACATGCCCAAAGTACTTGAGATGAAGTCTTGCCATCCTTGCCTCTAATGAGTATGCTGACTGTGCTTCTTCCAAGGCAGATTTGTTGGTTCTTCTGGCAGTCCATAGTACGTTCAATATTCTTTGCCAATACCATATTTCAAAGGCATTGATTCTTCTTCGGTCTTCCTTATTCATTGTCCAGCTTTCATAGGCATACGAGGCAATTGAAAACACCCTGGCCTGGGTCAGGCTCACCTTAGTCCTCAAAGTGACATCTTTGCTTTTTAACACCTTAAAGAGGTCTTTTGCAGCAGATTTGCCCAATGCAACATGTCGTTTTTTTCTTGACGGCTACTTCCATGGGTGTTGATTATGGAGCCAAGTAAAATGAAGTCCTTTACAACTTCAATATTTTCTCCGTTTATCATAATGTTGCTAATTGGTCCAATATATATAATGATGCATATCATATATAACTATATGTTATTATAGACATATTCTTTACTGTGCTAGAAGATGTTCAATATATGCTGGTGACTGTAAATTGGTACAACCTTTCTGGAAGGGCATTTTAATTGTACCTATCCAAAGTATTAACAAAATAAATACCCTATAGTAGAGTGATTCTCCTTTAATAAATTTATTCTAAGGCTGCAGTTACAGATGCGTGCAAGAAGTATCTCAATAATGCTCACATGAGTGCTATTTTTAACAACACAAAATTGAAAACTATCTAAATTTTAAACAAAAAGGTATAGATTAAATAAATCAGAGTATATTCACGCAATGGAATATAATGTATCTCTTATAATTATGTATAAAGTATATTTATTGATGGAGAAAGATGTTCATGATAAAATGTTAACTGAAAAACACAGCTAACAAAACACAGAGGGTTAATAGTAGATAACTCTGGGTACATGGGATTAAGAGGAGTTTTTATTGGTTGCTTCCTTAATGAGCATGCATCAATTCTGTACTGATAAAAATAAAATTATTTGTAAGATCCTTTAAGTTCTAAATTTTACCACAAGCCTGGAATTCAGGAGGACAGTTTGAAGTTGAAGTAAAATTTCTACAGTTTAAACATTTTTTTTTAATATTTAGAAAAATGAAAACCACATTTCTAAAAAAAAAATTCTAATAAAATATCATAGGGGATAAAGCATGTGGAGCCTTTTCCCTGGTTATGTCCCACATACCTAAAACAAAAGTTGGGTCTCTCTTGGGAACGTTTGATGTTTTTATTTGTTTTGTTTATCTAAAGGAGTAGTAGAATACTTGGTGATAAATGTTTAGCTTGTTGTGTGCTGATCAATAGTTAACAAGAAGCTCTGCAGAGAAAAAGAGAACTGCCTTATTTGTAGCATTTGCCTAATAGCTAATTTCTTCCCAATGTCCCTGAGTTGGGAAGAGATTTGCACATCTGACTCTTGCAAGCTGGTAAAGCTGGCTCCAGCACATCACACTGACAACCTGAGGCTACATGGGTAGGTCTGTGAGTGGGAGTGATGAGGGCAAATTAGGTGTGAAGTACTTCAGATTTAAAATTTCTACAGTTGACAAATTTTAGGAAGTAGGGAAGTAAAGAACAGTGGTGCAGTTAAATACATAGGATGTGACTCTTAGGAATTCTTCTGGAGTGGTAATTATCAGATGCTATCATTCAGAAGAATCAACTGAAGAACCTGTTAAACATAGATATTTTTAAGGAGGTGTGCATTAGTGCCTAGGAATCTGCATTATTAAGAGACCCTGCTGATATTATCAACCAAGAAACTGGAGTTGTGTGCACATATTGTGATCCTATATGATGTTCTAGAGTGCTTAACACTGGAGGATGTCTCATAATTATGATGAATATATTATTTATATTCCATACTGGGATACTTCTGAGTATGAAAGGGAGTGTTATTAATAATTACTTCAGGGCAACAAGTATAATCCAGGACTGTCTCTGAAAAAACAAAGTAAATGGACATCCTACTCACAAGCACCCTCAAGAGAAGTTTTTGTGGTTATACGGGTACAATATCTGTAAAACCATAGCATAGATGAATATGTAAATACAAAGGGTCTTATTTTCATTGCTCTAAAACAAATAGAAAATCTCAGGCCTCAAACATAATGAGGATTACTGGGTTCCTGGAGTGTGGGAACTCCTCTTCAGCTCCATCCCATTCGTTCAGTGGAAGGAAGTCCTTCCTACAAACTACAACGGGTACAAATTCAAGTTGGAGGACCACTGGGCAGGATTTAAGATCTATATGTACCTCTCTTTGTATTTGGGTTTTGAACAGTATCCCCAACTAAAGATTGTCTTGGCCACACTTGCTTATATGAAGAACTGCTCCTATGGCACAATCTGAGAGCCACCGAAAGGAGTTTTCCCTGCTTACCTGGTATGATGCCTGAACTTTTCAGCTTTAGCATTATTCATACAGGGTTACTCTGTAATGGCCTTTGGACTCCTTATAATCGATGTATGAAGAAATTGAGACCTACATCAAATAAATTTTGATGTCTGCAAAGAAGAGCCAGTATAATGGTGCAAAGGTGAGTGGGGCCCCAGAGTTGAGAGGTGGCATGGATGGCTGAGAGCGCAGGGAGAGGGTTATTGTTGGGAAGGGTGAAATTGAGATTCAGTCAATGACCAACTATTTTGTACAAGTACCATAGCAGGCACTTCTATCGGATGGAGATGATGATTTGGGTCAGATTTTTTTGGGGGAGGCTGGGCTGAACAAATGTTGAGTTTCCAAATGGCTACAGCAGTGGTTCTCTACCTGTAAGCTGTATGTTTTTACAGTCATGTTGGGGACAGAGTTATTTCAAGAGACTCAAACACATATAAACCAAAGCCTTATTTACATATAAAATAATACTGTATCATACACATATGTGATACTGTCTTCCAGGTATATCTAGATCCTAATATGACTAACGTAATGTAGTTTAAAATAGAAAACAAAAATTTTATTGAATTGATATACCTGCATATGTGTATATGTGTGTTTATTTATGTATACACATACATATATATATATATGTATAAAATTAGTACTTTATACCTTTCTCAGGATAGTAATGAAATCAGTGAAATCAGTCATTCAGGGTCAACAAAACTTTTCTAGGTTAAAATATATCTTCCGTCACAAGGTATTTAGCACCACAAAACCAAAGAATATGGGCACAACTAAAATGATATTGTCTAGTCTCTGTGCAACTGGCCCAGCAAACTTTGTTTTCAGGATTCTGGGAAAAGGGATACAAAGGTTTAAGGATAAAATCTGAGTAAGACATGAGAATGCCAGGTAATGGAAGAAGTAATAAAGACAATTATTTTATTAGCTCAATGAAATGGAAATGACTGGTCCTAGAGGAGGATCCTGGAGAGATAACGTCCTGGGTCTTAGGAATTCCAGATACAATTGGTCAGGGGAAAGCATCAAAGGTTAAACTTTGGGGGCAATTTATGTTTCATAGTCCTTTGAGCTATAGAATTATGCATTTTCCTTGGTCTATATTTTCCTATAACTATCAGTGACCTTGTAGTAGTAAGTTTTTATAATAAATCTATTTATTCAGTGCACCTTCTTTAATGTTGTTGTTGTTAGGTGCCGTCAAGTCAGTTCCAACTCATAGCGACCCTATGTACAACAGAATGAAACACTGCCCAATCCTGCACCATCCTCATAATCGTTGCTATGTTTGAGCCCATTGTTGCAGCCACTGTGTCAATCCATCTCGTTGAAGGTCTTCCTCTTTTTCACTGACCCTCTACTTTGCCAAGCATGATGTCCTTCTCCATAGATTGGTCCCTCCCGATAACATGTCCAAAGTACATGAGATGAAGTCTCACCATCCTTGCTTCTAAGAAGCATTCTGGCTGTACTTCTTCCAAGACAGATTTATTTGTTTTTCTGGCAGTCCATGGTATATTCAACATTCTTTGCCAACACCATAATTCAAATGCATCTGTTCTTTTTCAGTCTTCCTTATTCATTGTGGAGCTTTAGCATGCATTTGAGGCAATTGAAAATACCTATTAAAGAAGGTGTGTTTGTTCAATGCACCTTTTTTAGTAGAACTGATTATTCTTAAAGACCCACTATATGAAAAGCCTCTTCAGACAACTCCTGTCAGTGATAGGGAAAGCCAAACTCATATGTCCCTTCTCCTTCAGACAGGTTATTTAATCCAAACTCTTTGTCCACCTATAATATAGGCTAACACCAGGATTTATTTACTAGCCTTTCTCATTTCTTTACAGTTTTGAATATGCCCCCATTTTTGCAATTTTTCCCCCTAAGAAAGTTAGACTTCTGCCCTTGCAGAAAGGACACTATTTTCTCATTTCTTATGGGTTTATGTAGGTTGACATTTGCTGTGCCTTCCCTCTCATTCTTAGCTATTTGAAAATGCTTGCCCAGGGTCTCCTTGGGGACCTGGTTTCCAGACTGAGGGCTGGTGTTGCTTTCAGGGTGAAAACTCCCAACCTCTTCAAAGAACAGACAGGTTTGACCCTAGAGCCCTTATTTATAACAGCTAGTCACAAGGTGGCCATCTTACATGACCTATGGAATGTGCCTGGCACTATTCTCAGACTCTGTAGACCATGCTCAAGGGCAAATGACACATTTCCTGATTAGGGATGAATTCCTGCAGCAACATTATTAAATATTAAGAGCCACAAATAGATCCATCGAATGTTTGTGTGACCCAAAAAAGAACCTTTTTGCAGTACTTTTGCATTCTTAATAATCACAGCATTTTAAATTACCGAGGAACTGAGTTATTTCTTAAGAAATTTTCTTTTCTTTGTTTTTAACTATTTGAGACACCTGGAGAGGATAAATATGAAATTCTAAAAATGACAGATATGTGTATTTTAGAGGTGAACAGCTGGGAGTTTTTTTTTTTTTTTTTTAACCTTCTAAGCCTTCAGTTCAGTGTCTCTGTCTGCTAATGAAGACAGTATTGAATCATGCAGTATGACTGGGAAAAGAACAGTGAACACAAATTCTATGTCTTCTCTTCAGGGAGTCTAGATGTCTGAATGATAGTTAAGTCTTTACTTTAAATACATATTCATTCAGCTATTATTTAAAAACATTAATTCAAGTATTATGAATTTTCATAGATTTTTAATATAACAATAAAGGGGAGAAAAGTAAAAAAAAAAAATCTACATATTGTTTCATTTATACAGTGCCAGACATAGTAAGCTTTTTATTTATTTTTCTAATAGTTTGGAAATTTACTTATGCAAATATTGATGTTTTGTGTGTATATGTGATATTTACATATGAAGAATTTACTATATTTTCAAACAATAAATCTTATGGATTTTGCTGATCGTTGTGAATATGAACATGAAGGATTATTACGTAATATTTGAAGGACTTGTTTGATATTTTTTCCTCTAAATTTATAAAAGCAGATAGTAAAATCTGTCTGAATAGTGGCAGTGACCACGTAATTTAGAATCTCTACATTTTGTACAGCCATTTGTAAAGTTAAATTTTCTGTTTTGAATAGGAGAATTCATGTACCAGAATGTATTCAGGGGAACTAGCAGTTCCAATAACTTGTTACTATGTTGCTAACAACTACTAAAATTTAAGAACCTTCTCTTTGGGTTTGAGTTTCAGCTACTTGAGTTGTAACTTCATAGGCTTCTCTAATATCCATTTGATTTATCCAAACTAAAATATTCTGCCCATTGAAGCAGATGAATTCTTCACTTTCTCCTCTTCTCCATCCTCCTCCTTTTCCTACTCCTTCTTCTCTTTCTCCTCCCCCTTCTCCTATTCCAACTCCTCATTCTTTTCCTCTTCTTCCTCTTCTGGGAAAATAATGGCCGTATAAGTGAATGATTTAGTCATTTGAGTTCTAATTACTAAATTCTGCTACACGACCATTACTCTTCCACCACCTGTCTGTCAGTTTGTTGTACTGTGGTGGCTTGCGTGCTGCTGTGATGCCAGAAGCTATGCCACCAGTATTTCAAATACCAGCAGGTTCATCCACGGTGGAGTTTTCAGTGGCGCTTCCAGACTAAGGCAGACTAAGAAGAGTACCTGGTGATCTGCTTTCGGAAAAAGAAAAAAAAAAAAAAAATTAGCCAGTGAAAACCTTATGAATAGCAGTGGGAAGTTGTCTTATATAGTGTTGTAAGATAAAGATAAGCCCCTCAGGCACTCAAAGAACAACTAGGGAACAGATACCCTCTCAAACTAAGGTTGGTCTTAATGATGTAGATGGAGTAAAGCTTTAGGGACCTTCATTCATTGATGTGGCACGACTCAAAATGAGAAGAAACAGCTGCAAACATCCATTAGTAATCAGAATGTAGAATGTACAGATAATGAGTCAAGGAAAATTGGAAGTTGTCAAAAATGGAATGGAACGCTTGAGGATCGATATCCTAGGCGTTAGTAAGCTAAAATGAACTGGTATTTACTGTTTGAATCAGAAAATTATATGGTCTACTATGCTGCATATAACAAATTGAAGAGGAACAGCATTGCATTTATTGACAAGAACATTTCAATTCCTATCCTGAAGTATGATGCTGTCAGTGATAGGGTAACACCCATATGCCTGTAAGAAAGACCAGTTAATATGACTATTATTCAAATTTATGAACCAACCACTAATGCCAAAGATGAAGAAATTGAAGATTTTTACCAACTTCTGCAGTATGAAACTGTTCAAACATGCAATCAAGATGCATTGATAATTACTGGTGACTGGAATGCGAAAGTTGGAAACAAAGAAGAAGAATCTATAGCTGGAAAATATGGCCATGGTGATAAAAATAACTCCAGAGGCCACATGACAGAATTTTGCAAGACCAATGAATTATTCATCAGCAATACTTTTTTTCAACATTATAAAAAATGACTATACATGTGGACTTCGCTGGATGGAATACACAGGATTAAAATCAACTACCTCTGTGGAAAGAGAGAAGTTCAATGTTATCAATCAGAACAAAGTTAGAGGCTGATTGTGGAACAGACCATCTATTGGTCATATGCAAGTTCAAGTTGAAGCTGAAGAAAATTAAACAAGTCCATGAGAGATAAAGTACAACCTTGAGTATATCCCACCTGAATTAGAGACCATCTCAAGAATAGATTTGATGCATTGAACACTAATGACCAGACAAGTTGTGGAATGACATCAAGGACATCATACGTGAAGAAAGCAAGAGGTCATTAAAAAGACAGGAAAGACAGAAAAAACCAAAATGGATGTCAGAAGAGAGTCTGAAACTTGCCCTTGAACATCGAGTAGCTAAAGCGAAAGGAAGAAATGATGAAGTAAAAGAGCTGAACATAAGATTTCAAAGAGCAGCTCGAGAAGGCAAAGTAAAGTATTATAATGAAATGTGCAAAGACCTGGAATTAGAAAATCAAAAGAGAAGAACATGACTGGCAGTTCTCAAGCTGAAAGAACTGAAGAAAATTTCAAGCCTCAAGTTGCAATATTGAAGGATTCTATGAGCAAAAAATTGAATGACACAGGAAGCATCAAAAGAAGATGGAAGGAATACAGAGTCACTGTTCCAAAAATAATTGGTTGATCAAGAACTGATGATCAAGAACTGATGATGGTACTGAAGGAAGAAGTCCAAAGCATTGTTGAAAAAAAAAAGGCTACAGGAATTGACAGCATACCAACTGTCATGGATTGAATTGTGTTCCCCAAAAATATCTGTCAACTTAGCTACGTCTTAGCTAAGCCCTGTGTTGTGCAATTGTTTACCATTTTGTCATCTGATGTGATTTCCTTAAGTGTTGTATATCCTATCACTATGATGTAATGAGATGGATTAGTGGCAATTATACTGATGAGATCTACAAGATTAGATAGTGTCTTAAGCCAATCTCTTTTGAGACATAAAAGAAAGAAGTGAGCAGAGAGAAATGGGGACTTCATACCACAAAGAAACAGTGCCGGGAGCAGAGCATGTCCTTTGGACCTGAGGTTCCTGCATGGAGAAGCTCCCAGACCAAGGGAAGACTGATGACAAGGACCTTCCTCCAGAGCCGACAGAGAGAGAAAGCCTTCCCCTGGAGCTGGTGCCCTGAATTTGGACCTATAGCCTACTAGACTGCGAAAGAAAAAATTTCCCTTTGTTAAAGCCATTCACTTGTGATATTTCTGTTATAGCAACACTAGATGACTAAGACACCAACTGAGATACTTCAACAAACAAATGCAATGTTGGAAGTGCTTACTGTTTATACCAAGAAATTTGGAACACAGCTACCTGGCCAACCATCTGGAAGAGATCCTTGTTTGAGCCCATTCCAAAGAAAGATGACCCAGTGGAACTTGGAAATTATCGAACAATATCTTAATATCTCATACAAGCAAAATTTGCTGAAGATAATTAAAAAACAGCTGCTGCAGTACACTGACAGCTAACTGCCAGAAATTCAAGCTGGATTCAGAAGAGGACACGGAATGAGGGATCTCATTGCTGATGTCAGAAGGATCTTGGCTGAAAACAGAGAATACCAGAAAGATATTTACTTGTGTTTCATTGACTATGCAAAGGCATTTGATTGCGTGAATTGTAACAAATTTTGGATAACACTGTGAAGAATGAGAATTCCAGAGCACTTGTTTGTGTTCATGAGGAACCTGTACATAGACCAAGAGGCAGCCATTCGAATAGAGCAAGGGGTTAGTGTGTGGTTTAAAATCAGGTAGGATATGTGTCAGGGTTGTATCCTTTCACTATATTATTCAATCAGTTTGCTGAGCAAATAATCCAAGAAGCTGGATTTATATGAGAAGAATGTGGCAGCAGGATTAAAGGAAGACTTATTAACAACCTGAGAGGTGCAGATGACACTACCTTGCTTGCTGAAAGTGAAGAGAATTTGAAGCAGTTACTGATGAAGATCAAAGATTATAGCCTTCTGTATATACCTCAACATAAAGACAAAAAAAATCTTCACAATTGGACCAATAAGCAACATCATGATAAGTGGAGAAAAGACTGAAGTTGTCAAGGATTTCATTTTACATGGATCCACAATCAACACCCTTGGAAACAGCAGTAAAGAAATCAAATGAGTTATTGCATTGGGAAAATCTGCTTCAAAAGACCTCTTTAAACTGTTAAAAAGCAAAGATGTCTCTTTGATGACTAAGGTGAGCCTGACCCAAGCCATGGTATTTTCAATCACTTCATACGCATGGAAAAGATGGGCAATGAATAATGAAGACTGAAGAAGAATCAATGCCTTTAATTTATGGTGCTGGTGAAGAATATTGACTATACCATGGACTGCCAGAAGAACAAACAAATCTGTCTTGGAAGAAGTACAGCCAGAATTCTCATTAGAAGCAAGGATGGTGAGACTTTGCTTAGTTTACTTTGACCATGTTATCAGGAGGGATCAATTCTGGGAGAAGGACATCATATTTGCTAAAGTAGAGAATCAGCACAAAAGAGGAAGGCCTTCAATGATATGGATTGTCCCAGTGGCTGCAACAATGGATTCAAACATAACAATTATTGTGAGGATGGCACAGGACCAGGCAACATTTTGTTCTGCTATACACAAGGTTACCATTACTTAGAAATTACTCAATGGCACCTAATAACAACATCATTACTTTCATGCTAAGTTTACTAAGTTATCACTTTCTCAGCTATTGTGCACAGAGTTATCTTATTGTGAATCATGTTGTTCTTGTTGTTGTTTGGTGCTGTGGAGTCAGTTCCAACTCATAGCACCCCAATGAACAACAGAATGAAACACTGCCCAGTCCTGTGCCATCCTCACAATCTTTATTATGCTGAGCCCATTGTTGCAGCCACTGTGTCAGTCCATCTCGTTGAAGGCCTTCCTGTTTTTTGCTGACCCTCTACTTTACCGAGCATGATGTCCTTCTCCAGAGACTAATCCTCCTGATATCATGCCCAAACTATATGAGATGAGATTTTGTAATCCTTGCTTCTAAGGAGCATTCTGGCTGTACTTCTTCCAAGACAGATTTGTCTGTTCTTTTGGCAGTCCATGGTATATTCAATATTCTTCCCAACACCATAATTTAAAGGTATTGTTTCTTCTTCAGTCTTCATTATTTGTTACTTAGCTTTTGCATGCATATGAAGGGATTAAAAACACCGTGGCTTAGGTCAGGCTCACCTTAGTCCTTAAAGTGACATCCTTGCTTTTTAACAGTTTAAAGAGGACTTTTGAAGCAGATTTGCGCAGTGCAATGTGTCCTTTGAGTTCTTGACTGCTGATTCCATGAGCATTGATTGTGGATCCAAGTAAAATGAAATCCTTGATGACTTTAATTTTTTCTCTGTTTATCATGATTTTGCTTATTGGCCCAGTTGTGAAGATTTTTGTTTTCTTTATGTCAAGATGTAATCCATACTGAAGGTTGTGGTCTTTGATCTTCGTCTGTAAGTGCTTCAAGTCCTCTTCACTTTCAGCAAGCAAGGTTGTATCATCTGCATATCTCAGGTTGTTAATGAGTCTTCCTCCAATCCTGATGCCATATTCTTCTCCATATAGTCCAGCTTCTAGGAGTATTTGCTCAGCATACAGATTGAATAAGTATGGTGAAATGATACAACCCTGCTGCACACCTTTCCTGACTTTAAACCAAGCAGTATCTACTTGTTTTGTTCAAACAACTGCCTCTTGATCTATGTACAGGTTCCTCATGAGCACAATTAAGTGTTCTGGAATTCCCATTCTTCACAATGTTGTCCATAATTTGTTAAGATCCACACAATCAATGCCTTTGCGTAGTTAATAAAACACAGGTAAACATCCTTCCGTCTTCTTTCGATGCTTCCTTCCTCATTCAATTTTTTGCCCGTAGCATCCTTGGCTATTGCAGCTCGAGGCTTGAATTTTTCCTTCAGTTCTTTCAGCTTGAGAACTGCGAAGAGTGTTCTTCCCTTTTGGTTTTCTAACTCCAGGTCTTTGCACATGTTATTATAATACTTTACTTTGCCTTCTCTAACTGCTCCTTGAAATCTTGTGTTCAGCTCTTTTACTGCATCATTTCTTATTATTATATATAGTACTAGCATTATGTGTATAATACTAGTATTATATATAACATATGTAATATAATACTAATTTCTTCATATTATATATACTACTATGATTCTTGTGAATCATAATATTATATATCTACAAAAAATTATGTCAATGAACAACTTTGCCTTCTGACAATCCATGAAAGTCTCAGGGAGGAGATAAAACATATCATAAGTGAGAGATTTGGAGGCAGGACCAAAAACACATTGAGGTTGAGTCGATTGTGACTCATAGTGACCCTATAGGACAGAGTAGAACTGCCCCATTGGGTTTCCAAGGACCAGCTGGTAGACTCAAACTGCTAACCTTTTGGTTAGCAGACATTGCTCTTAACCACTGCACCACCGGGGCTCCTTGGAAGCAGGATAGCACATTGCAAAGTATCCCCCTAATGTCGAAGGCACATTGTAATCTAGGCAAACCTTATCATGGAATAGCTGCCTTTAACTACATGAAAATTCATTTCCAAACTGAAAATAGAGATAGGGTGACAATTTAGAAAATTCCAAATGCTCTGTTATTTCATTTCAAACACCGTAAAAGTGAAATTTATTTTCTCTCCAATTTTCCTCTGCTACAGGTATACTGGCATATATGTTCCTGATCAATATTTGCTTTCTATTGGGGCAACATAACTTTATTTAGACAGTATATTAAATAGCATTGCATGACTTAATAGCAATTAACAATTATTTCAATATAGTCATTATTTGTCAGTGGCAGCTTTGGGTAGCGTAGTTTGCCATAAGAAATTTCCATAGCACCTTAGAAAAGATTAAAATCCAAGTAACAAATCCACGTTTCTTTCACTCTTTTTCCCTGACTCCCCCTACAGCTGTTCACCATAACTTTTTTCCAGAGGACGGTTAAATCTCTTGTATAATACAGTCTGATCACTTCTAGACTCCTTTATCTGAAATGTAAACTTTAATACTATGACTGCCTATATACCTTTTCGAGATGAATGATGCCAGTCCTATTTGTGCCACTATAGTTAAGGGTCTCTTAACATTTCCATTCTAAACACCTATTTCCTAAGGTTTATAACTCGGCTATAAAAATGTGCTCCAGGCTGTAACTTAGCATAGAGGCTCCTAGCCCAGGAGCAATCTTTTACTCTTTTATATATTATTCTTGAAAAAAATATGATGACTATTTTAAAGAACTGAGGTGCTCACAGTAATAGAAGTTAAGGACATAAGGGTATATGGAAAGATCACAGTGCCAACCAGTCCTCCTCATCTATAATAGGTTTATCTGAAATTCAGTTTCACAACATCTCTGTACTGCTTTTCATTCTCTCTTCCCAGAAATAAATCTAGTTTTACTGTTTTTATTATTTGTTTCAAGACCCTCATTTGTAGAACTTATTTAGTAGTTTTGCCACCCTGGTCGATGGTCCTATCCACAGGTGGCTTATAGGCATGAGTGGGCCACTCCAGGGCAGCATCTTATTTGGGAGAACAGGTGCCATGATTTTTTGTGACTTTGTCATTGTTGTTTTTGTTTAAATGAGTGTTTTTTTGTTTGTTAGATTGAAAATCTTGTTTTGAGAGTTAGAGAACTTTGCCAAACAACAGGTCTTTGTCTCATCTGGAGTGATCATATCATAAATGAAGAGCAATCTAATAGAAACAAAATAAGAGAAGAAAAAAAAGAGGGAGGAGCAAGAAATACATGAGATAACTTGAAGCAAAATGAGAAAACATTCATTAATTTTGTTGACAGTAATCAAGAATTAATTGAAAACTTAATGACAATACAAGTAATTATGCCTTACTTCCCTAAATTGTTCCCTAAGACATTAATTTAGATATTTATACTTTTATTCTATATCTTAGTTTTTTTCTGATCTAAATTATCAAATATCTGGGTTTTTCCGCTATGGATATAAAACATTAATAACAAATGAATTGAGTTGGTGATCAAGTGTTTTTATAATCTTCTGATATTTTACACTAGGTTTGCCTGGTTTTAATATTCCTAAGTAATCCTCAGGTTTTAAAATGTAGATGGTTTTATATATTTTTATGATATCTCAATTACAGGTTTAAAGGTATTGATTAAGATCCTCAAATTAGTATGTATTTCTTTTCTGGTATCCTTTACATAGTTCCAAACCTTCTTCCCTGAGATCATTAGTATTTTCATTTGATGCTTTTGTCATTTATAATGAGTAACAATATCAATTATCAGAAAAAGGACTTCCTTGAATTAAATTATTTGAGTGATAGTGAAGTTTTTATCAAAGCATATGGCTTTGTTTATACTCTGATCATAAGCAACTATTTTGTGAGTAATACAGTGTCACAGGTAGTGAAACAAACAAATAAAAGCTACCATGCTTTAAAAGGCACTACTTGGAAGAAGAAACATGTACTTCTATATCATAACAGAGATAGACAAGAAGAAAAATCTGGATTTTTTGTTCCTGTGAAATTTGCTCTATAGCTCAATCTTGATTTGACGCGATGAACGGACATTGGGAAATGCACTAGCTGTCAGGAGTGGTTAATAGGAGTAATTTTTACAATACTTGCTTTTTATTCTATAAAACAGAACACTTGCCAAGCTTACAACACTACATGGCCCTTCTGTAACCATTACCCTCTCCAACGGCACCCTTTTCAGTTTGCCTTCTCTGATCGGGAATTGGCAGGGTGGTAAGATGAAAAGTGACAGGCTTGGTGGGGCCAGGAAGGCAAAAACGAGGCAGAGAGAATGAAGGAGAATGTGTGAGCGCATATGTATCCTTCAGGATTCTCAGTTATTCTTTACCATCTGTCCATAGTGTGAATTCTTTAATAACTACTTCAGAATGTGTAACATTTACTTGGAATTTCACAGATGTATTAAATTACAAATATACTTTAAATCAAATATAATCAAATGTACTTTCATATTTGATGTATTATATATGTATATATGTAAATAAATATATATATGTATACACACATACACTCATTCATTCATCAAACATTCATTGAACATCTAGTCTATATCCAGCACTGCAGTAGAAGCCAAGAAGATTTGTACAAAACGAACTCGCTGTCAGAGTGGATGGGAGAAAGCCACAGAAACAAATACTTATAATATGATCAGTGCAATGTGAAAAATTAGAATACATTGTGATGGAGCATTATGAGTACAAAAAGAGGCTAGGGTCTTTGCGGTGGGTCTTTAAAGATGAATAAATTTTTTTTACCAGTTTAGAGGTAGAGCATATGCAGATAGTGTTGTTAGGTTGTTTGGTGCCCTCAAGTTCAATCCAACTCACAGTGACCCTGTGTACAACAGAACAGAACACTGTCCAGGCCTGTGCCATCCTCACAATCCTTATGCTTGAGCCCATTGTTGCAGCCACTGTGTCAATCCATCTCGTTGAGGATCTTCCTCTTTTTCGCTGATCCTCTCCTTTACCAAGCATGATATCCTTCTCCAAAGACTGAGCTCTCCTGATAACATGTCCAAAGTATGTGAGACATAGTCTTGCCATCCTCGCTTCTAAGGAGAATTCTGACTGTACTTCTTCCAAGACAGATTTGTTCGTTCTTTTGGCAGACCATGGCATATTCAATGTTTTTCGCTGACACCATAATTCAAAGGTGTCAACTCTTCTTCCTTCTTCCTTATTCATTGTCCTGCTTTCACATGCATATGAGGTGACTGAAAACACCCTGGCTTGAGTCAGGTGCACCTTAGTCTTCAATTTGACATCTTTGCTTTTTAACAGTTTAAAGAGGTCTTTTGCAGCAGATTTGCCCAATGCAATGTGTCATTTGATTTCTTGAGTGCTGCTTCCATGGGTATGGATTGTGGATCCAAGTAAAATGAAATCCTTGACAAATTCAATCTTTTCTCCGTTGATCATGATGTCGCTTATTGGTCCAGTTGAGAGAATTTTTGTTTTCTTTTTGTTGAGGCGTAATCCATACTGAAGGCTGTGGTCTTTGATCTTCATCAGTAAGTGCTTCAAGTTCTCTTAACTTTCAGCAAGAAAGGTTGTTTCATCTGCATAACACAGGTTGTTAACGAGTTTTCTTCCAATCCTGATGCTGCGTTCTTCTGCATATAGTCCAGCTTCTTGGATTATCTGCTCAGCACACAGATTGAATAGGTACGATGAAAGAATACAACCCTGACCCACACCATTCCTGACTTTAAACCATGCAGTATCCCCTTGTTCTGTTCAAATGACTGCTTCTTGATCTATGTACAGTTCCTCAGGAGCACAATTAAGTGTTTTGGAATTCCCATTCTTCGCAATGTTATCCATGATTTTTTATGATCCATACGGTTGAATGCCTTTGCATAGTCAATAAAAAACACAGGTGAACATCTTTCTGGTATTCTCTGCTTTCAGCCAGGATCCATCTGACATCAGCAATGGTATCTCTAGTTCCACTTCCTCTTCTGAGTCTGGCTTGAATTGCAATTTGTTGTACTGTGGGTGCTTGCATGTTGCTGTGATGCTGGAAGCTATACCACTGGTATTCAAATACCAGCAGTGTCATCCATGGTAAATAGGTTTCAGCTGAGCTTCCAGACTAAGACAGACTAGGAAGAAGGACATGGTGGTCTACTTCTGAAGAGAAATAGCCAGTGAAATCCTTATGAATAGCAGCAGAACATTGTCTGATATGCAGATACAGAGGTATGAAAGCAGTTTGTGGGTTTTGGAAACAGTGACTAGTTCAGTATGGGATGGAGGGTAAGGTATTTCTATTGGGAGGGACAGGAGATAAAGTTGGAAAGGTAAATAGGAATCAGGTTTTGTGGAATGTTCTATGTTATATGAGGGTGTCTGTACTTCATCCTGTAGGTGAAGAGGAGACAATGAAGATTTTTAAGCAGTGGCATATGTGATGTGTTTAAAAGGATAACTGGTGGCAGTGAGGAGGCTGAGTCAGAAGAGTAAAGACTAGGGGAAAGAAGACAAATTTTAAGGGTTCTGTAGTAATCCATGGTGGATTAGAATCAGACTTAATGCAGAGAGAATGGAATAGAGAATGGCTTTTTAAAAGAGGTAGAACAACAGCATCTAGAGACTGGTATAGCAATTTAAGGAAAAGGAACTCTTTTTTTTTCAATTTTTTTTTAATTGTACTTTAGATGAAGGTTTACAGAACAAATAGTTTCTTATTAAACAGTAAGTATGCATATTGTTTTATGACATTGGTTGACAATCCTAGGACATGTCAACACTCTCCCTTCTCAACCTTGGAGGACCTTTTTTTTTGGTGAAAATATACATAGCCAAAGTTACACCATTTTGAAAGTTTCTACATGGACAATTCAGTGACATCAATTACAGTCTTCGAGTTGTGCTGCTATTCTTACTATCCTTTTCCAAATTATTCCATCACCATCATCTTCAACTCACTGCACGCTAGACTTCCCATCAAACCTTTTGAGTTGCTGTTGTCAATTTGATCTCACGTAGATAATTCTTTTTGTTTTTTTGTACCTTAGAGGAAGGTTTGCAGAACAAATAGTTTCTGATTAAACAGTAAGTACACATATTGCCCTAATACAATGGTTAACAACCCCAAGACATGTCAACCCTGTCCCTTCTCAACCTTGGGTTCCTTATCACCAACTTTCCTGTCCCCTCTTGCCTACTAGTCCTTGTCCCTGGACTGCTGTGCCTCATTAGTTCCGTTTTGTTTTATGAGGCAGTCCAATCCCCAGCTGAATGGTGAACTTTCGGAGTGACTTCACCATTGAGCTAAGAGGGTTTCTGGGGCCATACTCTCGGGGTTTCTCCAGTCTGTCAGGCCAGTAAATCTGGTCTTTTTTTTGTGAGTTAGAATTCTGTTCTACATCTTTTCCAGCTCTGTCCAGGACCCTCTATAGTGATCCCAGTCAGAGCAGTCAGTGGTGGTAGCCGGGCATCAAGGAGAACGAACTCTTAAAGATGACTCTCAAATACCTAGTTTAGGTAACATGGTGAATGAGGTTGTTACTGTGCTGGGTATTTAGTTTTGGCAGGGGTGGGTATATGGATAATGTGTTCATCTTCAAGTTTAGACTGTCTGCAGATTATCCAGGGAAAGTCTAATAATTATAAATATTGGATAAGTTCTTAAAGAGAGCTTAGATGGACATCTGAGGCAAAACAATTGGTCTCTATTTGCCTGAAGCAATGGAGGAAGAAGGAGAGTCGGGAACAGGGAGAGGAAATGGAATGTGTGGCTAAATGCTTCCATGAAAAGTTGCCTCCTTTGCCTTGAGACCAGAGAACTGGATGGTGCCCAGCTACCATCACTGAACATTTTGATCAAAGATTCTATAGAAGAATCCTGATTAAAAGGGGAAAAATGCAGAACAGAATTTCAAATTCTAATAGAATTAAGATTTGCACCTCCAGCAGTACTGGAAGTGCTCACTCATCTATGCCAAGAAACTTGGAAGACAGCTACCTGGCCAACCGACAGGAAGAGATCCATATTTGTACCCATTCCAAAGAAAGGTGATCCAACAGAATGCAGATATTATTGAACAATATCATTAATGTCACGCACAAGTAAAATTTTGCTGAAGATCATTCAAAAGAAGTTGCAGCAGTACATAGACAGGGAACTGTCAGAAGTTCAAGCTGGATTCAGAAGAGGACATGGAATGAGGTATATCATTACTGATGTCAGATGGATCATGGCTAAAAGCAGAGAATACAAGAAAGATGTTCACCTGTGTTTTATTGGCTATGCAAAGAATTCAACTGTGTGGATTATGGATAACATTGCGGATAACAATTTATGGATAGCATTGTGAAGAATGGGAATTCCAGAACACTTAATTTTGCTCTTGTGGAACCTGTACATAGACCAAGAGGCAGTCGTTCAAACAGAACAAGAGAATACTGCGTGGTTTAAGGTCAAGAAAGGTGTGTGTCAGGGTTGTATTCTTTCACCATACTTATTCAATCTGTGTGCTGAGCAAATAATCCAAGAAGCTGGACTATATGAAGAAGAACACAGCATCAGGATTGGAGGAAGACTCATTAACAACCTGCAATATGCAGATGACACAACCTTACTTGCTGAAAGTGAGGAGGACTTGAAGCACTTACTGATGAAGATCAAAGACCACAGCCTTCAATATGGATTACACCTCAACATAAAGAAAACAAAAATCCCACAACTGAACCAATATGCAAGATCACGATAAATGGAGGAAATACTGAATTTGTAAAGGACTTCATTTTACTTGGAGCCACAGTCAACGTCCATGGAAGTAGCTGTCAAGAAATCAAAGGATGCCTTGTATTGGGCAAATCTACTGCAAAAGACCTTCTTAAAGTGTTAAAATACAAAGATGTCACGTTAAGGACTAAGGTGTGCCTGACCCAAGCCATGGTGTTTTCAATTGCTTCATATGCATGGGAAAGCCGGACAATGAATAAGGAAGAATGAAGAAGAATTGATGTCTTTAAATTATGGTGTTGGGAAGCATATTGAATACACCATGGCCTGCCAGAAGAATGAACAAATCTGTCTGGGAAAAATTACAACCAGAGTGCTCATTAGAAGCAAGGATTGCGAGATTTCATCTCACATATTTTGGACATGTTATCCGTAGGGACCAGTCCCTGGAGAAGGACATCATGCTTGGTAAATTAGAGGGTCACTGAAAAAGAAGAAGATCCTCAAAGATATAAATTGACACAGTGGCTGCAACAATGGGCTCAAGCATAACAATGATTTTGAGGATGGCATAGGACGTGGCAGTGCTTTGTTCTTTTGGACATAGGGTCGCTATGAGTTGGAATTGACTCACCGTCACCTAACAGCAATAACAACAATGGAGTCTGGATGAATGCTTGAAACTATTGCCTTGAGATAAGCTTTAAACCTTAAACCTTAAGCCGAAAATATCCCCTGAAGTGTTCTTAAAACCAAACAATACTTTAGCTTAACTAGTAAGGAATGTCTGCCTTCAGCATTGTGCCCTTGTAAGATCTATCTATATGGGATCAAACTGACAACAGCAACTTGATAGATTAGATAAGAAACTTAGAGGGCAGTGAGTTCATGTTAATAGGGGAAGAACAATTCAGAAAAGGAGGGTGAGAATGGTCGCACAACTCGTAGAACGTAATCAATGTCACTGAATTGTAAATGCAGAAACTTAAATTAGTGTACGTTTTGGTGTATATATTCTCAACAACTGCAGTAAAACAAATAAAATAAATTATATATGAAAATGAGAGCTTGGAGCTACAGATAAATTCATTTGTTAACTGAATTTTCATTATGTGTTATACACTGGAGGTATAGCGATGAACAAGACATAATTCTTATTTTTGTCATGAAGTTTAGTTGAAGAAAAAGACAAGTAATCAAATAGCATGCAGTGTGGTAAGTCCACAAAAGGATGGTATATGGTGATACATAGCAAAAAAATAAAATAAAGCTATCTTATCTAGTATTTCAGGGCTGATGCAAGGGGTCTCAGAATTGAATTTCCTGAGGAAGCTGCAACTGAACTGAGACATGAAAGATGAGTGGCGTTAATTAAAGCTATGATGATAAAAACAAGACCATTTCAATGGATTTAGGATTCATCAACAATAGATGAAAGTGGGAAGCTGGAAGAGAGCTTTGGGTGAGCATATAGAATAAAAGGAGACAAGCACATACCTGTTGCCGTCGGGTGGATTCCAACACATAGCGACCCTATAGGACAGAGTAGAATTCCTCCATCGAGTTTTCAAGGAGTGCCTGGCAGATTTGAACTGCCGACATTTTGGGTAGCAGCCATAGCACTTAACCACTATGCAACCAGAGTTTCCAACAAGCACATAGGAGGAAGGATGGAATTCTAGGGTGTCAAGATTTAAGATGATGGAGAAGCAGGCGAGAGAAATAGATTCAGAATGATGATTCAATATAGGAATCACAGTCTTAGGTAAGGTAGAGGGAGAACCCAGAATTAGTGTTGTCAGAGAAGTCAAGAGAGAAGAGAATACTCAATAATGTCAAATTCTGCAGAGAGGTGAAACTAGAAAGGAGTTTTCTATTGAAGTTCAATTCACTAGAACTGTTTAAGTACTTGTTATTTTCTAGAAACTGTGCTAAGATATTGGGTCATAAACTCATGAACAAGATAGGGCACAGTCCCTACCTTGTAGGGACTTATAGCCTAGTGGATTAGAGGAGCAAAAGATGGTCTCTGGATTTGTCAAGTAAGTTGAAATGGAAAACTAGCACCAGAAGAGTCTGGAGGAAGAAACCAGACTGCAACGAATTGAGTAATTAAGGGAAAGTGAGCAAATGAAGACAGCAAGAAAGAAAAGAAAAGAAAGGAAAAGAGGCATATAAAGAAAGGAAATAAGGAATATGGAGTTGAGAGGCTTTCTTTTTTCTTTTACCAAAATAAAATTCACATAACATAAAATTAACCATTTAAAAATGTACAGCTAAGTGGCATTTAGTACATTCACAATGTTGTGCAACCATCACTTCTATCTAGCTCCAAAAACATTTGCATCATCCCAAAGAAAAGCCCGTACCCATTAAATGGTCACTCCCCATTCTGCCCCCTCTCCATCCCTGACAATCACTAATTTATTTTCTGTCTCTATGGATTTACTTGCGTTGGATATTTCGTATAAACGGAGTCATATAACATGTGATATTTTATGTTTGGTTTCTTTTACTTAGCGTAATGCTTTCTAGGTTCATCCATGTTGTAACATATATCAGCACTTCATTACTTTTTATGGCTGAATAATATTCCATTCTATGGATAGACTGCCTTTTGTTAGTTTAGTTGATGGACATTTGGGTTATTTACACCTTTGGTGAAATTTCTGAGTGGTACAAACAGTTAAGCACTATTAGCCAAAAGGTGGCAATTCAAACCCACCCAGAGGCACCTCAGAAGACAGGTCTGGTGATCTGCTTCTGAAATATCACAGCCTTGAGAACCCTTGGAGCAGTTCTGCTCTGTACACATGGAGTCACCATGAGTCAGAATTGACTAGATGACAACTAACGACACCACCACCTTTGGGTATTGTGAACAATGTTGTTATAAACGTTAGAGTACAATTATTTGTTTGAATATCTCTTTTCAATTATTTTCTTTTAAAGAGACAGAGACTGGTTTTTCTTCATAATTGATAAGGAATGAGCTAGTGGAGATGAAGAAGAGACCAACAAGTATGTGGGTACCTGATGGAAAAAAGTTCTGTAGGAAGTAGGAAGGCAAGAGATGAAGACCAAGCACAGTGTTGGCTTGGAAAAAAACTTGAGAAACAGGAGGAAGAAACTTATTGGTTCTATATGTATAACCAGCCACACTAAGACACTAGACTTTTACCAAACGTTTGATATTTTACTGTAAATGGGGGGTGGGGGTGGGGATTAAACCAAAAACCTGTTGCCACCGAGTCAATTCCCACTTATAGCAACACTATATGACAGAGTAGAATGGCCCCATAGGGTTTCCAAGGCTATAAATCTTTATAGGAGCAGACTGCCATGTCTTTCTTCCATGGAGAGGCTGTTGGGTTTGAACTGCCAGTCTTTCAGTTAGCAGCCAAGTGCTTAACCACTGTGCAACCAGGGCTCCTGGTAAGGGCATTAGTTCTTCTAAATTTGTTTTGTATTCTCAACATGGACCATATCTTGGAAGGGTTTGTCCATAAATAAGGGAAAAAAAGAAAAAAAACCCGGAATATTTATAAATATTTCTGAAATAATCTTTCACAAATTTAAGAGACATACACTGCATACATTGCTCATTGTTAATACAAGCATTTAATCTGGATTAGTTTCCTGCAATGCATTTAGCAGGCTTTAAAATTCATTTTGTTGGGACACCTCTGAGACCCCCATGCTTGATAATAAGAATGTCTGGAAGCTGATTTCATAATTTCTAAGTGTAACTGAGGTAGAATTAAAGTGCAAATGCAATTTTTGAAGTGCTTCACGTGAGAGAAGCTATAAAATTGCTCTTTGCTCTGACTTGTTTTAATTTCTATATGAATGTTTTATACAATAGACTTTTTACTGTTTTTCAAGTTATGAGCAATTATATTTGATGAAAGGGCAATTATCACACATAGAAACTCAATATTCCAGCAGCTATCAAAATCCCGTCATTAGACTCCACCTCCCCCCACCCATCCCAATCTGTTGAAAAAAATTGTGAAAACTTTTGATTCTGAAAGGCCTAACTTGAATGACTGGAAATAGAAAATGGGGATATTTTGGAAAATACAGGAATATTCTCACCCTGAAAAAATACAACATAATTATATTTTTGTTGATTAAATATTAATTTGACTGTGGTTTTATGGTTCCAATCTCTGAAGCTTTGCTTCCAAAAGTTCCATTTATTCTCCAAGAGAACAAATGACAAAGGAACACATTCTGCAGGTGTGGGCTCAAGCAACATGGTGGTGCTGATTAAATGCATGGTGTCCCAAATGTTCTCTTCGGGGTCTTGAACTCATAGAGTCACCCTCTGCCTCTGACTTGTTCTCCTCTCGTTTAAATTTAAACGTAGAACCACTGGCAGCTTTCAGGCTTGATTTTCATCCCAGGCCTAATGGCTTACAGGTGGCAATTTCTTTTCCCCCCAAGGGCAACGACAACGTTCTCCCAAGCCCATCCAAGGGTAATGCCAACAAGAATATTACAGAAAATGGACAGGGGAAGGCCATTTAAAAATAAATAAATAAAATCCTTTCCACTTTTATTTGTTCCATAAAAGCCTCTTTTTTTTTTTCCTTACGTTTGATATATGGAAGTGATTCCATTTATAACTTGAGCTCTTTTGCTCTGGGCTCTCTGTACTTAAGCTTCAGATCTTTTGATGTTGTTTAACTGTTACAAACTGACCAATATTCTGGAGAGACTTATCTGTGAAACATATTGGACTGATTTTATGATCAACACACACGTTTGCTTCTCCTTCTTATCCAGAGCTTATGCCCAGCCAAAAAAAAAACGAAAACCAAACCAAAACAGAACAAATAAAAAAAAAAAAACCTGAATGCAAGTTATTCACAATGAACTTCATAACAAATAATGTGCTCCCTGCGTAAATATTAAAACTATTTTGTCAATATGTTCAACGGGATTCCTATTTTTTAAAATAGTGCAGAGTGGTGGGTGTTGGGGTGATTCGGTGAAAATAGCAACTGTGATATACATGCTTTAATTGTGATTGTTACGATGGAAAACTACCTGGTATCTTAGATCCTTGTTCCATGCCCCC
Source organism: Trichechus manatus latirostris (assembly GCF_000243295.1). Classification (NCBI taxonomy): domain Eukaryota; kingdom Metazoa; phylum Chordata; class Mammalia; order Sirenia; family Trichechidae; genus Trichechus; species Trichechus manatus. The sequence goes on along the minus strand of NW_004443968.1, from coordinate 8,372,908 downwards.
TCACTCTGAGTTTTAGAAGTTAGAAGTTCTTCTATATTGAAATCCTTTAGGATAAATGGTAAAGGACTGTTGGGGAGATTGAAACGTCAAAGTGCTTTCGCATATTTTAAAATTAAAAAAAAGTTATACAAAGGTAGGTTGCAATTAATAGCTTTAGCATATTAATAAAATAACTCAAGGCATGGTCTAATAGGTGATTCTCCTAATAAAGAACTTGATATTTATAAGTAAATAGCTGAGATGTGATGCAAGAAAAAAAATCACCAATCAATAATTTTTACTGAGTACTGGTACTTATCATTTAATCATGATATATTCGTTATCTAACTTATCACTTTTATAAAACTTCAGTTCATGTCAGTAAGGTCTGGCATACATATATTGATAACTGATTTCTTTCCAAAATAAGAGAGAGGGCTAGGAATAAACTTACAAATTATTTTAGGAGAGAAATAGACATGTTGACCTATATAATGTAACTGTTATTTGTGTATAAATTACTTCACGGGTATAATCAAGAAAGATGTTTGCAAACGGCAATCACGAAAATAAAAATATTGTGAAAATGCAAATATTCATGGGTTTATTGTCTTGTTAATATGATTCTATATCTAGATTGATACATATGCTGAGGGGAAGAGAGAAGAAAAAACTATACATAATGATAGGGCAAAATATGAAATGGTAAAATTTGTTTTTAGTGAATCATTGTCTCATTTTACTGCAGACTCCTTGCACAACTGTAGAGTTAATTTGTACCCATGTCTTGAGTCCCCCACACTCTCTCCTGGCTACCAAAGGCATTCTACAATAAGTGATACAACCAAGCCACCCATCCTTGGTAAAAATCTTTTCATGGCCTTTTCCTAGCATCCTTGTTCTTATTCCATTTCTCAGAACCATACAACTAAATATCTAACTTATGCCAGAGTGAAAATTAGTGATGAATTCCCCAGGGAACATATGTTTGAATATTACAATTAGCTTTCAAAAGGTCAGGGCTTTAACCCTATAGAGTATGTGTAAATTTTATGTGCCAAAATAGGCTTATGTGTGAGATATTTAGTGTAGTAGACAGATGTTTGATGTCGTTTCTATCACATCATGTAGATTTTATTTTATTCTTTCTACATATTAGAACTGTCCTTCATAGATATGTACACACCCATAATACAAGTGCACACACAAACTCAGGCAGAGAGAAAACAAAAAATTCACCTCTGTGCATTTGGCCAATAATAATTAATAAGATAGCCATAGTTAAGAGACTTGTTTTAACCTAGATTTTCTATATGGCCTGAGGAAACCATAAAGCAAATTTCTTTTTTGCAAGGAAATATTTTTGAAAACTTTCCTATAATGCTGACCTGTGTTGCTTTTTATTTGTGAATTTTGATCAGATCTAGGAAATTTATATTGTGTCAGTCAAGTACATAGGAGAAGAACCAATCTGTCCCTTGGGGTTTCGATCTGATGTGAAGGAGAATTATCAGTGATTTTGCATGAAAAATACTCAACCTTTATGTGAAATAAAGACCTTGACTTTCTTGTGAAAATTAGGGCTTTGAACTGGTTCATTCTGGTTTGACCCCCTGCTGAGAATTTGCATTTCCACCCCAGATATACTGAATCAGAATCTACATTTTACAAGATCCCCAGGTGATTCCTATGTATAATAAATTTTGAGAACCACTGCTGTAAGATTCATGGATACATACAGTTGAAAAATAAAGCCTTTATTCTAAGCTTACTCACTGAACTCCACAAGATTAAACTATTACTATAAACGGTCCATTGTTTCTTGCGTGTATCTTAGATTTTATTTCCTGTTAGTGACTGCAAGAACTACCGAGAAGAATTAGTTTCACCACACAGTAAACAAATGCTTGAATGCTCTAAGCAGTGGGTCTCAAAATTTATTATACATAAGAATCACCTGGGAATCTTGCGAGACTGTAGATTTTGATTCTGTATATCTGGGGTAGAAATGCAAATTCTCAGCAGGGGGCTGAACTGGAATGAACTGGTTCGGAGCCCTGGTGAAAATGCTTGAAAGAACTAATTTAAATCAAGTTTCAAACAAAGTGTCAGTTTCTGGGAAACACAATAGAAAGACATGCATTTAAAAAAGTTATGCTTAACTGGTTAGAGGGAACCATAAAGTTTCTATTCCATTATAAAATATAGCACAACAATGAATAGTAATGTCTGTGAAAACATGACTCTTGGAAACCTGTTGAGTTGGAGAGAGATCTGAAGCTAACTACGTGGGCTGACAAATTAAAACTACCGCAGCTTTAATTAGCATATGTTTTTCAGTAATCCCAAAAATGTGGTGGGGTGGGATGGGAAAGAGCTGGTGCTGGTAGACATTTCTTCTCTTGTTGCTTGTTTTGGCTGCTGGTTTGTTTATATCATTTTTATTTGAATGAAGTTTCCTGGCATTAGTAACCCAATGGGAGAACTCAAAAGATTCTCTCACGAGGCTGTATAGGCTGAGAAGCATTGCACTGTCATTTCCCGAGTTCTCCAGACCCTGAACTCAATTCTGAAGCAGTCTGTACAAACCTTACTTAATTTAAACAGAAGATATATGTAGTGCTGTTGTTATTCATGAAGATTATGTTAAACTCTAAGATGCATGGATACATATAATTGAAAAATAAAGCCTTTATTCTAGGCTTACTCACTGGACTCCAGAAGATTAAACTCTTACTGTAAGCGGCCCATTGTTTCTTGCATGTATCTCACACTTTATTTCCTGCCAGCGATTGCAAGAACTACTAAGAAAGATTAGTTTCACCACACAGTAAACAAATGCTTTAATGCCCTGCATTATTGTTTACACTAAGCTTTGCAAGCACTTAAGCCACAACAGATAATTGTCAAAATGATGAAGCAGTAAAATCACAGCCAGCAGCTATAGTGTAGATGTTGTTCTAGGGAGCAGCTAGTAAGACTCAGAGCTCATACTTTGTTTGTTAGTTGGTTAGGGACAGCAGTAATTTATGAAAATGTATCATAAACACTCAAAAGATTAAAAAAATGAAGGAAGAAGACTTTTAGGCCCTGAGTACCCTAAAACTCTGCTTTTCTATGTTTTCATATTATTCCATCTGTTTGATTTATTTTGCTTATATCAGGTGTTGTTGTAAATACTGCCAGAAAAGTGCCTGTGAAAGACGGTAGATTATCAGGTGTTCATGAAAGAAAACTGTGTCTATTGAGAGAATTCCGTTAATTTTTAAAATTAACACGGGGTAAAGGCACTGTTTGCAATTTCAACTCTGAAATAATAGGATGGCCACACAAATGCAAATCTCACTATTATTTTCAGACCTGAGTTTTACCAGGATTTTACCCTGGGGGTGGGGGTGGGGGAAAACTCTCTACTGCTTGGTTTTAACCACAGAATGTCTGGATTGCTCCATGTTTTCTTTAACAAGGACATCCATGAAAACTGTGTTCTGTCTGTAGTGATGTATCTGAGTGCAAACAGGACCCTGTTAGCCATTATGTACCTATTAGCCCTGATTACCTTCTGATAGCTCCTCACCAGTTGGTTTCACTCACTTTGACAGATCTAGTACTTTGTTTAACCTTTAAACCAGTAGGGCAATAACACAGCTGACAGAGTGGGAGAAATAATTAAGAAAAAGTTAGCCAGGACATTTAAAAGTCTCTAACAAGACAGATATTTCTGTTCAATTTGAAAACTTGTCAAGGGATACATACAATTCCCCATAATTGCTATAGCAAACTGATTCATAATTTTTGCTAGCTTCAAATTAATTTTAGCAATGTAGCTTAATCAAATTACTAAGTGCCTTCCTTTAAAAATATCTATAATTTACACTCTCAGGAAGTAAGTTTTTATATTTCAGTACTTCTAAGTAAAGTGATACCAGAAAGCAGGAGAACTTAATTTTGGAAGAATCAGAAGGGAAATACAATTTGAAAATATTGTCTAAAAATCTGCCAAGAGTCTGAAATTTACATTTTCCAAAATGGCTAATACATGTTTCTAGAAACATGCTACAAGCTATAAAAATGTCTTGCAACATATTATTAACAACTTTAGGCACAGAAACATGATCAACAGTAATTAGAAGAAAGCAAGACATCCTGAACTTTGTTGGCTTATATTTAGAAGTACTTTTGTGCATAATTGCAGACAATAACTTGCTAGGGAAGGAGTTGCACCATGTCCTCTTTCCACTTTTCAAGATTCTCCAGCATTAACACCACCTCCCTCAGCCTGACCTCATCATCATACTTTTTTCACTTTGGAGCCATTTTAGTCACCTCCCTGAAAGGGCAGATCAGAACTCTCTGGGTATTAACTCTCTGGGTATTACTCGTACTAATCCACATGCACAGAGCAGAGAACTAGGAAGAGGGCTTCATTGTTGCATAAAGATATTTATTTAAAGTCAGAACCACTTTTAAATGAGAAAGTGCAAACAGTCTCTCCAGATCATTAATAATCTGGCAGTTTATAGGACATTAAAATATAATGTGCATTATTTTCCTTAAATCTACTGAGAGCATTACATAATTCCTCTTGCTTATGTTTTTTTTAACTGAGATAATATCCACTAAATATCCATTAAAATACATGTCTTACCATTTTCAGATATAAGATATTGACATCAAAAAAAACATGAGAATTGTCTTCTAATTATGTCTGACAGCAAGTCTGATTTAAAGTTCTTTCATACATCATTTATCATAAGTCTTAGTGTTCCCTGTTATCCATTCTTATGTTAATTGATTACTATCATGTTCCCTACTTCATGGTTGCATACTTCTTAAGAAACAAGTTTGACATTCCCAATAGCCTGAAAATCTCAAATCATATTAAAACAACAATTTCTCAGTCATGCCCATCAATGGCATATTATTAGTTTTTAAAGGATTTAAAAAAACAACTGAGGTAGAACACTAATTTAAACCTTGTTATCAATACTATTGGTGCAGTAGTTAAGACTTTGGTTCCTAACCAAAAGGTCAGCAGTTCAAATCCACCGGCTGCTCTTTGGAAACTCTGTCCTATAGGGTCACTATGAGTCAGAATCAACTTGACAGCAATGAGCTTGGTGTTGTTGGTTTATTTCGTATTACAAAGTATGTAGAGGGCAAGATCCCTTTTTGGAAGGTGTTTCAGTGCAGGAGGAAAAAAAAAAAAAAAAACAACCTCACAAATTAAAGCAGGAAAAGTGAAAATGAACACACAAATGCAACCAGCCACCATTTTACATTACTGTGAGTACTAACGCTATTGGTGTGTCTTCATCCAGGAGTTTGTATAGGACAGCTTAGTGAAGAAAGAAGCCTTATGAGGTATAAGAACAAAGGGGTATGTTTAAGGATAGGTAGGTAAGAGAAGAAATTCTGAGATACACATATAAAATTCTAGAAGATTCAGAAATGCAATGAATAGTACTGTATTTGCCTGCTTGGGTCAGAAATGACGTATAAGGAAACTTCTAACTAGAAAGAGAGTTTTGACCTCTTTGAATAAAAGTTAACTGCTATTTTTGGGAGACAAATTAGAAATCACTGTTGTTGTTAGGTATCATCAAGCTGATTCTGAGTCATGACAACCCCACATACAACGGAATGATATGCCGCCCAGTCCTGTGCCATCCTCACAATTGTTGCTATGTTTGAGCCCATTGTTGCAGCTGCTGTGTCAGTCCATCTTGTTGAGGGTCTTCCTCTTTTTTGCTGACCCTGTACTTTACCAAGCAAGAAGTCCTTCTCCGGAGACGATCTCTCCTGATAACATGTCCAAAGTACATGAGACAAAATCTTGCCATCCTCACTTCCAAAGAACATTTTGGCTGTACTTCTTCCAAGACAGATTTTTCATTTTGGCAGACCATGGTATATTCAATATTCTTCACCAACACCATGATTCAAAGGCGTGAATTCTTCTTTAGTCTTCCTTATTCATTGTCCAGCTTTCACATGCATATGAGGCAATTGAAAACACCATAGCTCAGATCAGGTGCTCCTTAATCCTTAATGAAGTCTTTGCTTTTTAACACTTCAAAGAAGTCTTTTGCAGCAGATTTGCCTACTGCAATGTGTCATTTGATTTCTTGACTGCTGCTTCCATGGACGTTGATTGTGGATCTGAGTAAAATGAAATCCTTGACAACTTCAATATTTTCTCCATTTATCGTGATGTTGCTTATTGGTCCAGTTGTGAGGATTTTTGTTTTATTTATATTAAGGTGTAATCCGTACTCAAGGCTGTGGTCTTTGATCTCATCACTAAGTGCTTCAAGTCCTCTTTACTTTCAGCAAGCAAGGTTGTGCCATCTGCATAACGCAGGTTGTTAATGAGTCTTCCTTCAATCCTGATGCCAAGTTCTTTTTCATATAGCCCAGCTTCTAGGATTATTTGCTCAGCATACAGATTGAATAAGTATGGTGAAAGGATACTACCCTGACAAACACCTTTCTTGACTTTAAACTACACAGTATCCCCTTATTCTGTTCAAATGACTGCCTCTTGCTCTATGTACAGGTTCCTCATGAACACAATTAAGTGTTCTGGAATTTCCATTCTTCACAATGTTATCCATAATTTGTTATGATCCACATAGTCGAATGCCTTTGCATAGTCAATAAAACACAGGTGAACATCTTTTTGGTATTCTCTGCTTTCAGCCATGATCCCTCTGACATCAGCAATGATACCCCATGTTCCACGTCCTCTTCTGAATCCAGCTTGAATTTCTGGCAGTTCCTTGTCAATGTCCTGCTACAACCCCTTTTGAGTGAGCTTCAGCAAAATTTTACTTGTGTGTGATATTAATGATATTGTTTGATAATTTCTGCATTCTATTGGATCACCTTTCTTGGAAATAGGCATAAATATGGATCTCTTCCAGTCAGTTGTCCAGGTAGCTGTCTTCCAAATTTCTTGGCATAGATAAACGATCACCTCCAGTGCTGCATCCATTTATTGAAATATCTCATTTGGTATTCCGTCTATTACTGGATCCTTGTTTTTCACCAATGCCTTCAGCGCAGCTTGGACCTCTTCAGTACCATCGATTCTTGATCACATGCTACCTCCTGAAATGGTTGAATGTTGATCAATTCTTTTTGTTGCAGTGATTCTGTGTATTCATCTCATCTTCTTTTAATGCTTCTTGTTTCATTTAATATTTTCCTGGTAGAATCCTTCAGTGTTGCAACTCGACACTTGAATTTTTTCTTTCGTTCTTTCAGTTTGAGAAATGCTGAGTGTGTTCTTCTCTTTTGGTTTTCTATCTCCAGGTCTTCGCATATTTCATTATAATACTTTACTTTGTCGTCTCAAGCCTCCCTTTGAAATCTTCTGTTCAGCTCTTTAACATCATCATTTCTTCCTTCCACTTTAGCTACTCTGTGTTCAAAAGCAAGTTTCAGAGTCTCTTCTGACATTCATTTTGGTCTTTTCTTTCTTTCCTGTCTTTTTAATGATCTCTTGCTTTTTTCATGTATGATATCCTTGATGTCATTCCACAACTCATCCAGTCTTTGGTCATCAGTGTTCAGTACATCAAATCTGTCCTTGAGGTGGTCTCTAAATTCAGGCAGGATATACTCAAGGTCATACTTTGGCTCTTGTGGATTTCTTCCAATTTTTTTTCAGCTTCAACTTGAACTTGCATAGAGCAACTGATGGTCTGTTCCACAGTCGGCCTCTGGCCTTGTTCTGACTGATGATATTGAGCTCCTTCATTATCTCTTTCCACAGATGTAGTCGATTTTGATTCCTGTGTATTTCATCTGGTGAGATCCACTTCTATAGTCGCCATTTATGTTGTTGAAAAAAAAAGTATTTGCAATGAAGAAATTGTTGGTCTTGCAAAATTCTGTCATGCGATCTTCGGCATCGTTTTTATCACCAAGGCCATGTTTTCCAACTACCAATTCTTCTTCTTTGTTTCCAACTTTGGCATTCCAATTGCCAGTAATTATCAATGAGTCTTGATTGCATGTTTGATCAATTTCAGACTGCAGAAGTTGGTAAAAATCTTCAATTTCTTCATCTTTGGTCTTACTGGTGGCTGATAAATTTGCATAATAGTCTTATTAACTGGTCTTCCTTATAGGCGTATGGATATTATCCTATCACTGATAGCGTTGTACTTCAGGATAGATTTAGAAATGTTCTTTTTGATGATGAATGCAGTGCCATTCCTTTTCAATTTATCATTTCCAGTATAGTAGACCATATGATTGTCTGATTCAAAATGGCCAATACCATTCCATCTCAGCCCATGATCCATTTTCATTTTTGATGGCTTGTAATTTTCCTAGATTCATACTTCATACATTCCATGTTCTGATTATTAATGGATGTTTGCAGTTGTTTCTTATTTGAGCCATGCTACATCAGTAAATGCAAGTCCTGAAAGCTTGATTCCATCTTTGTCATTCAAGTTCACTCTACTTTGAGGAGGCAGCTCTTCCCCAGAGGTATTTTGAGTGCCTTCTAACCTGAGGGGATCATCTTCTGGTACTATATCAGACAATGTTTTCTGCTGTTCATAAGGTTTTTACTGACCAATTTTTCCAAAGTAGACTGTCAGGTCCTTCTTCCTAGTTAGTCTTGGTCTGGAAGCTCCACTGAAACCTGTCCACCGAGGTTGACCCTGCTGGTATTTGACATATTGGTGGCGAAGCTTCCAGTATTATAGCAACACGCAAGTCACCACAGTACAACAAACTGGCAGATATGTGGTGGTAGAAATCATTAGAAGTTACTTACATGCAGTCAGCAAAATAATACTAAGGTAAGACTTTCTTGTTTTTTTTTTTTTTGATGAAGGAAGAGCTTAATATAGGAAATTAGGCTAGGAAGAAGTAAAAACGATCCAGATTCAATGAGATTAGAGCCTGGGTCAGACTTGCAGCTATTGGCTTGTTAAAACAAGTGATATATAAGCTGGGTCTCAGGATGAGGAAAAGTTAGGCAAGGGGAGAGGAAGGAGAATGGGGAGAAATGTTCTTGGTAGAAGGAATGACACAAAAAGGCTGTAAAGTATAAGAACATGGTGCTTTAGAAGAAAAAAACAAAGTTAATGTGGTTGGAATTTAGAGGTTGAGGTTGTGAATGGGGAGTGATTAGATCTAACCATGAAGATTTTTTATGTCATGTTTGAACTTTACCCTAAGAGAGGTGAAGAGGCTTTGGACAGTTTTAAGCAAGGGAGCACAATTATGATGATCAAGAACTGCATTTTAGGAAGATTTCTCTGGCTGCATGTGGAGAATGGATTGGAAGTGATCAAGATTGAAAGCTGGAAGCTAATGAGCTAGTAATGTAATATTCTGGCAGAATCGAATGGTGGCCTGGTGTAGGCTGGTGGTTATAGGGAAAGTGAGAAGGGCATAGATATAAGAGCTATTAGGAAAAACCCCGAAATGAGGAACTTGGCAATTGATTTGATGTTGGGGAAGAGAAGGAAAAGAAGGGGGTCAAGAATGATACTGAAGTAATGGACTTGGTGAGCGGCTGAATTAAAACAAACAAAAATGAGCAAGATTACAAGATTTAAGAAATAAAAGGCCTTGCTATTTATTTTAATGACGGAGCTAATAATGATGATAGTCTGGAAGAAAGAGAAAAATGGAAACTTATTTATACACAATTAACTAAGGACATTCAAATGGAGGTATTTTACAAAGTGCAACAAATATAAACCCAGGAACACTGTGAAATATCAGAAAGCTAAAATTCTCGAGGGGGACCAAAAGAAAACCAGGACTGAATCATATAATTTTTATGTTGCTGGGCCACTATATTAGAAGCGTCCATTATAGAAGGTGAAACAATTAGTGAGGAAACCACAAAAATCTAGAAAATTGTCTATCTGAGATTAGAGGAAGGAAAAAAAGTGTAAATGATGTGAGGGGCCTTTGGTTCTTTGTTAATTTTGTTGCATCTGAGTTCCTCTAGTTAGATGGCAGGGACTCAAAGTGGACACAGCAGAGACTATTGGTTATCTACACAATATTTGTTCAATTCTCCTTCTTTTTTTCTTTCTTTTTTTTTTTACTAATAACCAGTTGTAACCAGTTGTGGTGTAGTTGATTCCGACACATGGGGATATCATGTGTGTGAGAGTAGAACTGTGCTCCATAGGGTTTTCAGTGGCTATGATTTTCAGAAGCAGATCACCATCCTGTATTCCTAGGCCTTTCTCAAGCTGTAGTTATTATTTGCCCCAGTAAATAACTTGAAGTTATAGTACTTTTTTAACTGTTTTGCTGTTACCCATTTATCACCCACATCTGCTGGTGATAAAAGTGGAATCCCATTTCAAACAAACATAAGGTACACATTGCTAGTAAGTAATGAACGAATATGTGACTGAGAAGACTGATGTCAATCCCCATGTTTTCTGACATGCATACAACCAAAAAGTTTCCATCTAAGTCTCTTAAAGACAATACTGAGTTCCTGATGGCCTCTAGGACTTAAACATAAGCCCTGCTAGTGATTCTCATTGCCTCTTAACTCAGACTCAAAAATATGAAGAAATTCTTTTTTATTTATTTTTTAATTTTATTGTTTATAGCGCAAAGTAGTTTCTCGTTAAAAAATTTATACACTAATTGTTTTGTGACATTAGTTGCAATGTGTCAGCACTCTTCCCCTTCCCCTTTATTGCCCGAGTTCACCAAGTCCATTCATCCAGATTTCTTTTCCCTCCTTGTCTGCTTGTCTTTGTTTTTGGGCAGGTGCTGCCCATTAGGTCTCCTATACTTGATTGAACTAAGATGCACATTCCTCATGTATGTCATTGTTGGTTTTATAGGCCTGTTTAATCTTTGGCTGAAAGGTGGACTTCTGGAGCGAGTTCCTGAGCTAGCAGGGTGTCTGAAGGCCATAGTCTCTGGAGTTTCTTCAGCCTCTGCCAGACCAGTAAGTCTGATCTTTTTTTGTGAATTTGAATTTTTTTCTACATTTTACGCCCTCTCTGTCTGGGGCCCTCTGTTGTCATCCTTGTCAGAGCTGTCAGTGGTGGTAGAAGGGCATCACGTATTTCTTCTGGCCTCAGGCTGGTGGAGGCTGTGGTTCATGTGGTCCATTAGTCCTTTGAAGTGACATTTTCCTTGTGTCTTTCATTTTCTTCATTCTCCTTTGCTTTGAACATGATGGGACTAAAAGATGTATCTTAGACGGCTGCTAAGACCCCAGATGCTAGTAAGTAAGTAAGTAAGTAGATGTAGAACATTTTCTTTATGAGTTATGTTGGTCCTCAGCCCTCAGCCCCAGTAACTCGGTCCCTCAAGGTGTTTAGATGTGTCTAGGAAACTTCTATGGCTTTGCCTTGGTCAAGTTGTGCTAACTTTCTCTATATTGTGTATTGTCCTTCATTTCATCAAAGTTAACACTTGTCTATTATCTAGTTAGTGATTTCCTCTCCCCACCCCTCCCTTCGCTCATAACCATCAAATATTGCTTTTTTTCTGTGTGTATACCTTTTCTTGGGTTTTCATTATAGTGGTTTCATATAATATTTGTCCTTTTGTGATTGACTTATTTCACTCAACATAATGCCCTCCAGATTCATCCATGTAGTGAGATGTTTCGTGGATTCATCATGGGAAATTGGAACTCTTATGCACTGTGAAATTCTTACATAGTTATTAAAGTAATAACTTCATCAATTGGTCACTGTTCAGGGAAGTAAATGTGCCATATGTGAACATGGCTACTTCTATTGCAGAGCTATGCAATCTCTATAATTACTGCTAGGTTGAGAATATCTTGGGTGATATTGTAGAATGGCCTGTTACTTGGAGCTTACGATAAAATTCTCCAGTACTAATTCTCATTTAAATGCAATTAGCAATTTATGGTAGCTGAAGCAAAGTCTGTAGCCATGAGATGGCATGATACATGTCATAGAAATTAGAGAATGTGCTCTCAGTATAGACAGACACAAGAAACTTAATAAAAGGGTCAGCAGAATACAACTAAACCAGTTGCCATGGAGTCAGTTCCAACTCATGGAGACCTCATGTGTGTCAGAGTAAAATTGCATTCCATAGGGTTTTCAATGACTGATTTTTTCAAAAGTAGATTGCCAGGACTTTCTTCTGAAGCATGTCTGGGTGGACTTGAACCTCCAACCTTTAGGTTAGCAGCCGAGCACGTTAACAGTTCATACTGCCTAGGGACTCCCAGTAGAACACAGTGAATGCTTATTACAGAATACTACCAATACATTTAGCTGTTCCAATCCCCATTTAGTCTGGAAGGAGGGTTACAATAATACCTGTGTCTACTGAAGTACATCTTACAGAGATTCACCTTAGAAAGGACAACCATATAAGGAAGTTGGATCACTGTGGTATTAGGCAATCTTAATTATTTACATGAGAGTCATGCCCAGCCTTTAGGTCCAGGGCACTATAATATGGTCAACCTTTGTTCATATCTATAAAATTGCAATCAATTTCAGCTGTAATTTTTTAAGTGCTGAATATATCCAAAGTATTTTCTTGAAAGGAGATTAGCAATAGCTGTTATCTTCATTCTTCAAGTCAGCAATGCCTTTAAAGCATATTGTAAATGCTCAGCACCACTTCATCACAGAGAAGACACATTTCCTTACGTGCAAAGAATTTAGTTCACACATGTTACTCAGATTATTCATATGGTTAGAATAATTCAACTGCACTATGGGGTTTTCTTACAAAGAATAAACAATTTTTGGTCATTGCTGCAGTATACTTGAGGATTTTATATACTCTCATCTCTTAGGGGAAAAAAAATGAGTTTAAGAGTCAATCAAACAAGGTGTCTTTGAATTAGGCTCAGCTATGAGTGTCTAAATATGTACCCTACCAATAAGATGGGCTTTAAAGTGGACATTTAAGACGATCGGCTTTCCTAAGATGGAATGCTGGGAGGGGCTTGAATTGACAGTGTCTGCATTCTAGTTGGTAAATTGTTGTTGTGCTCCAGTCAGTCAATTCCGACTCATAGTGTGACCCTATAGAACAGGGTAGAACTGCCCCATAGGGCTTTCAAAGAGCAGCTGGTAGATTTGAACCGCCAGCCTTTTGGTTAGCAGCCTTAGCTCTTAACTACTGCACCACAAGGGCTCCAGGTGGTAAATTAAACAAAAAACCAAACTCGTTGCCATCAAGTTGATTCTGACTCATAGTGACCCTACATAACAGAGTAGAACTGCCCCATAAGATTTCCAAGGAGCGGCTGGTGGATTTAAACTGCCAGTCTTTTGGTTAGCAGCTCTCTTAGTCATCTAGTGCTGCTATAACAGAAATACCACAAGGGGATGGCTTAACAAAGAGAAATTTATTTCCTCACAGTAAAGTAAAAGTCCAAATTCAGGGCATCAGCTCCAGGGGAAGTCTTTGTCTGTCTGTCGGCCTTCTCATCAATGTTCCCCCGGACTAGGAGCTTCTCGGCATAGGGACCCCAGGTCCAAAGGATGCGCTGTGCTCCCAGCACTGCTTTCTTGATGGTATGAGGTCCCCCGTCTCTCTGCTCACTTCTCTCTTTTGTATTTCAAGTCACAGGACACAATCCAATCTTGTAGATTGAATCCTGCTTTACTAACACAACTGCCGCCCATCCTCCCTCATTAACATCGTAGAGGCAGGATTTACAACATATAGGAAAATCACACAATAACAGGAATCATGGCCCAACCAAACTGATACACACATTTTTGGGGGGACATAATTCAATCCATGACAGCAGCCAACCTCTTAATTTCCAGATGTATCTTTATTTGTGTATTACCTCTTTCATCAATCCATATTGTTCCTACACAAAACACAATTGAAGATCTTTAGGCCTTCTTGTTACTGCTGAATTCATATAAGTTTATTCTCTTCCGAAAAAGATCATTTGCTGAGATATTTTATTTCTTCCCGGGGTGGGGGGCGGGAAACTTTCTATGTAATTTTACTCTCCTGTTGTATTAGTTTCCTATTGCTGCTGTAACAAATTACCACAAACTTAAGGCAACACACATTTGTTCTTTTAAAGTTCTAGAGGTCAGAAGTCTAAATACAAGGTGTTGGCAGGACTGGCACCTTCTAGAGGCTCCAGGGGAGAATCTGTTCCTTGCTTCTTCCAGCTTCTAGAGGCTGCTGGCATTCCTTGGCTCATGGCCATGCCACACCTATCTCTGATTCTGTAGTCATATCCTCTCCTCTCCTCTCTCTGACCTCCTGCCTACCTCTTAGAAGGACTCTTCCTATTATATTGGGCTCACTCAAATAATTCAGAATAATCTCCCCATTTTAAGATACTTAAATTAATCACATGTGCAAAGGAACTTTTACCAAAGAAGGTAGCATATTTACAGTTCTGGGAATTAGGACATAGACATCTCTCAGAGGGCATGATTCATCCTACCAAACCTGTCTAAATATATTTTTTAAAACATTAAATAGTGGTTGACATTTTTGGAAATGATTATAAATCACCATATTTGTTTAAACCACAGACATTCTACCTTTGATGCTGGATTTGTCTTGAGCTTCAGAATTTCAGGGGATGCTGCTTTTCCGATGGCTTCCTATGAAAGAATAATGTTATCCACAGGTTGGAACCATGAATGAATTAACACATCTGTCCTGGGTCATGTCACTGATATTCAGAAGACTTCAAGGAGCATTGCACATGTCAGAATTCTGGGACTCAAGCAAACCACCTACTTTCTCATAAAAGGAGCCAAGGAACTGTGGTCAAGACATTCTGTTGATTTCTAAAGAGCTGTTCTGGGGAAGAAAAGAAGATCTTCATGGTTACAGACTACTTTTTAATAAGTCTTCTGGTTTCATCTCTCAGCTTTGCTTTAACTCTCACAATTCTGCACCTGTTACTTGTGGTGTTTGTTTTTCTCTTCACTGTGATGTCATGACTGCATTTCACCTCTACTGATTTTCTGTAATTTATGAAAGGAGTGTTATCTAAGCTTTATTCAGATGCATGGTTGATTGGCTGGTCCTTGAGTGGGCCTGACTGGGTTCATCTCCCTGTCTATAAGGAGATGCTTTCTGGCTCCAGTTTCCTCCTTTGAAAAGAGAAGTTCAAGAGGTCAGCATAGACATGGCCTGGGGTCAACTAAGCATAGACATGGCCTGGGGTCAACTCCTGAAGTGATCTTGGCACCTTCTGACAGCAGAATCTGTTTTTAAAGAAGTTGTGACCCGGTGAGATGTCATAGAGAACTTCAGGAATTTACAGTCCACTAAATAGGAACTTTTGCCCTCTTGGAAGTATTTGGCAGAAAGCTTCCAGCCGCCCTCTCCCACAGAGCTTGATCAGGAAAAGATCACTGAGCATGTGGATGTCCGGCTCTTGGTTTTTTCTCAGATCTCCTTCCTGCAGGCTACACAGCTTCTTCTCTCCTCATTTAAACAGCCCAGTAGGGTGAGACCCACCCCAAAGAAGGAGGCCGGCAGTAGTCCAGCTGCTCTTCCTGTGACTAGATGGAAAATTTTGACCCGGGGGCAAGAAGCAGGATGCCAATTTATACTTTAGTTCCAGGCTATGTTTTCCAACACATTTTTTTTTTTTTTTACCAGCAATAAAAATAAAACAATATGATCTTTTTATTCTCACCAAGGAAATCTCAATCGTTTCTGAAGAGAAGGATTTGATTAATTGGTATCAGAAACCCCAACAGGGAGAACAAAAAACTTATTTTACTTAAAAACTCATCTTTCATGATTAAAAATTTAAAAATACATCATTTGTAAATTGTCCCATTTTCAATTGAAATGTTTTAGTAACACCTCCTCTCCCCTCTCTCGTCTCCTTTCCATTTCTTTCTCACTCTCCATCTCTCTCTTCTCTCTCTCTCCCTACACACATGCATGCGTGCACACACACACACACACACACACACAAGCACACATAACCCACAGAGGCAGAGCCAACAAATAGGGCAGTTTGATAATTTTGCATCTGAAATTTGTTTTGGTTGTGATCACACTGTTGGATCTGTAGAAATCCGGAAGAAAGAAGCGTGATATGTGCAAGCCATTCTGGCTCATTAATTTAACAAATATTGAGCACCTACATTGCACATGGCACTGTCCTAGGTGTTTGGAATATACTGATGAATAAAAAAGAAAAAATATCCCTGCCCTCATGAAGTTTACGTTCTTGTAGGGAGAGACAGACAATAAATAATACACATAATAAATACATAAATTCTATGGTATATTGTAAAGCAATAAATGCTATGGAAATAAGATGAGAAAAGAAAGGAGTCCTGGGAGTGAAGAGGGGCAGAGCAGTTAGTGGTATTAAATGGGGTGTGCAGAAAGGTGTGTATATGTGTGTGTATAGCAATGAGGGGAGGGGATGGTGGTGCAAATAAAGTGGAAGTTGTACAAAAACGGTAATGCCAGCGAAGGTGCTTGGTTTGATTTCTGGTATCCTTTTATGATAGGAGAGACTGGGTAAATGAAGGAGCTCATTTCTCTCACCCAACATGTCTGAGATACACATCCTGCCACAATTGTAACCTTTCACTGTTTTTATTCATTATGCCTGAAACCTCCGAAAGCCAGTTTCCACTGTGAAGGACAGAGATGGCAGAGGATATGGGTATACTGAAAAGAACCAAGGATTAGTTCCAAGAAACCTGCATTTTAGCTTTAGGGTTCTGCTTCCAACTACTGTGAGACGTTGTCAAATCACTTAACCTTTTGGGTCTCAATATCTTCATTTGTAAAATGAGAGTCAGCTGTATATCCCTTTTAACGCTCTCATTCTTGCATTCTATAGAAGCAAGCAAGAAAATGGAATTGAAATAAGAAGGAAGAAGGAGATGAAGAAGAAAAACAAAAAGGAAAAGAAAACAGAAACAGAATGTGTGGACAAAGGTAGAAAGAAAGAAAAAGGAAGTAAGACAAGTGTAAAAGTCTGTAGTAAGTATCCCAATAGAAGGTTAAGTTGTATCAGTCTCTTAGGGCTACATAACAAAGCACCAAAAATTGGCTGGCTTTTAAGAACAGAAACTTATGGTCTCACAGATTGAAAACTAGAAGTCCAAATTCAGGGTGTCATCAGGACCATGCTCTCTCCTAAGGCTCTAGGGTAAAGATCCTTTCTTGTCTCTCCTGACTTCTGGTAGCCGAAGGCATCCCTTGGATTTCAGATGCATCTTCATGTGGCCATCCTCCCTTTCTGACTATCTCTCTATGTCCGTTCTCTCCCTTTGTAAGACTCCACTCAGAAGGGATTAGAAGCCACCCCACTCCAGTATGACTTCATGTTAACTGATAACAGCTTCAAAGACCCTATTTCCAAATGAGGCCTTACTCACAGGTACGGGGGTTACAATGCATTTTGGGGGGAACACAATTCAATCCAAAATATAGATATACCCATAAGAAATATCAGCAATCACCTTCTCCCCATTTACACTTCTGAAAGAGTACTTTTTTCTGATGTCTAAGTAGCAACTATCTTACCCAACTCCCGGAAGAAGCTACTCCCAGAAGGTGGGTTTTTGGAGCCTGAGATAGAACTTGGAATGCATTTCTCAGGGCCCGGCTAAAACTATAGCGTTAGTTTTTGAATTTTACACATAAAGATTAAAAAAGCTTTGTAGTATTTTGGTAATCTATCCACCGTATTTTAAAAGGGTTCAAACAATCAGGAGTATTTTTTTTAATGCTACTCATTGTCTGTGTCTTAATTAATTTGACATCATCCTAGAGTATATCTTTTTTCAAAGAGGTTAACATTGAACTCTTGCTTATCTGGCTTACATATTTCATTTTATAGGTTTTGCCTGCCAAACTCCTCTCTCTCATGCTAGGCATCTTCCTCCCTTCTGGCCATTTCTCCATTTATTAGCACCAGCCTCCAGAGGGAAGATAAAGGGAAGAAATAAAATATAAATCACTTCATTCCTATAAACTGTTGCAGAAACTGGCAAAGGGTAGAGGTTGAAAGCAAAGGCCAAGTAAAGTTTAACATACAGAGGAGAAGAGATAAGGCTTTTCCTACTTTGTGCATTAAAATTAGTCCCACATAGAAATGAAGGGATCTTAAAATATTTATGAGCTCTACATAACAGCTCAGGGACCAGTTTCTGGAGAAGAACATCATGCTTGGTAAAGTAAAGGGTCAGTGAAAAAGAGGAAGACCCTCAATGACATGGATTGACACAGTGGCTACAAAAATGGGCTCAAACATAGCAACGATTGTGAGGATGGTGCAGGATTGGGCAGTGTTTTGTTCTGTTGTACATAGGGTTGTTATGAGTTGGAGCTGACTCGATGACACCTAACAACAATGACAGCAACAATGACAACAACAACATAACAACTCTACATAGATAAGGAATGGGATAAAAAACATAGGTGAAAGAGATAGTGGAAAGGGATAGGGTACCACTTCTTCTAGGAAAATTAAGAGTGGTTAGGGGCATTGGTGATTCAGTGATAGAATTTTTGCCTTCCATGTGGGAGACCAGGGTTCAATTCCTAGACAATCCACCTTGTGTGCAGCCACCACCCATGGTCAGTGGAGGTTGTGTGTTGCTATGATGCTGAACAGATTTCAATGGAGCTTCAAGACTAAGACAGACTAGGAAGAAAGGCCTGGCAATCTACTTCTGAAAATCAGCCAGTTAAAACCCTATGGACCAAAATGGTCTGATCCCCAACCAATCATGGGGATGCAAAGGACCAGGCAGTGTTCAGATCTGTTGTGCATGGGGTCACTCGACTGGACAGCAGCTAACAATGACAACAACAAGGGTTGATAAAGAAACAAGGGTAAATAATGATACACGTTGAGAGGGGTAGAGGTAGGATGTTGATGTACTTGACACTTGATAAGCTCTTTTTTCTCTGAAAAGGAA
This sequence comes from Trichechus manatus latirostris, assembly GCF_000243295.1. Classification (NCBI taxonomy): domain Eukaryota; kingdom Metazoa; phylum Chordata; class Mammalia; order Sirenia; family Trichechidae; genus Trichechus; species Trichechus manatus. The sequence continues at coordinate 8,354,021 of NW_004443968.1, read as the reverse complement.
GTGGCATAACCATCTTCTTAGGGAGAGCTGGGCATGAGGAGCACTGAGGAGAATGGCAAAGGGTTGGGTCAGATGGTGTGAGGAAACAGAGAGAGTCAAGTAAAAATACAATGATTGTTGGATAGTGCTGGAGAATTAGCAGAAATTCCTAAGTTTGCAATGAGATTAACAGTACAGTCATAGGATTTTCCCAGGTACCTTCTGTAGTCTAGGAGAAGAAGCTGATAAAAAGAGACACAGTATTAATCCCTGGTTAGGGATTTGCAGGATGGATGTAGCAGAAGAGTAAGGGAAGGAGATGGGGGAAGAAGAGGCTGATGTAAAGAGAATTTATCTACGTTATCTCATGAAATTGGCAGTGTCTGATACTTCAGAATCTCAATGAACAGAGTATTTGTCAGATGTTGGGTCCGATTTACTGGTGAAATAAGTGAGGAGTAGAAGCTTTCTTAAAGTGGCAAAAGCCAGTGTTTGAACCCAGGTCTCTCTGACTCCTCCTGAACTAGTGTTTTTTTCTGCTATACCTTACAAACAGAACGTGAATGATTTGAGGGTTTTGGTAAGAGTGTTGTTAATAGTGTTCATGATAAAAACTATTTATAATTATGGTTATAAAAATTATAATGATCCAGGGATTGTTAGAGTTGGAAAGGGGCTAGGAACTAAACTAGGCAGGGATTAAAGTGGTAGAGAATTTAATGGGTTTGAAGAGTGGGTTTTGAGGCGATATAATATCAGGAGAAGTAATTTATACCACTGTGGAGGGAATAGGAGATCAGATTCGCTGAGTAAATTATTTCAGAAATGAGGACAAGTTCCAGGATGTGACCAAGATGTTGGTTGTTGAAGTAGAATGGAGATGAGGACTTTGGAGTAGATCTCATGGGAGTAGGATAACAGGCATTGAAGGTAGCATCTACTCGGAGTGGGAGTGGATATGACACAAGATAATGGCTGAAGATAAGGGAAAGTTTGCAAACCAGGTGTCAAAATCGTCGATTAGTGTGGTAACAGGGCAGAGTAGGTGAGCAGTGATTAACTAGAGGCCACAAGAGAGCAGAAATATATTCCTACCTTATCTCTGGCCTCCAGCCTGGCCCATCCATACACCATGTGCTGGCCAGTCCATAAAGGTTAGTAGTAATCACCTTTAGATGTTACAGTAAATTCCCAGTCACCTATGACACTGCTTCTTCCTGACGTTCACTTTCTCTGATCCTGCCTCAACAATCAAACTCTTGACTCTGTGACTCTAACCACCATTTGACCACTAGCTCAGACTTGGTCTTCCTTGTATTCAAACATCAGCTTTTTTCCTAATGAACTCTTACTAAATGAGGCTGTCTTTGGCAACCTCCCGCCTCCCCCCGACCCCGCACCACAATTTCTTTGAGGTTGAAATCCTAGCCTTAGCTTTTACCTCAAACTGCACCCCTAACAGTGTCCTAGAGTTGATAACCTGGAGCGTAGAATCTTCAAAGAAAGACTGGCCATTGAGTGAAAATAGTGAAACAATACTTGGGCTGATTGAGAACAAAGAGTGCCACCTACTGAAAGACCACTTAGTTCTCCAGTAATTTATTCGGTTGTACAATTTATCATGAAATAGGCTGAAAATAGCATTCTGAGAAATTGAGATGGGAGAAAAAGACATGAAATGTTATAACAAGGTAATTCTAATATGTGGTGGTCAGAAATGGAAGTCAAGTCCACCCTGAAACCACCGGCAGAATAGACGGAGATTGTTTTCCTTCCTATGGGGTTGTGTGGGAATTTTCCAACAGAGAGTCACCTAGGATGAGAAAGTAGCATTTTATTATTAAAGATGAATATTTGATAATAATTGTTGGGAGGAATCAAATGGTTTAAAGTGACAAAATGGACCAAAGTGCACTGGGGATAAAAGAGAAATTAGTAGTTGTTACATGGAGGCAAGCAATCCTACTGCTGGACGGAACATGAATTCATAATGCACAGTGGCCCAAGCAGATTGGTTAGAGAGCAACAACCGCATGCGTTTTGCAGGAAATGTCTCTCACCCTGTTGCCACTTTTTTCAGTGCCCCATATGCTAGATTGCAACTACAGATTTAGCCCTTTTGCCCAAAGGCATCTGAACCTGTGAAAAGCCTAGCTGGGGCACTGTCTATTGTTCATTGACAACTTGTCAATTTACTTCCAGGCAAAATAACTCATAAACATGATAAGTAAGACAGATAAAACAAGAATTCTTTCACACTTTGCAACTTTACTGCAAAAATGGCTTATTTTCCATAAATGTGTGAAATCTCCCCTCTGAATTGTGACTGTGCATTGAACTTTAAAACTGTTTAGAAACAGCACAAGCATTTCACAATTCCTGTCTGTAATAAGATGAATGTTAAATATTAAACATGCATTAGAAGTGATAACATAAAAGATTTTCCAAGGTTCACTAGCATCACCATATTTCTCTTTGATTTCCTGAGTTAATAAAAATTAAGTTTAAGAACACTCTCCAAAAGACAAATGTTTAAACACTATGTTCCAAATTTGACATTTCATGTATTTATATTAGCTATTATCTAAACCCAGTGTCAGTTAAGATAAAACAAAACAAAACAACAGAAATAGTAAATCACATCAGCATTAATTCAAAAGCCAGTATGTGGTGTGTTAGCATATGTTCATACTGTAATGAAGCGGCTTTTATTTCTGATGTTTATAAACATTCCATTTCTAATGTACTGTTTAAATATTGAAAGCTAATTGTTAATTCTTTTAGGTAAAATATTTTTAAGTAGATAATAATTTTGATATATATTAGTCTCCAAGGCAAAGCAGTCTGTTTATGTGTAGGTATTTATAAAGTCATACTTTCTAATGAAGCTACGTTCCCTGGATTCAATTCCCTGGTAATGAATTTGCCTTTGAGCTTTTTGCTTACTGTAACACCACACATCCAAACTTTGGATAGATCCAAAATGGAGGAGAAAACAGATGGAATGGGGATCCGAAAATACAAGACCAAATTCTGGGTCCCAGTTGTATCCCTCTTGTGCGACTTTTGCCCCTGAAGCACAGAGCCCACTCCCAACATCTCCAGTTTGAGAGTTTGAGGGTCATAATAGCCTCTTTCCCTCTCATTTCCCCATATTTTCTTCATTTGCTGTAGAATATTTATAAACAGGAACACATATGCATCTGTTACATAACAAATGGCTTTTGGGAAATAAGTGAGAGAACATGAGAAAAGAAATGTAAAAGTCTGAAAAAAAAAGAGGAGTAAAACAAATCTGTGATAAACAAGGATGCCTCAGAATAGGACACTTTTGTCAGGAGACAGTGTAGAGCAGTGGAAAGAGCCCAAAATGGGTGAGCCAGAGACCTGGGTTCAAAGAATGTCTTTAGTACTAACTAGTCCTCACCCTCGGGAAGCCCATCGTTATTCCTGGCTTCAGTTTAAATCCGTTTTTCCCTCATCAGGGAAGGAGGACTGTGCTGGCTGGGCTCCAGACCCCCTACTGGATTTTCTCTTTTGTATTTGCAGATTTCCTGTAAGATTTTGGATGAAGAAAGTGTTCCATTGCTCTATAAAGAAAAAAACTTAAAAAAAAAGAAAGAAAAGAAAGATAATCACTGCCAGATTTAAAATGATATTTTTTCTTTGAATAATATACTCAGATGACATAATAATTTAATTCATAAAAGTTCTTCCTGGAACAAACCATGTAGATTACAGATGACCTCTGTGTTTGCTTTAAAACAGGAAATAAATAGGATAAGAACTCCATCATCTGATTTTTATGTGAACACGGAGAGTATACATACATGCCTCTACCTATGAACCTTCATTTTAAACACTATTTTTCCATCTAATTTTTTTCAGTGACCTTTATCATATAAACTGTGGATTTTGAAGTACTATTAAAAAAAGCAACAACAACTAACAGGGATCTAATACATGCAGAAATGGTGTATCTTTCACATGCTTGTGCAATGTTTCAATTTCTACATCCTGGCATCTTGGGTTCCATATAACTAATTCATCATTCTGACAATTGGCTGTTACATAGAGGCCCACCCCTTTTCACCCCCCCACACCCATTGCGTCTAACCATTATTTGCCATCCTCTATTTGTGCGGTGTTTATTTCCCCTCCTTGTGAATGATCATGTGTTTTCTCCCATGAAACGAAATCCTGTTTATGTGTCCAATTCTCCTAACTGTCAAGGTCGTTTTAAATTTTAATCTTTTTTAAAATATGCTGGCCATTCCACCTAACCTGGCATCCTTAGCAAGTTAATGAGCACATCACCCATGTTATTACTAAAATTGTTGAGTACCGTCATTTGGGAAACCTCAGAACAAGAAAGAGCAGTAACCTAGGAGTAAATTGTGCAGGCAGCACTATTGGAGATACAGAGTATTTGTTGCAGAAGACTCCTCACGACCAGATATTGTAAGAAGTTAGAAGAAAAGCAATGAGGTAAAATTAAGGGATGGCAAATAATACGGGCTCTATAAGAGTCGGGCGTGTAAGAGAACAAAAAGAAAAAAACAATGAAGGATGTAAATTGACCGTATTTTGGTAATATCAAGATACAGACTCTGATGTGGAATATGGGAGTTTAGAATGTATTTATTTAATTTGAAGCATGTTGTTTCATTCAAAAACACAGCAAAGAGTCTGCTTAGTGCTGGACGTCAATTAGTATTCTTACAAAGGACTGGCAGGAAGCCACAGTGGCCGTCTAGTCAGAGACAGTGTGTCACACTACTGTTGACTGTAAAATTAATTACCATTTCTAAACAAGAACTCTGTGATGCATATTCTTCCAGGCATACTATACTGCCCTCCTGGCATTAGAGGTTATAAATAATTATGTACTTTTTAGGTATGTCCTTTAGAAAAATCACAAGCAAAAATATTAACAATCCCAATAATAACGATTAAAAGAACACCCGCATTCAGTGGGACAAGTCGACATTGTGAAGACAGGATTGAATATTATGAAGTGTCACCTACCCAAAGTAAGTGTTAGACATTCACATGATGGCATCAGCTGCTGATCTAATGCATCTGGAGCTGCCCTGTCACTAAGGCATTGCTAACCAAGGCAGAGACACAGACAAAGCTGCTTCATCATTAATGTCAGTAAAAGGATCTGGAGGAAAAATAGAGAGTCTCTGGAGACCTTGTCTGGACTTCTTGGAGCCTGGACAACAGTCCTTTCCAACAACAGTCTTTTCCACCCCAATAGCAGCTGCAACAGAGGAAAAAAGGAAGGCATTGACTTGAGGTGAGAATAGTAGACCATGATGAACCTTTATAGTCAGCGTTATTAATAGGGAGTTTTTTTTTTTTAATGGCTTTTTGAAAATATCACATTTATGAACAGTGCTAAATTATCCTGGGTTATTGTTTGGCATCTGTTGACCAGTCAGTTTTAGGCTAAAATTAAAATCTTTTCTATCTCTGTGAGAGAAGAGTACAAAATTCCTTCCTCAGGGTTGTAGCATATAGATTTAAAATAGCACTATCGATCTAGGGAAATACAGCTCTGGCTCTTAGTTGGGTACAGACTGGTTCAAGGATCATATCAATGAGAAGTTATTGATGTTTCAGAGGCAACTTAAAAGGACACATCAAATGTTCTGCAGGGGTCTGTCTAGGGTGGTAATATGTAACATTTTATCAGTGACTGGGATGATCAAATATGGAACACGCTCATAAAGTTTCATGAAGGACTCTAAGTTGAGAGAGGAAACAAGAACCTTGGAAGATTGACTTATAATTTAAAACGACCTTGAAAATTCAGATGAAGAGTCATTAACGATTGGTTTACATCCATTGGGTAGCCTAACAAATGAGGTCTGAAATGACTGGCGAATGAGAGAAAGAGGGGCATGAGTAGACAGTATGAAATACTAAATACAACTTACCTGGTAAATTCAAATTCTGCTGGAAATAAGCATACGTGATACTGGAATATGTAAATGACAATACACAGGATTATGAAGTACTGAATATTGGAAATATTTTTAGTTTGATGCTCTGATTTATTTAAGAGCCATATGAACAGATTGGAGGCTGTCCAGATAAATGCAAAATTAATTATAAAAGGAAAAATGGAATGGCTTGTAGTTTCTGAATATGGAAAAGTGAGACCAAAGAGCAGCTATTTACAATTCATTGTCAATAATTCTGTGCTCTTGCTTTGTCAGAATGACCTAGGTTTAACTATTTCTTCAGGTATACCTTGTGATTCTTCCTTCACAATTGGTTTCCTTCTGATTTCATAGTTAGTTTTTCTTCAGAACTTAATGCATATAGTTTATGTCATGTGTAGTTCATTTGTTCATATGTGACTCTGTGATTGAATACCCTTCTACCTCCCGCAAATGATTCAATAATCTAGTATCAGTTGACTGGTGTCTGGTCAATGCAGAAAGTTACACTGAGGTTATGATTGCGGCTCTTTCTGGGACATTTCAGAGGATTAAGTTCAATAAATTAATAAACAGAAACAGTTGTTAAGTTGATTCTGACTCTTGACAATCCCATATATGTCAGAGTAGAACTGTTTTCCTAGGGTTTTCAATGACTGATTTTTCAGAAGCATAGCTTCAGGCCTTTCTTCCTATGCACCTCTGGGTGGACTCAAACCTTCAACCTTTCAGTTAGCAGATGAGTGCATTAACCATTTGTACCACCCAGGGACTCCTAATGTTCAAATTACGTGTTTTCTTTTTAGCAAAAGACTTTTGTATATATTACTCTTCCTGAGGCTACAGAAGAGTATGTAAAGAAAGAAAGAGGGAGCACTTCTCCCTAGTCAACGGACAACAGGTGTGCCTTGAAGAGTGCATTGGAGGGGAGTAAACATCTTCAAGGAGCCCTGGTGGTGCAGTGGTTAAGTGCTTGGCTGCTGACTGTAAAGGATGGTGGTTCAAACTCGCTGGCTGCTCCACTGGAGAAAGATGTGGCAGTCTGCTTCTGTAAAGATTTATAGCCTTGGAAACTCTACGGGGCAGTTCTACTCCATCCTGTAGGGTCACTATGAGTCAGAATCGACTCTGCAGCAAAGCATTAAACATCTTCAGGGTTCAAGTAGTGGATTAAGAGCAGTAGCAGAAAAGCTATAAAAACCCAGATGTTGAAGACTCTCTGAAGTGTGAACTTAACAATTGCAGAAAGACTTGAGATTTTCTTTATTGCTTTTCAACTTTCAATGAAAGAAAATTATCCACTTTCAATATGTCTTTACACCAGTGGTTCTTGACTTTGACTACAAATGGGAATCATCTTGGCAACTTCTTAAAATACTGCTTCCTGTGTCTCAGACCCTAGAGATGCTGACATAAGGGCCTGGGGTGTTACCTGGGCATCATCAGCATTTTAAGTGTTCCTAGGTGATTCTAATGCATAGCTAAGGTTAAACACCACTGAGCTATACCACATCTCACACTGTGTGGTCAGGGGCCAGTAACAGCTAATTATTGGCAGGAGCATTCTTGTCCTTCTTACAATTCTCCCATCCTTGCTGTGTGTGTCTAGCTGTCTTCCTCTTGACTTCTGACACACTTAGATTGATATCCCTGTGCTACCTTGCTCTTACCTGGGATTTGCTACTTAATATAAGTATTTATATTTATATAATGTAGCATATTTACATATTTGTTGTGGTTCCGGTACTTACATAGCTACACTTAAGTAAACTCTACTCAATTATATAGCACTCATGTTATAATATTTGATTGGTCATTCTTAACTAAACTTTTTTAATTTTAATTTTTAAATTCATTTTTTCATCATTTTAAAAATCAAATCCCAGGTAAAAATAACCTTTCACATTTCATTATTATTCTGGACCAGAAGGGCTCAAATGACACCTTCAGTCAAGTTCTGGTACCTGGAGTTGCAGGCCAGGATGAAGCATTCATTCAAAATGGTGGCTTTTCTGATTGTATCATGTGGCATAATTGCAGTTCTGTTAATGTATTTCAACAGCAATGTTAATAGAGTCTCATGGCACTCCAGTAGAATTGCAGCTTCTTTGGTTGAGGTATCAGATCAGCTACTACTTCTGTGATATAATTAGCAATGCTTCATTCAATGCAATCTACAAAATGGCTATACAATAAAATTTTGTAATTTAAAAGTACCTGAAAATTTGGGTTTCACCAAAGTGACTATCAAAGATGAATGGATAAATAAATTATAGTACATACACACTATGGAATACTATGCAATGATAAAGAACAATGATGAATCCACAAAACATCTCACAACATGCATAAATCTGGGGGGCATTATGCTGAGTAAAATAAGTCAATCACAAAAAGACAAATATTGTATGAGACTGCTATTATACAAATTCAAGAAAAGACTTACACACAGAAAAAACAATCTTTGATGCTTACAAGGGAAAGGAAGGGTAGGGAAGGGAAATCACTAACTAGATAGTAGACAAATGTTAACTTTGGTGAAAGGAAAGACAATACACAATATGGGGAAAGTCAGCACAGCTTGACCAAGGCAAAGCCATAGAAGCTTCCTAGATACATCCAAACACCTTGAGGGACTGAGTTAATGGAACTGAGGGCTAAGGACCATGGTCTTGGGGAGCATCTAGGTTAATTCACATAACATAGTTCATAAAGAAAATGTTCTACATCCTACTTTGATGAGTAGCATCTGGGGTCTTAGCAGCCATCTAAGATACATCTATCGGTCCCATCACGTTCGAAGCAAAGGAGAATGAAGAAAACCAAAGACATAAGGGAAAAATTAGTCCAAAGGACTCATGGACCACATGAACCACAGCCTCCACCAGCATGAGACCAGAGGAAACAGATGATGCCTTTCTACCACCACCGACTGCTCTGGCAGGGATCACAATAGAGGGTGCCAGACAGAGAGGGAAAAAAATGTAGAACAAAATTCAAATTCACAAAAAAAGACCAGACTTACTGGTCTGACAGAGACTCGAGGGACCCCCCGAAACTATACCTTGCTAACTCAGAACAGAAGCCACTCCGGAAGTCCACCTTTCAGCCAAAGATTAGACAGGCCTAAAAAATAAACCGTAATACATGTGAGGAATGTGCTTCTCAGTTCAATCAAGTATAGAAGACCTAATGGGCAACACCTGCCCAAAAACAAAGACAAAAAGGCAAGAAGGGACAAGAAACTTGGACGAATGGACACAGGGAACCTGGGGTGTAAAGGAAAAGTGGGAGAGTGCTGATGCATTGTGGGGATTGCCACCCATGTTACAAAACAATTTGTGTATAAATTTTTGAATGAGAAACTAATTTGCACTGTAAACTTTCACCTAAAACACAATAAATAAAAAAAAAAAAAAGAAAGCCTATAAAAAATTTAGGTTTCTCCCAAACTATTTCCATTCCACTCTCTTCTACGTTTTTAATCTCTTCTTCCTTTCTCTCTCCATGGTGCTACCATCTATGTGTTTATATTTTCATTCTTCCTTTTTCAAAGGGACAAGAGTGACCGAAGTCATTAAAATTTCAGACACTAACCTCGTGAGACAGAGGTCCAGCTTCTCATCTTCTTGAAAGAACTTTGGTGAGTTCAGTAAAATTATCTCCTTAGGGTCAGTGCTCCAGATTCCTGGCTCCCCGCTTATCTTGTACCAAATCCATCATAAGGGAGGTGCATTATGTAGTAGATAATGTCAGCCAGTTTATCTGGCACATAATCTGGGACCCAAATCTTTTCAAAGAGCAACATGGCTAAGAATTCCTATATTTTAATTTTTATATGTTGTATCTGTTTTTATTTGCAAATTTCTGTCATTCGTAAGGATATACCATGGCTACAATAGACTTTAACATCAGCATCAGAGTTCTTATCTGTGAGCAACACTGCAAAAACAATCCAATTTCTTCAAAGGATTGATTGCAGCAGTGAATCTTAAGGTTAAATATGAGCATCTTCTGTTATCTACTTAGCTAGTTCGAGGGAGGGCAGTTGAATTTCCTTTATGATCTTTTCTCCTGAAATTTCTGTGCTTCTTTCCCCTTTTTCCCTTTTCTATGATTTAGTTTTTCTTTTCTCCATCCATTAAGCCCGTGTCTTCTGTTGACCCACAATTTTAGCTAGAAAATAGATATCTAAAAATGTTATTTCCGTTAAGTTCAGTTGGGACTTTATCTCTTACCTTCCTACAGAAATGTGCTTCTGACAGGAGGTACCTTAAGAAGACAAAGCTGAACTAAATCAACAGTAGCTCTAAAAGAAAGAAAGTGAGAGACTGTGTTAAAGTCCCTGTGCCCAGGGTCCACTGCTCAAATAATAATGTCATTTTGTGCCTTCAGAAGATGAAGCCAGCCATGACTGAGTATTGCTCAGGCTTCCTCTGGCTTAGAGGACTCTGAGACCTAGCAAGAGCTGTGTAGGTGTGGAATTATTATACTGCTCCTGATTTCTGCTGAGCTTTGGAACTCCCTGGGGATGTTTTACACCTGTTAATAAAAAGATAGGACAACATTGAATAATCGTGTCTGTTTCCATAAAAAAGAAATAAGACTCAAAGGACGCTGTTCCCAAGGGGCTTTCCTAAATAACGGGAAATTAATGCTCATCACTAATTTTATAGGTTTTTTTTTTAAGACTAGAATCCTATTTTCCAGTTAATAGTGACCTATTTTTGAGCAAGTTTCTCATCTTGTTTTAAACCTTTAGGGAAATAATTATCACACAACGGGATCTTCTATTTTTAGCAAACTGAAGAATCTGTCTGTTGTGATCATGAGTTTACTGCCTTGCATGCATCTTATGTGTTCTCCTCCCCCACCTCCACTCCATCCCCCTCCCAGGGCTGTGACTGAGTAAGGTACCACACAGATGATAATAATAATTTTTTTTTGATATATTAATAGACTTGCTGTGTTCCTGGGTGTGATGGTTAAAGTTGTGAGCCAACTTGGCTGGGCCATGATTTTCAGTGGTGTGGCAGTTATGTAATGATGTAGTTATCCTCCATTTTGTGATGTAATGTAATCAGCTTTATGATGTGATCTGATGTGATCAGCCAATCAGTTGTAAGGGAGTAATTTCCTCACGGGTGTGGCCTGCATCCAATATATATTGAAGTTCTGGCAAAGCTCGCTGGCTTTTGCTCACTCTGGACCCTGCATCTGGCTGGTCATCATCTGACCTCCTGTTCTTGGGACTTCAGCCAGCAGCCTGCTGTAATCGCTGCTCCTCTTGGGATTTGTCAGCCTCTGCAGCCTGTGAGCCAGCAGTCTGCTATCTGACCTGCCAGTCTTGGGTTTGTCAGCCTGTGCAGCTATGTGAGTCAGGAGAAGCCTCCAGCCTGACGTCTGACCCATGGACTTGGGACTTGGCGGCCTCAACAACTGTGTTAGCCATTTCCTTGAGATAAATCTGTCTCTCTAAACATATGTATATATATATACACACACACCTTTCACTGGTTTTCCTTCTCTAGAGAACTCGGCCTAAGACACTGGGTTACTACCTAAAGTTTCATCTGCAGCTGGTATTCTTAGAAATACCTGTTGATCATAATGGGTGTAGGAAGCACATAGAGGCTACTGATAACATCAAAGGATCATAGGAAAAACACTTGGAAGTGACACAGTCCTACTGCTTATATCTACAATGTCATTTTTGGGTACAAAATGTCGTCTGTTATCATTGACTTGATAAGCAGAGAATCTGCTTTATTTCATTTAATTAAAACCTCTGCAAGAAAACTCTTTGTACTATTCTAGCTTATGAGTGGCAAGGTTGTTTCATGGTAGCACTTGGATAGTTATATAATTAAATCTGAATCCCTAAAATTCAAAGGACCATGGGACTCAGAATAACAATGGCTACATATTACTTATCTATTGCTGTGTAATAATGTTACTCCAAACCTGGGGCTTAAAACAACATGCATTTATTATCTTACAGTTTCTGTGGGTCAGGAGTCTGGACTTATCTGGGTTCTCTGCTTCAGGGTCTCACAAAACTGCAGTCAAGTTGTTGACTGGGGCTGCAATGGCATCTTAGGCTCGTCTGGGGAAGGATTCAGTTTCAAGTGCACGTGCTTGTTGACAGCATCCGGCTCCTTGCAAGCTGCCAAACTGAGGGCCTCAGTTTCTTCTTGGTGGTTGGTGGAGGGCCACCTTGAGCTCCTTGATGCATAACCTTTTCCATATGGCAACTCACAGCATGGCAACTTGCTTCATCCAAGCCAGCAACAGAGAGACAATCTTCTCTCAAAACAGGTGTGACAATCTATGTAACACTGTCACATACACATAATCATATATGTCTCGTCATTTCTTCCACATTGCATTGGTTAGAAGCAAATCACAGGTCCTGCCCACCTTCAAAGAGTCCCTGGGTGGCACAAATGGTTAAGCGCTCAACTACTAACGAAAGAGTTGGCAGTTCAAATTCATCCAGAGGCAACTTGAGAGAGAGGTAATCCACTTTGGAAAGGTCACAGCTTTGAAAACCCTATGGGGCACAGTTCTACTCTGTAACACAGAGGGGTTTCATGAGTCAAAACCAATATGATGGCAACTGGTTGGTTGGTTGGTTGATTGGTTGCCCACATTCAAGGGGAGGGGATTGCACAAGGGCATAATACTAGGAGGTGGAGATCATGTGTTCCCCTCAGAGCCTGACAACCACGGGATATAACAATATTTTTGCCAGACTAGGCCCCAGCCTGGTTGGTGAAAAGCTTTGCTGTATGGTGGCTTTGATCTCAACTGTTTTATATCTTATGGAACTCAGTGACTCTCCAGAGAGCCTTATTTTTCAGTCCTTTCCTGTCAAAATGAGAAGTTTTCTTGAGTTGAAAATAGACTTTTTTTTTTAACCCAACCATAAAAAAATCAGCAAGGTAACTGAGATAATATATATAAATTACCATACATAGAAAGTACCCAATAATCAGCTAAAAGTTCTGTTGCAAATGCATTTTAAAACTAAATCCTTAAAAAATCAATTGGTATACATACTGTATTACAGAAGAAATGGACAAAAAATGGATTAAGTCAATGGGTCCTAGACTTGTCTGATCCTAAGAATCTCTCAAGCTGCGTATTAAGCAACACATTTCTAGGTCCCATCCTTATATATTATGATAGGATAAACCTGATTGGAGTTGGTAATTCTCATGATCAACCAACTTTGGGAAAAACTGATATAAGTAAAATTTTAGAAACTGTGAAGCAAACAAGTGAAGTAGAGTTAGAATATAAATAACCATGATTATATATGAACTAATATGAATGTTGAACAAAGGTGTCATCTGAAATACAAAACAGACCCATATGGCCAAATGGGAGGTGAATGATCAGTTGGTAAGAAGCTGAAGGGGAGAACGAATGGAAGGAATTGGTGATCTCATTATGGAGGTTTATAATTGTTCAGTTATTTCAAAGAAACCTGTCAAGGGCAAACGATTTTGCACAGGAAATAAAGAGAAGCAAAATTGAGAATATTAGGTGGAGTATGGATACTGATACTTTTGTATACACATTAGACTAAATGAGGTAATGAGATCAGACATGGAAGAAGTAGGTATGAGAATAATGTTACCTATGACAAAAAGGGCAAGTCTAGGGGTGGAAATGAGCTGTCGAGTCACAAATGCAGAACTCCAATTAAAATTCTGTTTTGAATTTCAGAAATATTGCATCTGAAGAGAAAATCAAGCATGGACTGAATTAGGGGGTGATTATAAACAGCGTGATTTGACCCTGGAAAAGAGAGTGATATTTTAACCCACTTAAAATGTTAAAAATGAAGGCAGTCAAAAACAGTCCAGAAAAGTCTGGAAGTCTTTTAATCCAAGACTACATTGAACAAAATAATATTTTACAATGTGCTACTGTCTGAAAAGATATACTTCCACTGTTAAATTTGAAAATAAGAAAAATATATCCTCACAGCTTCTTTAATAAGCATTTTTTTTAAGTGTACTGCACATGGCAGGTTAAAAGGGCTGAGCTGTGTTGATTAACTATCCAAATGTTTAATCAATACAGCAATAGCAAGATGCATTCGGGCTGTGAAAGACCTTGGAAAGGTCCCACTTGTCTTATTCTCCACCCCCAAGTGGGACATCAATGAACTATTACATGGTCCCTGCATATCAACGCAATGGGGCTTAGACAAATATAATGTTAATGGATAATTGTGGGTCACCTTGTCAAAATATGTTAAATGCCCCTTGAGTATGCTTTCTTCCCCCCTATTAAAAATGACAGTAAACTGCGACCTTGTTGATATCATACATGCTTTCAGGAAGCAAATATTATTACTCAGTCTGTAACAGGTTCATTGATTTATGGGTCAAAAAAATTCATTAGAACAAAATTATAAAGCACACTTTCTTTGTTTATACAACCCATAGTAATTGTGTGACAAAGTGCTCAACAGTCTTGCTCGGTTTAGGCAAAATACCCTTACTAACATCCATTCAGAAAACACACAAGCACACATAGAGGCAGCTTCTAGCAAAATTATTCATAAGCAAGGCCTGTGTCCCTGGATGTCTGGGATATCGACATATCACAGAGCCAGGGAAAGTTCACTTGGTGACCAAGGTCTTTGGACTCTGGCCAAGAAGATGTCATTTGTCAAGATGGGGGTATGTGTGGGAAGCCTGAGGCTTGGACTCCTGCCTCCCACTAGGTCTATTCACAACTCCAGGAACACCCACATGGATCCTCCACTGTTTCTGGTGCTGCTGAAGGATGGAGGCTTGCTTGTCATCTGGTGCCACAAGTCACAAGGAGATGAGTCGTGTCACTTGGTGCGTCTAGATTCCAAGTGCTGCCTCGCCAGCATGACACCCAGATATGGAATGGGTTAGTTTGGCAGTCATGTTTGAGATTTTTCTTCCTTTTTTATTTTTTTTAAAAAAAGCAACATTTCCTATGAGGCTGGTAAAATGAAGGTTCGATGGCCAAGAATGTAGATTATGCAGGGGAATGTCAGAATTTGTCATTTTATCATTTGTTGCTACTAAGCCTAAGATAATGCTGGGTTGAAACTGAAAATGTGATAAAAATGACATAATTGGCCAAGATTTTTTTCTTCACTACAAAGCCTGTTTCTTACCCCCTGAGAAAGAATGCAAAAATATTTAAAACTATAGGTTGTGTGTTAAGAGATGCATGAATACAGAAAGCATTATGCTGCTTTAATGGGTCATGGAAAGAAAATATGTTGTACAAGTATAACACACACATTCTGAATGTGTAATAAAGGGTAGTGTCATTTTTAAAAATGAAAGAAAACAGCATAAATAACTAAAATGGGAACCCTCTTAACATGTCAGTGATTTTATTAGAGCAGCAGTTTCACTTTGTATACACATCTTCAATTTACCTGTGGGCACTCTAGTATAAAGTAACAATTTACACATTATAATGAAATAGAATAAACATCACAATTTAAAAATTTGCTATGTGGTGGAAATTTATTCTATCAGAGCACCAAGGTACACCACTCTTTGGTACATATAATATGTAGGAACAGATGCATAGGAACGCACATACAGCATTGAGAGTATAGAGATTAAGTGACATTCCATTTGAGAGCTTCATTTTATTCTGTTGCAATATACCGCCCTCCACATGTTTATGGTTACTTGTCTGAATCTTTTGAGAAGTAGAAATGAACACATCAAAAAGATATCCTTATGATCATGAACCATAGAGTGGCTGCCAGATTGTTTTTCTCTACGTATCATAGACTAGGGGATGTTTAGGGCTGGAAGAGAACCTAGAACTCATTAAATTGAAATTCCTTAATTTCTAGTGAAGAAGAATGAGGCATAGAAGTGTTAAGTAGCTTACCCAAGGCCACACAGCAAGGAAATGGCAGAACCAGAACAGAGGAAAACTCAAGATTTTTCTGACTCTCTTTCCACTATACTATGCTGCCTCCTTCAAAGATACTTCAGCCTCCCCTCAATTAACGCATACCATGTTCTATGGAAGTGGGCAATATTGTTGCTCCCAACACTACTTCAGATGGTTTGCATCCAATTACTAACCTAAATGTTGGTGGTTCAAACCCACCAAGAAGCACCATGAGAGAAAAGCCTGGATATCTGCTTCCATAAAGACTACAGCCGATAAAATCCTATGAAACAAGTTTTACTCTACAATACATGGGTCACCATGAGTTGGAATCAACTTGATGACAACAGGTTTATATTTTTTGTTAGTTTCTGTCAAATCACATCTGACTCCTGGTGACTCCATCTACAATATAATGAAATGTTTGTCCAGTCCTATGCCATCTTCATAATCATTGGTATTCTCTAGTCCATTGTTGCAGCTACTGTGTATTTGAAGTGCCTTCCAACCTAGAGGCTCATCTTCCAGCAGTATATTGGACAATATTCTGTTGTGACTCATAGGGTTTTCATTGACCAACTTTCAGAAGTAGATCACCAGGACTTTCATCCTAATCTGTCTTGATCTGGAAGCTCCACTGAAACTTGTCCACCATAGGTGACCCTGCTGGTATTTGAAATATGAGTGGTATAGCTTTCAACATCATAGCAACATGCAAACCACCACAGTATGACAAACTGACAGGTGGTGGTTCACTATATTAGCTAATAGCTACTCTGCTCCCCCATTTCAGTGCCTTGGTTCCTCCCATCTGGCAGTCCTTGGATGACATTGGTTTGTCTGCCCCTACATCTGTCTGCTACCTGGTATACCACTGCCTGTGGCGCTGTAGACCCACCTGGCAAAGAGAAGCATCCTCAAACATCTGGAGCCCAAGCCAGAGGAAGAGATCATTGCTGAGGACTATGATGATGATCCTGTGGACTGTGAGGCCACCTGGTTGTAGGGCCTGCTGCCAAGCTGTACACCTTGTATAACTTTCCCTTACTACTAGAATGTGGAAACAGGCCTGGTGTCCTGGCTTTCCCCACATGACCCCAACTCTGTTGTTAACAAATGTGCCAAGAAGCTTAGGAGCAGTAATACAGATCCTGAGGAGAAGTTGGACGGGGACCGTGACAAGTTTGACCAACACCACAACAAGTTGGACAGAGACTGAGAGTATGGCTATGACAAGGTGGACACAGAGAGAAAACGGGACAGAGATCGGGATGGGGACCACAGGTATGACAAGGCAGACTGAGAAGAGGCCAAAGAACGGCATCACCATCACCGGGAGGAACTGGCTCCCTATGCCAAAAAGAAGATGGTGGCAAGCCAAAAGGATGAAGAGTTAGACCCCATGGACCCCAGTTCATGCTCGGATGCATCTTGGGGCACACGGTCAATAGAGCTCCGCAAGCGGAACGAGGCCAAGACAGGTGCAGACACAACCGCAGCTGGGTCCCTCTTCCAGCAGCACACGTATCTGTCACCAGGGGCTGTGCTCTGGGTCGGTGCTGAGGCCTTCTGAACCAAGCAGCAGCACTGAACCTTTGCCCTCACAGCCCCAGCTCTGGGGTTTTTAATAAAAGCTTTTCTGTGGAATCTCCATAAGGAAGTTCTATTTTGTTTGTAATAATTTTTTTTTGGCCTCCCTCAACTTTATTTAGTCAGAGAATCATATTGTGATATGAACTCCCAGAAATTTTTTTTGTTCTTATTTTTTTAAATTGTACTTTAGATGAAGTTTTACAGAAAAAATAGCTTCTCATTAAACAGTTAGTACACATATTGTTTTATGACAGTGGTTAACAACCCCATGACATGTCAATACTGTCCATTCTCAACCTTGGGTTCCCTATTACCAGCTTTCCTTTCACCTCCTGCCTTCTAGTCCTTGTCCCTGGACTGTTGTGCCCCTTTAGTCTCATTTTGTTTTATAGGGCTGTCTAATCTTTGCCTGAAGTGTGAACATCATTGAGTGACTTCATTACTGAGCCAAAACGGTGTCTGGGGGCCATACTCTCGGGGTTTCTCCAGTCTCTGTCAGACCAGTAACTTTGGTCTTTTTTGGGAGTTAAAATTTTGTTCTACATTTTTTGCCAGCTCTGTCTGGGACCATCTGTTGTGATCCCTGTCAGAGTAGTCAGTGGTGGTAGCTGGGCACCATCTAGTTGTACTGGACTCAGTCTGGTGGAGGCAGTGGTAGTTGTGTTCCATTAGTCCTTTGGACTAATCTTTCCCTTGTATCTTGTGTTCTTCATGCTCCCTTGCTCCTAAAGGGGTGAGACCAGTGGAATATCTTAGAAGGCTACTCACAGGCTTTTAAGACCCCAGATGCTACTCACCAAGGTAGAATGCAGAACATTGTCCTTATAAACAGTGTTATGCCAATTGAGCTGGATGTTCCCCTAGACCATGGTCTCCACAGCCCTCCACCCAGCAATTTAGTCCCTCAGGGAGTTTGGATGTGCCTATTGAGCTTCCATGACCTTTCCTTGTACAAGTTGTGCTGGCTTCCCCAGTATTGTGTACAGTCTTACCCTTCACCAAAGTTACCACTTACCTATTGTCTGTTTAGTTCCCCCCCAACCCCTCCCAACCCTCCTAACCAAAAAAGACTGTTTCTTTTTGTGAGTAAACTTTTACATGCGTTTTTACAGTAGAGGTCTCATATAATATTTGTCCTTTTGTGATTGACTTATTTCAATCAGCATAATGTCTTCCAGTTTCATCCATGTTATGAGATGCTTCACAGATTCATCATTGTTCTTTATCGTTGCATAATACTCCATTGTGTGTATGTACCACAGTTTGTTTATCCGTTCGTCCGTTGATGGGCACCTAGGTTGTTTCCATCTTTTTGCTGTTGTGAACAATGCTTCAATGAACATGGGTGTACATATGTCTATTCGTGTGATGGCTCTTATTTCTCTAGGATATATTCCTAGGAATGGGATTGCTGGGTCATATGGTATTTCTATTTCTAGCTTTCTAAGGAAGCACCATATCATTTTCCAAAATGGTTGTATCATTATGCATTCCATCCAGCAGTGCATAAGAGTTCTGATCTCCCTGCAGCCTCTCCAACATTTGTAATGTGGGGGTGAGATGGTATCTCATTGTGGTTTTAATTTGCATTTCTCT
>NW_004443968.1:8308266-8334046 GCF_000243295.1 Trichechus manatus latirostris | reverse complement strand
GCTGTACTGGACTCAGTCTGGTGGAGGCCTTGGTAGCTGTGGTTCATTAGTCCTTCCGACTAATCTTTTCCTTGTATCCTGTTCTCTTCATTCTCCCTTGCTCCCAAAGGGATGAGACCAGTGAAGTATCTTAGATGGCCTCTCACAGGCTTTTAAGACCCCAGATGCTACTCACCAAGGTAGAATGTAGAACATTACCTTTATAAACAGTGTTATGCCAATTGAGCTAGATGTTCCCCGTGACCATGGTCCCAACAGCTCTCTGCCCAGCAAATCAGTCCCTCAGGGAGTCTGGATGTGTCTATGGAGCTTCCATGACCTTTCCTTGTACAAGTTGTGCTGGTTTCCCCAGTATTGTGTTCTGTCTCACCCTTCACCTAAGATACCACTTATGTATTGCCTATTTAGTATTTCCCCCCAACCCCTCCCATCCCAGGTAACCAACAAAGATTGTTACTTTTTGTGTGTGAACTTTTTCATGGGTTTTTGAAATAGAGGTCTTATACAATCTTTGTCCTTTTGTGATTGACTTAGTTCACTCAGCATAATGTCCTCCAGTTTCATCCATGTTATGAGATGGTTCACATATTCATCAGTACTTTCTCGTTGCATAGTGCTCCATTGTGTGTATGTACCATAGTCTGTTTCTCGATTCATCTGTTGATGGGCATCTAGGTTGTTTCCAACTTTTTGCTATTGTGAACAATGCTGCCATGAACATAAGTGTGCATATGTCTATTCGAGTGATGACTCTTATTTCTCTAGGATATCTTCCTAGGAGTGGGATTGCTGGATCAAATGGTATGTCTATTTCTAGCTTTCTGAGGAAGCGCCATATCATTCTCCAGACTGGTTGTATTATTTTGCATTCCCACCAGCAGTGCATAAGGTTCCAATCTTCCTGCAGCCCCTCCAACATTTTATTTCCAGTGTTTTTGATTTGTGCCAGTAATGCCGGGGTGAGATGGTTTCTCATTGTGGTTTTAATTTGCATTTCTCTAATGGCTAGTGATCGCGAGCATTTCCTCATGTGTCTGTTGGCCATTTGAATGTCTTCTTTGGTGAAGTGTCTGTTCATTTCCTTTGCCCATTTTTTATAGGTTATTTGTCTTTTTGTTGTAGAGGTGTTGGATTTTCTTGTAGATTATGGAGATTAGACCTTTGTCTGACTTGTACTGTCCAAAAATTTTTTCCCTGTCTGTAGGTTCTCTTTTGACTCTTTTGGTGAAGTCTTTTGAAGAGCATAGGTGTTTGATTTTTAGAAGATCTCAGTTACCTAGCTTATTTTTGGGGGTTTGTGCGTTGATGGTTATGGTTTGTATCCTGTTAATGCTGTGTATTAAGGCCTGTAGTGTTGGTCCCATTTTTTCTTCTATGAACTTTATAGTTTTAGGCTTTATATATAGGTCTTTGATCCATTTTGAATTAGTTTTTGTATACGGTGTGACGTATAGGTCCTGTTTCGTTTTTTTGCAGCTGGATATCCAGTTTTGCCAGCACCATTTGTTAAAAAGACTGTCTTTTCCCCATCTGATGGACTTTGGGCCCTTGTCAATGATCAGGTGACCATAGATGGATAGATTTACATTTGGGTTCTCAATTCTGTTCCATTGATCAACGTATCTCTCATTGTACCAGTACCAGGCTGTTTTGATTACTGTAGCTGTATAGGAAAATCTGAGGTGAAACAGTGCGAGTCCTCCTACTTTATTCTTCTTCTTTAATAGTGCTTTACTTATACAGGGCTTCTTCCATTTCCATATAAAGTTAACGATTAGTTTTTCAGTGTCTTTAAATAATATTGTTGGTATTTGGATCGGGATTACATTGTATTTGTAGATTGCTTTGGGTAGAATTGTCATTTTCACAATGTTGAGTCTACCTATCCATGAGCATGGTATGTTTTTTCATTTATGTATGTCTCTTTGGGTTTCTTGCAGTAATTTTTTTGTAGTTTTCTTTGTATAGGTCTTTTACATCCCTGGTTAGATTTATTCCTTCCTAATTATTTTATTTTTTTAGGGGCTATTATAAATGTTATTGTTTTCCTGATTTCCTTTTCATCATTTTCTTTATTGGTGTATAGGAATCCAACCGATTTTTGTATGTTTATCTTGTATCCTGTTACTCTGCTGAATCTTTCTATTAGTTCCAGTAGTTTTCTTGTGGAGTCTTTAGGGTTTTCCATGTATAGTATCATATCACCCACAAACAGGGACAATTTAACATTTCATTACCAATTTGGATGCCTGTTATTTCTTTTTCTTACCTTATTGCTCTAGCTAGGACTTCCAGCACAATGTTAAATAGTAGTGGAGATAAAGGGCATCCTTGTCTTGTTCCTGTTCTCAGGGGGAATGTTTTCAGCCTCTCTCCATTAAGAATGATGTGTGTCTCTGTTTGACTTAGTTTCTCTGATCTTTGTTGTGGAGGGATGGCATGGTGCTTCTGTCTATAGTGCCATGTTGCCCAGAAGTTCCAACTCCCATAAAGTTTAATTGCTCATAATTTTGACATTAAATAAGTCAGTTCCTTTTATCAATTATTTGAGGTTTGTATGGAGCATCTTATTGACAAAATGCTTGACAATTATATCAGGATAATAAAATGATTTTCACTAATTTAATATCACTTTTAAATATCGATCAACAATAGGAGTGATGTTTATAATATACTAAAATTTGAAGATCAAAGGCTATAGCCTTCAGTATGGATTACACCTCAAAGTAAAGAAAACACAAATCCTCACAACTGGACCAATAAGCAACATCATGATAATCAGAGAAAGACCGAAGTTGTCAAGGATTTCATTTTACTTGGATCCACAATCAACACTCAAGGAAGCAGCAGTCAAGAAATGAAAAGACGTGTTGCATTGGGCAAATCTGTTGCAAAAGACCTCTTTAAAGTGTTAAAAAGGAAAGATGTCATCTTCAAGACTAAGGTGTGCTGGACCCAAGTCATGGTGTTTTCAATTGCCTCATATGCATGTAAAAGCTGAATAATGAATAAAGAAGACCAAAGAGGAATTGATGCCTTTGAATTGTGGTGTCGGTGAAGAATATTGAACACACTATGGACTGCCAAAAGAATGAACAAATCTATCTTTTAAGAAGTACAGCCAGAATGCTCCTTAGAAGCAAGGCTGGTGAGACTTCATCTCACATACTTTGCATGTTATTAGAAGGGATCAGTCCCTGGAGAAGGACATCATGCTTGGTAAAGTAGAGGGTCATCAAAAAGGAGGAAGATCCTCAACAAGATGGATTCACACAGCGACTGCAACAATGGGCTTAAGAATAACAATGATTGTGAGAATGGCACAGGACCGAGCAGTGTTTTGTTCTGTTGTACATAGCGTCGCTATGAGTGGGAATGAATTTGATGGCACCTGACAACAAAATTTAAATTGTACTTATCATAAATTAGCTAGATAAAGCTACATGATTTAAATTGTGTAACATTTGTTGTTATTTAATTAAGCAAGTTAATCATAAGCATAGTTATTGATATATATAATTATTAATCTCTACTTTTTATTGATACAGGATTGATTACCTGTTTAGTATATATTTCTACATGTAACAACAGTTTGTCAAGGATAATAGATTTGAGAACTCATTATATTTGAAATACCAAAAAAAAATCCCAAACATCCCTGTTCAAGTGTAACTTTTGTTGTCTCCTTACAATCTTCTTAAGCATGGAAAACAATTTACTGCTGGACAGATAGAATGATTGCTATGTAGTTATTGAACAAAAATATGTAAAAACCTTTTCTACTATCCTGTATAATTACTAATATATTTAACGCATAAACACGTGATTTCTAGGTAAAAATGTTGTCACTGATGTGGACATATGTTAACTGGCTTTATAAATTACTATGAGTAATTTCATTTATCCCTCTGACTTGCCCAGATATGTTTTGTATGAAAAGAGTTACAGTACTACTTGTAAAATAATCTTCCAATTTTCAATTTTTCTTTTTTTCACTTTTTTTCTCAACCAGAAAATTATTTCTGATATTTTACTTTCCCCTAAATGAAATCTTTCGATGAAAGAACCACAAGGAAGTAATGCTTACAAATAACAATCCTTTTATTTTCAAGAAAGCCAAATGCTTCTATATCCTGAGTCTTCTTTTAGGAGCACTGGTTGCGCAGTGATTAAGAGCTTGAGTGCTAACTGAAAGATTGGCAGTTCTAACTCACCAGCCACTCCCCCAGAGGAAGATGTGGCAGTCTGCTTCTGCAAAGATTACAGCCTCGGAAACCCTTTGGGGGCAGTTTTACTCTGTCCTATAGGGTCGCTATGAGTCAAAATAGACTCCGCAGCAGTGGGTTTAGCCTTCCTTTGTCCTTCTAATAATCCTCAAGGTGAGAAGGAAGTTACTGCTTTGTGTTTTAGGTTTGGGAGACTGGAGTGAAAAGAATATATATCAGCAACAGCAAATGCAATCAAGGAATACATGGCTCTTGGAGTCCTGGATGGCACAAATGGCTAATACACTGGGCTACTAACCAAAAGGTTGGTGGTTGGAGTTCACCAAGAGGTGCTGCAGAAGAAAGGCCTGGTGATTTATTTCCAAAAAAAATCAGCCATTGAAAACTCTATGGAACACAGTTCTACTCTGACACACATGAAGTCATCATGAGTTGGAATTAACTCAAAGACAACTAGTTTGTATTTTTTAGACTTGGGTGTCTACATTCCATCAGTCAAATCTTGCCCTTCCCTAGAAAAGACCCTAATGATGGAACCATTAACCTTGTCATTATTATTATGTACTAGAAAAAGAGAGAAGATCCACTTCTAATCATGTACTGAACTTTCATTATAAATAAAGTATATGTACTCATCTAGACTTAATCAGCCTGGTATTAATGTTAGAATATGAATTTTGCTTTCTTTATACCTCTATTGGAGCCCTGGTGGCACAATGGTTAAGCATTTGGTTGCTAACCTAAGGGTCAGCAGTTCAAATCCATCAACTGCTCCTTGAAAACCCTATGGGGCAGTTCGGTTCCGTCCTATAGGGTCGCTATGAATTGGAAACAACTTGAGGGCAACAGGTTTTTTTTAATACCTCCATTAGAATTTGTAAGAGCTCCATGGGGGATGAATGGCAGAGGGGCAAGTAGGGGAACTGAGGGATTTTAAAACAAAAAAACAAACAAACAAAAAAAGCCGTTGCCATTGATTCTGACTCTTATTGAAAATATTTGTTTTATATTCCAATCAAAATTCCTGGGTGCCTTGGAAAAGTTTTTCTTTCTTTTCTTGACCCTTCCCCTTTTTCATCTGTAAAATGGTGGAGTAAGTAAAACTCTCCAGCTTGCTTTTAGCCTACAGCATTCAGTAAGGTTTATAACCTGCAGTATATCTTAAAAAGTTGTGTAGGCTTTGCTGACCTGAATTCTTTCATGTTCTCCTTCATCCTACATGTGTAAGTACATATTCTATGTTATCAGTCTCCACAATGAAAGATAATGTTGAGTTGCTCAGCGAGGTGAGACATTGTTTTCATCAGAAAAATAATTTGGGCTAGTGCTGTAGAGAATAAATGTTGTGTTTTTAACATGGAAAAGAAAAAAGATCATAGGATATGATTTCCTGTGTAAAGACCATTTTTTCCAGTAATACATCATGCCTTTTTTCTCCCATGTGCGCAAAAGGACCTTCCTTCATTGTTAGAAGGTGCATAACTCCCAAGAAGATAGAGTTAGATGAAAAAGAGCTATTCTGAACTCTACTGATTAAAATAAATGTGCTAATAAAAATGGCAGGAGAGTAAATTATTACATCCCCAGAACAGCAGTAACTTATACACCAACAAGTTATTTTCAAGTTTGCCAGAGGAAATAATCTGCTATCAACAAGGGGTAATTGCCTGAGCAAACTCATCTTTACATCTCGCGTACACTGTCACCTTGTATAAAAAAGGAGAAATGTACCATATATCAATTCTGAAAAGATTTTCTGAAATATTTTTCTGAAGATTTCTTCCTTCTCCTAGGCAACAAAAAAGAGAGAACAGGAACACAGCTCAGAGCACATCTAATCTCTGCTTCTGTTTTATCACTGAATAGCATCAGAACACACCACGATTCCATACCTCAGAGGCCTAGGGGCAAGATGAGAGAGGATCTATTTAGATTGGTATAGAAATTACAATCTTAGATTTACCTAAGACTGCCACAGGTGAAGCAGGTTAGCTAAGAAACACTCAGGAATAAATGTTACTATCATGAAGAAGAAATATCTATGTGATGTGTGTTTTCAGCTTTACACGGAATAACAAAGGCCAAAAAACAGTCAGGGAAAAGGAGGGGAAGAGTGGGTAAGTAAGAGAAAGGAGCTCTCTTTTTGAGAATAACATTTCAGTTTTGCATAGAAGAAAGAAAATACTGATTAAAAAAACTAAGATGCATTTTATTTTTAAGGAAAGTTCTGCCTGCTGTAGATTTTATAGAACTTGGTAAGTATAATTTTAATAACTGGGATATGGCAAGTTGTTGGGGAGATAGGATATATAGGCATGTGTGACTAGTAAGAGAAACCAAGAACTCTAGATGACAGTGCCCCATAGCTCTTTTTTTGTTTTTTTTTGCAAAGTGCTCATTTTGTTGAAAAGATACTTTAAGAGGCCTAGGCTGGAGGTCTCTTAGTGAAGGTGACTTCTACTCACTCCAGAAAAAATATGTGCATATAGCAATTGAGTATATGCATATATCTGCATATGCACCATGACTACTTTTGGATTGATTGAAGGTCTTGTCACATGACATACTATTACAAAGACTTTTATATTTCTAAAGAAATTATTTTTTTCTCCTTAAATTAAAAGATGTGTACTGGAGAAAGCAAAGTATTACTATGCTTACTATTCTTATAAAATTACAATAATTTTTTTCAGCGAACACAAATATTTTTATTTATTTTCTTCAAAAGGGAGAATACCAAGTCCATATATTATTTTTGATAAGGTCTTATGAAGTTATTCCAAGCCCTCCAAGCAAAGGTTATATGCTTATAAGTAGCTGAAATTTAAAGAATCAATGTGGATAGCCATTTCCTTTGTATTTGTTTCAAAGCAGATGATGTTTCCTTTTTGTACATTAAAAAAAGTAGCATTTGACATTTTGGTCAAACCAAAACAAACAAACAAAAAACTGTTGCCGCAGAGTTGATTCTGATTCATGACAACTGCATGTGTTACAGAGTGGAGCTGCTCCATAGGGTTTTCTTTTCTGTAATCTTTACAGAAGCAGATCACCAGGGCTTTCTTCCTTGGTGGTTGGTTGGTTTGAACTGCCAACCTTTCAGTTAATAGCCAACTGCTAACCACTTGTGCTACCCAAGTACTTCTGATATTTTGTTCATTTAGTCCTTTTTGAAATTTTCTCTTGGCTTCTCAAATACTGTGATCTTATGCAATATACTAGTCCTAAGATTATTCCTCCTTTATTTTAATCATGGTTTTCTCTTCTTTCTCCCATTTGGCCGATGTCGACATGCCCCCTGACTTCTTCCATAACTCTAGCTCTACTTTCCCATCCTTAGTGATTTCATCTCTTCTCACAGTTTCAATTATCACCTCCACGGGATGACTTCCAGGCTTTTATTCTCAACACCAACCCCTCTCCAGAACCACAGCCTCACATTTCCTACTGCTTATTGGATTTTTTCCTCTTGGAAAGCATTGCTATCATTGTAAAGTAAACATTTATGAAACTGAAGCCAACATCTTATTTCCTACAACACTCCTAGATGGATTCTGTATCCTAGCCAAACTAGATTACCTACTACTTCCCCCTGCACATTTTTGCACTTTCTGCTCCTCAGTCTTTATGCTTTATTAACTTTTTCCTGAAATTCCACCAGATTTCGACCTATTGTAATTCTACTCCTCTTTTAAAGTCCAGCTCAAAATTCACCTTGAGAGTCTCCCCTGCAACTTAGTTACTGTGGAACTTCAGAAAAAAATACTCAAATTTTTGCGTCTTCATTTATTCACCAGTCAAGTGGAGATGTTGTTGCTGTGGTGATTGTTAGAGACCATGGAGTTGGCTCAGGCTCACTGAGACTTTGTTTATAACGAATGATACGATGCTTGATCCTGTGCCATCTTCATGACTGTTGCTGTGTTTGAATCCATTGTTTTGGCAATTGTGTCAATCCATCCCATTGAGGGTTTCCCTTGTTTTCACTGACCCCTCTACTTTACCAAACATGACATCCTTTTCTAGAGGTTGGTCTTTTCTGATGACGTGTCCAAAGGAAACAAGCCAAAGCCTCGCCATCCTTACATGGAGATAATAATTTTCATATGTATTAATGAAAATTAACTGATATGCAAATATAGGATATTATTACTACAGTGACTCACATGTTCTAAATACAACACCCTGACCAAGAGCTATAAAGACAAACAAATTTCTTTGGGCCTTACACAAACTCTTGTTACAGTAGAACTTAGTCAACCTAGAGAGAAATGCCTCCCCCCACCCTGATTATTAGTCGTCTTTGTTAATTCTCATAGCACTCTTTAACTCTTGACACTTACAACATACTAATTTGTTTGACAGAATGAAGAAGCATGGCAGTGACTTGGGGATAGACCACTTGGGTTCAATCTTGGCTCTATTATTAATAGCTTTGTAGTCTTGGACAAGACACTTCTTTACTCATCTGTAAACATTAATGATTTTGTGAGGATCAAGTGAATTACTATAGATAAAGCACTCAGTGCATAGCCCTTAGGAAGCACTATATGAGCATTAGGTATTATTATTATTATTATAGTTATTTGTGGGCCTGTGAGATTTTCTTCACTACTATTTGCACCACACAGGACTCAGACTTTCATATAGTAGGTGCTTAATAAATTTGTTGAATCAAGAACTCAATTGTCTACTTCAAATTATTAGCTATAACTTACTAAAACAAAAATAACAACATAGCATTTACATACATTGACTTGAGACAATCAGACTAGAGTAGAGAAAGCTTCTTCTTAAGTAGACTTTCACCCAACCAGTTTAGAAATGTTTTCTATCAACACACATTTTGACAACTCAATCATGTATGTCTCCTCCAGAGTAAAGGTTTTTTTCTTCAGCAGTGTTTACAAATAAAGTTTTCTTTTAGCATGTTAAAGTAGAAAGATTTATTGCTTTGAAAATTTTCTCGTGGTTCCCCTCTCACTCCAAGTGAATGGAGAAAATATGAAGGGTATTTATTTGAGACATCCAGGACACCAGATGGCTGGTCCAGTTGTAAAATAAGCAGGAATAATATGATTTCTGTGTGAGATTTCCCACAAATTCTGACAGTTCATCGTGTATTCTTATGTAAAGCTTTGGTTTCATTCATCAGCTCCTCAAGATTTCAGGTCTGTGGCCTGAATTGTGTTTGCAGTTAAATGCAAGACACACTGAGCAACATTTAAGTCTACCCAAAATCATACCAAGGATACTAGGAACTTAAAGTAACCTGTTAAATGGAGAAAAAAATAATACAATTTATGACAAAGATGCAAGAAGTAAACACAGTCTGACAGCTGGAACAGCCAGGCACTTGCCTTTAGTCTGGGCTTGGGCCTTTTATGTTTACATATATAACCCATTTCTCAAGAATTTTTGGCACAAAATATTGCTTCATTCCTCTGATTGTCAGGGAAAAGATCTTAGGAGGCATCCAAAGAGTTAACCCAATCAAGATCCTAGTCCTCATGAAAGGAGATAAAGTAAATAAAACGTTGGAGGGAGAAGCGAAAGCAGAGGTGTCTCTGAAGTTCCCATGCTGCTGCCATATTTAACATGCTGTAAACGTTCTGAGCATGGAGTAAACAATGAGATCACTGGGTTTACAGAGGATGCGAAGCTCCTCAGGGCTCTGACAGACCAAACTGCTGAGGACAAACTACAGTGTGGTGTGCATGACTGAGTGGCAGATGTGATTGACTAGGGGCAAGAGGGAGGAAAAAAGAACCCGAACGCCTGCACATGTGTAGCTGAGCCCCTGCACTTCTGGAGATGTCCATTCATGGAAAATAAAAGCTCTGGGAATTGTCATTTTCTGTATACTTCAACTCAGTGTTGGCATAACTCATGGTTGGAAATCAACAAACTATTGACTATTGTAAAAACATAGAGTTAGAGGCAAAGTAGGAAATAGTGTTTTTTTCCCTTTCATAAGAATATGTTGTTTCCACACTAATAAAACTGTGTTGACTTCACTTAGCATTTCTTTGACAAATGTTTTATATATTGCTAATTGTTCCAAGAACTTTGTACATATAAATGAAATACATATTTTTAGTATGTTATATAACTTTTAACATGTAAGTATGCCTGTATAATATTATGTAATATTAATTATGTATTATACATGATGTATAATAATTATAATAGTTAAGTACTACTATAATCCCCATTTTACAGATGTCGAAACAGAGGCATGGAGAGGTTAAATAAAGCATAACATGAAGACAGGAAGATCCAGAAAAATTGTGACTAATATAACTGAGGTGATGGAGGAGTTTTCAAATCCTCAGACTGAAATATACAGGACTCCATATTGCAAGGGAAAATTGAGAAAGAATACAATGAAATTAATGCCAGTGGCTTTCAAACCATCCTCAGCAGAGTGCTAGGATTTCTTGGAGGTACTATGGGACCGGGAGAGCCAAGAATGAGGGACATTGTTTTTGTTCATCTGTTTTATATATCGGGCACTGCATGTAAGATTCCATTTGAGGAAAGTGCTCTATTGTTAAAAAGTTTGAATGTCACTGGTCGAGATCAGATTTCCTTATATGTATTTGACCATTAATATTTATCAAAATGCTACCCTACAGATTGTGAAACGTCCAGTTGTCTTTGAATTGATTCTGACTCATAGTGACTCCACATGTTTCAGAGTAGAACTGTGTTCCATAGGGTTTTCAGTGGCTGATTTTTTCTGGAAGTAGATCACCAGGTCTTTCTTCCGAGGTATTCTGGGTGGACTCAAACATCTAACCTTTCAGTTAGCAGCCAAGATTGCTGTTTGCACCACACTGGGACAAGATGGGACAATCAGACATGTTTAAGGATAAGGTGATCATGTATGTTCACCAGATCTCATCTGTTTAGATAGCTAATATAAAATACAACTGTAGTTCATGATGTCTAGCTGTACCAAGAAATAGTGTATGCTAAATATAAAAATAGCTTTAAGTGGGGCTTATATCTCTTAGGTATATGCATAGTCACATTAGCTGACTGCTGAAGGGTACTAATGCAACAATAAAACTGTCATTCATCATATAACATTAATGTAAGTAATAGTAGGGACTTACTATTCTGAAAACAAACAAAGTGAAACCGAGTGATAGCCAATAGCAGCCGGCAATCTTCCTCCTTATACGAATATAAGCTCAGGAGTTAAGGATGAGCTGAAACAGTGTATTTGTGGATCTGTTCAGCTCCACATGTTTAAAAAATAAAGCAAAAACTAAGGACAGATGATAGAAACCTAGTAGGGAAAAAGGAATACCACCTCTCTCTTCATGCTATCCACTTTCAGATGTGTTCTCAGCTGCAGGATAAAATAAAAAATCATAATATGATAAGAAATCATAGTTCATAGTCGCTCCATTTGATAATTAAGTCGTTTAAAAATAAACATTTGGAAAGAAGCTGAAGTAAGGGTTTTTCTTTCATAGGCAATAAGGCAGACTCATCCATACAGACAAGCATTTAATTGAAAATACTTTTTAATTGCTGTGAATTATCTATTTCTTTCTTTACAGAAATACCTTCAGGAAAGGCAGTTGAACTAAATTTTCATCTTTATTTTGCTGAGGCAATGTATTCCTGACCTGCTCTACACTCAAGGAAAGACCCTCTGGTTGTGGTAAAATGTTTTTTTTTTTTAGCAATGTATTTTTTACAATACAAACAAAACTACTTTTCTTTAAAAAAGAAATGCTTGTATTTACTCGTGAGACAGCTGTGAAGAGGCTGATCCTTGTCCTAAATATCCAATAGCTAAAATACTATCCGATATGAATAGGAATTTGAGTGAACTTGTAATTTTTATTTTTCTATAATTTGTAGATTTCAGGCCGTCCCTCATTTTAATCTTTGTTTCTTCTTAGGAAAAATAATGCCTGTCTTTGTCTGATTCAGAAAGCATGCTGGTAATTTGCATAGAAGATATATTTTATTAAGATGTTTTTATATTTGAAAACTATATCATCTTGGTATTATGCTGAGGAATACAGGTCAAGATTTATTGACTTTTTTTTCTCTTGCTATATGTGTTAATCAGTCTTAAAATGGTAGATACATGTTGTCCTGCTAGTTACAAACTAGAGAACAGTGCTGCCCACAATCCTCAAAAAGTTTAACCTAAATCCAGATCTCAGATGTCAGAAAAATATAACATGAGATTCTGTACCTCGTGAAGAAAACTTGATCAATTAATTCTGTACTAATTCCCTCAAGACTTTATCCCCCTGGAGGCATAATACAAATATAATTTTCCTTTTCTGAAATAGGCTGTGGTTATATTCCTGAAAGTTGTCCCATTTCTTGGATCCATTTAAAAATTTTCTGTTGGCATAGCAACAGATTAAAAGATCTACCACAGTTTTAACCACTTGCTTCATACTTAAGAAAACAAAGTATATATTTATTTTACATTTAATTACATCCTTTCTGCCCTTTTCTATCAGCCTATGCATGTGTGACTAACTTCCTGTCTCATTCCTTTAATACATTCTACCCTATAGTATATATTTGTAATTCAAAAATATCAAGCCAAAACAGCTTTCCCTTTTTTCTTCTGTCCTTCGTTCATTCTATCGTTCATTCCTTCCTTCCCTCTCTTCCTCCTCCCTCCCTTCCTTCCTTATGATAAAGTGTTACTCCAAGGCAGTTACTGGGTCACGTCTTTTTGTGAAATGTGTATGTGTAAATAATTGAGTACTTTTAGTATCTGATCTGGAAACAAAATCAAATAGATTTTTACTGACAATATTGGATCTAAAATATTTCCCAAGTATTTTGTCAGATACATTCCCCCCTTTGCTGGTAAATGATGTTTGTATAAGTCTTAGGGTGTAAATTAACGTTTTGGGAAAGTGCTAAAAGTGTACTTTGAAAATAGCTCAGTGTATTTTTTCATGTTGTTTTAATAATTCAGAATTTGAAAACAGCATGAACTCAGAAAATACACCTCTTTCAGGTCTCATCAGCACTCTCAGTGAAATACTAACTCCTGCCCACAAAGCACATATGATCTATTGAGGACAGTGATTCTCAACCCCTGTTGCATGTTAGAAACAACTGTGGAGCTTTTTCAATTGTCCAGCAATTCCCACTTCCCCATCAATTTTGTTTTACATACTATTTTGTTTCAAAACCAAAAAATACAAAACCAGTTGCCTTTGAGTCGATTCGGACTCATGGTGACCCCGTGTGTGCAGAGTAGAAACGCCTTCTGGAGTTTTCAAGACTGTGACCTTTTGGAAATAGATCACCAGGCCTTTCTTCCAAGGCACCTCCGGGTGGGTTCAAACCACTCACCTTTCAGTTAGTAGTCGAGCACTTAACCATTCACACCACCCAGTGACTCCCCTTCTTTCAGGGGGGCCCTTATTTATCTTCATTTATTTCTTCTTTCCATTAATCAACCAGCCTCTAAATGATACTCCAAACGGCTGCCTGTCTCCTTCTTTTCCAGAAGTGGTGCCTTTCCCCAAATCGCTACATATAAATCACTCTTAGTTTTGATTTCCCAGGAACCAGTGCTTGGATCCACCAGATCTCAGATGTCTCATTATTTCCAACTGAGGATAGGACCATCGCTTTCTGGGGTGGAAGCCTACTTGACATTATCTGTCTTCTGCCACCACTGCAACTCAACCACAGTTTTATCTCCTCTCTTCCTCATGGCCCCCATCTAACTGTCAAGAAGCGTGAAGGCTCAGAGATTGTACCCTACTTACAAGCAAATCTGACACAGTTGCGTGAATACTGGCAGAAGATACATGACTCTGGGTTAGAATGAAGAACAGTAGCAGTAATCAGAGTTATCAGTGTATTTTGTGTGGTTCCCCAAGTTCCAGTTTCTACAGGGCAAAGCAAAGAGGGCCATAGGGCTATAATGCACCTCACATGCAGTGAATTGTATTATAGGAGGGGAGGAGGAGAACCCTGAGCTTTCAGAATATAACCCTTTTAGACTGGGCAGTGCTAGGCCAGTCTTTGCTCCAGATGAAGACACTATCATCCAAGGCTCTTTGCCGTACAAACATCTTTGAGAAGACAATGCAGAACAAAGTGCAATGAGTACCTTGCTCACATAATATGTAGAAACTTGAGAGGTCCAAGGAGAATTGTCTCTCAATATTTATTGCCTATGCTAGAGTATGCTCAGGAACTGCCTCCATTGGTCTCAGGTGTTAGTTTACCCATTTGTAGTCTTGTCTCTTAGTTCTGTTGAAGGCATGGGTTATAGTCATTACTTGTTCTCTCTTTCATCCCAAATGTTTTTTGGAGCATGTCAGGTGATTCAAATTTAGGTGGTTCCCATTTTACTACAGCAACCTGGAAACCCTCTAATTACTTTATTAATTCCATAATAAAAACTATCTCCATACAGATAATAACAATAATAAAAATTCTATATATTATTTTTAAATTTTTGAATCTATATATAGCTAAAATTCATCACCTATCTGTCAGTTTGTTGGACTGTGGTGGCTTGTGTGTAGCTGTGATGCTGGAAGCTATGCCCCTGATATTTCAAATACAGCATGGTGAATAGGTTTCAGAGGAGCTGCCAGACTAAGACAGACTAGGATGAAAGCCTGATGCTCTACATCTGAAAATTAACCAATGAAAACCTACGGATCACAATAGAACGGTGTCTGACTTACTTTGGACATGTCATCAGGAGGGATCAATTACTAGAGGAGGACATTGTGTTTGATGAAGTAGAGGGCCTACGAGGATGTGGGGAGCCTCAGTGAGATGATGGGCACAGTAGCTGCATTAATGGACTACAGCATGCCAGCAATCATGAGGATGACATAGGACCAGGTAACATTTTATTCTGTCGTACACAAGCTCACCATGAATCGAAGTTAACTCAATGGCAGCTATATATCTATATGTCTGTAGAAAAGATGTGGAAAGCAAAAATAGATATAGAAGAGAATTTAAATATTTTCGACCTTGACAATATGAATAATTGTTTAGCCAACAGAAGTTGGTAGAAAGTAGGTAGCAGAGATGGAAATGTAGATGTGCTAATTGCCTCATCTTATATAGGCCACGGTAAGTACATATTATGTAACATCGATGTATAAAGAAGAAATAGAGACTTGAGGCTAATGATTCATGATACCAACAAAAATCAAGTAGTGGATGAGATGAGAGGTTAGAGGTACTTTAATAGGTTTAAATTGTTCTATTTTTCATAGTGAAAAGTCAGTAGATCCTATACGGAATTGATAAATAAGGATACAGTTACAAATATTTTATTTAAAATTATAATGCTAATAACCATGAAGAGCTAAAAACAGAAATCATTGAAAGAAGTTGCCCATGGTAATGGGATAGGATACGATTTGAGAGTGGAGTATTTTACTTTTCATTTTACACTCTTCTGTACTGCTTTGACATTTTGTTTTACAAAATATACATATGGTTTTATAATTTAAAACGATTTTATAACTTAAGAAGTAATATTTTAAGGGCTCCTCAGCCCTTCTAACCATCACGACAGCCAATGTAAAAGTCACTGGAGTGTGATCCCCCTCCTTGGAGATCTCTAGATATGGTTGCTACAATATGGGATCCACAAGTCATCAGCTCAGGACACATAGGCAAAGGCCTGAATAAGATGTTATATTTATGACCTTAGGCTAGAGAATGAGAGACTGGATCAAAACAAACACTTTCTATAGACAAAGTATGCCATTTCCTAGACTACTGTAAATGCAGCTATGAAATTATTTAAGAGAAGTTCAGACTCTCAACTACCGTGTGAATGTGTAAGGTCAGTGTTATCCAAGATCGAAATTGTACTGCTGCAAAATGGAGAGAGGAGATAAAATACACACTCAGTTGGTCATAGTTATTATTGATTTCTAGACTTACATCTTTAGCACAAAATGTATTATCAAATGAAACCTTATCTCTCTTAGTAGAACTTTTTGGAAAAGTGTAATAAAAAAGCAGGTAAGAATGGATTTTGGAGTAAGTAAAATCCACATTTCAATTCTCATTCTTTTCTTGCTAGAATTCTTTTGATGTCTAATATTCTTAGGATCAACATTTTCATTAGCAAAATACCATTGATAGTCCTCATTTTACAGGGTTGTTTTAAAAAGGAAATGAGACAATGGACTTATGAATCTACTTTTCTTACATCATTAACCCAATTTTGTTAATAAAGAAAATTTAAAGTAGGAGATTCTACATTGTTAAAGTGGAAATGTGATGAGTACACCCATTCTTTCAACAAGTATTTATTGAGGGCTTACTATACACTTCACTGTACATTGTACCAGGATCTGGGATAAAATTTTGAGAAAAACAGATATGATGTCTGCCCTTATCAAGCTTATACTCTAGTAGGGAAGACAAAGTATCATATTAACAATTGCAAATTGAAGTAAGTGCAGTGAAGAAACTAAGTTTGACAAGGCTGTGGTTGTCAGGTGCCACAGTCAGTTCCGACTCATAATGACGCTATGTACAATGGAACAAAACACCGCACAGTCCTATGCCATCCACATAGTCATTGCTATGTTTGAGCCCATTGTTGCAGCCACTGTGTCAAGCCACCTCCTTGAAACTCTTCCTCTTTTTCAATGACCCTCTACTTTATCAAGCATGTTGTCCTTCTCCAGGGACTGGTTCCTCTTGCTAACATGTCCAAAGTAAGTGAAATGAAGTCTCACCATCCTTGCTTTTAAGAAGCATTCTGTCTGTACTTCTTCCAAGACAGATTTGCTCATTCTTCTGGCCGCCTGTGCGATACTCAATATCCTTCGCCAACACCGTAATTCAAATGCATTGGTTCTTCTTCAGTCTCCCTTATTCATTGCCCAGCTAAGGTTTTTTTTTTTCATAGCATGTAGGAAAGAAACAAGGTTTAGGCTAAGCAATCAAGAAAAGCTTTTCAGAAAAAGGGTCAGCTGACCTGAATATGAGGTGTTAAGAGTAGTATAGAAAAATAAAGAAGAGTTTTTCAGGCAGAAGGAGCAATATGAGCAAAAGTGAAGGGGCTAGAGGAGCAGACCATAATGTAGTCAAGGAAGCCAAAGAAGGCTGGTATGACTGTTGGAAAGAGGGAGGGGAGAATGGAGCAAATGTGGCTGGGGCAAAGGAAATAATATTTTTGTCCCCAAGAGCACCTAGGACTTTGCCCTGAAAAGGTTTAATACACATATGATGAAATTAATCTCAAGGATTTGTAAAACACTTTGTCTCTATGCCAGGAACTTTACATGTATCAATTTATGTAAATTCATCAACTCTTGAAACAATCTTCTGAAGTAGTCACATACTTGTTTTACAGATGAAGAAACAAACAACTCGTTCAGTGGCAGTGCTTAGGTTGGAAGGCAGACAGTCTGGCACTAAGGTGCACACTCTTAGCCACTTCGCTGTAATTAATGGCTTTCAGGAATGAATGAATGAGTGAAATCACTTTGCTTTGAAATCCTGCTGACTAAAATCTAAACATACTTTCTTTGGATTGTTGTGCATTGGCTTAATGACTTCTTGCCCTTGGTGAACACTTATAAATAGCTAAAATAATGATGACTATTTATTGAGCACTTATGTGCTAGGCACTGTACAAAAACTAAACGTGTGTAATTTCCGTCACGTATGTATATACCGATAAACTTAGTATATCTGTGAACTCATTGTTATGGGGGTCTTGATTTATTTATCTTTATATCAACAGTACTCGGCCTGTTGTTTATCTTCAGTAAACCTCCTTTTCCCCATTCTCTCCTTTCATTCCATATTTAAGTGCATTTTTAATTGCTTAAGTACAAGGAGGAGTAGGTGACCTTTTACGAACTTTTGGAGTTGTAATTTCGGATGTCCAATCAAATTGCTGTTAACTCGAACTACATTTTAGTATATAGCAACAGGCTCACTTAATTGAAAGATTATCCTTAAATTCACAAAAGGCTGATGCAGAAAGCTGCTTATAATTTTCAGCCATGTGTACTGTCTCTAAAATGTGCTTTCACATGCCTAATGAAGTTGTTTACCCTGATATTCCATCTGCATTGAGAAAGTTGGAAATATATATTTTTAAAAAGGAGCTATTCTTGCAAGACTTCTATGGTTATTTATCTGGATTCTAATCTACCTGAAATGATTTCATCCTCAGGCTTGCCTCGGGCCAAAACAATGCGAGGAGAGCTAGGACTGACCACAGCCCTCAGTTCTCCATATCCTTCTGTTTATAAAACTAACATCATAAAGAGAGGTTGAAAAATATTGAGGTTAAAAAATTAGTTGTAATAAAATAAATTCTAAGCATATAATTGGGTATTAAAAAAAGTGATTGCCACAATACGTGTTGAATCACCTACAGTTAAATATATATATAATAGATATATTACTTATAAAACTATTAATCCAATTTAACAACATCCAAGACATTTATGTTAAGAAATTGCCAAAAAGCACTAAATGGAATTTACAGAGACGAATAAAAAGTATAATTATGAAGTAGACTTGGGATATTCCAGTTGGTAAATGAGGCTGTGAAATTGCCTTTTGTTAAAGAGGAGTATTAATGACTATGTTAGCACTTGACTAGCATTTTATGATACTTAGTCTGCTATTATACGAAATGCTTTATATATCATCTTATATGATAGTTCAGAAATAGTGTTAATGTCTATTTTATACTTTGCAAGTGAATTGCAGTCTGTTGATACTGAATATTGGTTGGGATAATTTAGAAATGCAATACATGTGGTTAATGATAATCAAGAGAGATTATTGAGGCTTACACAATTTTCTTTGAATTGGTGAATTCTTTGCAAATTCTGGTGAATAAGTTATGTTTCACCAAAACTTTAAACTGTATCCTAGTAGTCACCAACACATACTTGTATGCCCAAATACGCCAATTTGATAATAGCATGACAGAGCGGGCAACAGAAACTAATACTTATCTCCAGGGAAGCTATATTTTGAACGTACAAAGAAGTACACACAATGTGACTTGCTAAAAGAAGCTTTGTAAAATGAATTTACATAAAGTCAGACATAAGGTTATGATGTATTATTCCTTCTGTGGCTTTCCACAAGGTAACTCTGTCTACCTTTGCTTCCTCTGTATTGTTTTATTCTGATTTACCTCTTAGCTCTTTGGCCTCTTGTAACAGCTGGTATGATTTGTTTTTCTTTTTTTTTATTGTACTTTAGATAAAGGTTTACACAACAAATAGTTTCTCGTTAAACAGTTAGTATGCATATTGTTTTATGACAATGGTTAACAACCCCACGACATGTCAACACTGTCCCTTCTCGACCTTAGGTTCCCTATTACCAGCTTTCCTGTCCCCTCCTGCCTTCTAGTCCTTGTCCTGGACTGTTGTGCCCCATTAGTCTCGTTTTGTTTTACGAGACTGTCTAATCTTTGGCTGAAGGGTGAACCTTGGGAGTGACTTCATTACTGAGCTAAAAGGGTGTCTGGGGGCCATACTCTTGGGGTTTATCCAGTCTCTGTCAAGCCAGTAAGTCTGGTCTTTTTTTGTGAGTTCAAATTTTGCTCTGCATTTTTCTCCAGCTCTGTCTGGGACCCTCTGTTGTGATCCCGGTCAGAGCAGTCAGTGGTGGTAGCTGGGCACCATCTAGTTGTACTGGACTCAGTCTGGTGGAGGCCGTGGTAGTTGTCGTCCATTAGTCCTTTGGACTAATCTTTTCCTTGTGTCTTGTTTTCTTCATTCTCCCTTGCTCTCGGAGGGGTGAGACCAGTGGCGTATCTTAGATGGCTGCTCACAGGCTTTTAAGACCCCAGACGCTACTCACCAACGTAGAATGTAGAACATTTTCTTTATAAACTGTGTTATGCCAATTGAGCTAGATGTTCCCTTAGACCATGGTCCCCACAGCCCTCCACCCAGCAATACAGTCCCTCAGGGAGTTTGGATGTGTCTATGGAGTTTCCATGACAGCTGGTAAGATTTTAGAGGTCTACTATCACATCTTCAGCTTTCATCCTTATGTAACTAATACCCAAATCCCATATCTTGAATCTTGGTTTACAAAACTTCAATTTTGTAACTCTTGCTCCTAGCCGAATATTTCAACTTTGCTCTCTTCAGTTTATTTAGTGTCTATCATTTCAGATTATTTAGTGTCTAAAACCACACTTGCTACCTTTCCTGGCTCCTCTTCCAGATGCCTCTATTTAGATGCCTCTGTTTAACTCAGATTGTTCCAGCCTAGTCCTTGAGTGCCGTTTCTCCTGGAATCATAACCTCTTTCTAACACCCTGGCCTGAAAATCTCAGGGTATATGCTTTGCTCATGCAATAAACGTTAGCGTCATTAGTACCCAGATAGGAGTCAGAATCGCCTCATCGGCAACGGGTTTGGGTTGTTGGCTGTGGTGGATGCAGATTAACAGATGAAAAACAACTACTCCCTGCTCTCGAGGAACTCTCAGAAGACCTGTTTGTTTCATTCCCTACATAGTTGTACCATACTAGACTCCATTGTGACACTATGTCAACATGAACAAAGTACTTCAGAGGCCTTGAGCCTAGAATTGCTTGAGGAATTTCATAAGAAGGAATCTCAGAATATTCTAGATTTTCACCGGTCTTGAAGGCTAAGATTCCCATAGAGGAATAGTGGGTGAAAAACTTTGCAGGCCATGGGACTTGCACAGCAAAAATAAAATTTTCCCTGTAACTCTTCTTGTATTTCTTCTCTTTCCCCTGTATACTGCTAACAACTTAGTGCAGACTTGAACACACTCATGACTCCCCTCAGCGATCTCTTAGCTGGTTCTAGGGTTGATCTTCATCATTCTAACCTATACAACATGGTGGTGGATAAATTCATTTTCTACAAATTTGTTTATATTCTAAAACGTCTTATCGTAATAAAATTCATAAGACTTAACCTGAAACTCAATGCTTTTACAGTATGACACTAGACTTCCGTTGTAATTTTATTTTCTATTATTAGGATGCAATGCACAACAAATAAAATAAACAAACAATATGAGCAAACATATTCTCTCCCAGAAGGACCTAGTCATTTTCTAATGTTTCAATGGGAGAATAATGTTGTATGCGGTTTTGGAATAAAGACATTCCTAAGTTCAAATCCTGAGTCCATCATTTACTCGCTGTGTGGTATTTGGCTAGTTTTTTAACCTCTCATTGCATAAGGGTCCTTATTTACAAAAAAGGATGAAACCATCCATAAGGACATACTGTGTGTGATTCTGTGCCAGTAATTATTTCAGGCACTTGAGTGAGATACTGGAGCCGAACAAGTCCCAGATTTTCTGGAGCTTGCATTAAAGAAGTAGATAAATTAATAAATTAGATAATTTTTGATAATAAAAAAGTGTCATGAAGAAAATGAATCAGACTAATATGGTAGAGGGATAGAGGATGGGCGTGCTGGGAATGCCACTTTAGGTAGGATGGTCATGAATGCGCTCATGTTAGTATCAATCTTGTAGGAGTTTTGTGAGGATTGAATGAGATGACAGTTTCTGGCACAGATTAAACCCCAGGGAATCTTACCTCTTATATCATTTTTGTTCTTAACTCCTCTTTATCTTGACTTTTACTATTTTCCTCATCTGGAATGTGCTTCCCTCTCTGTGCTAATATCCTACAACTTCTTCAAGGCATGCCTGAAGCTTGTCCTCTTGGGAGACCTGCCTTCTTCATGGCCTTGCATTATGCATCTCCAAACCCCAGGAATCAACAGTGCTCTGACAAAAAGCACTTGTAGGCATTTGGCATTTAATTATGTTTAGCCTTGTGACATCTCTTTCATTATTGTGAATTTTTGTATTATGATTTAACTTCCCATGTATGAATGTTTGATCTTCTCAAGTAGAATATAAGTTCTCTAAGGACAGGGAAAGGTCTGCATTTTGGACTTAAAAAAAAAAAAAGAATTATGGATACCAAAGAGGTTTAATAGATATTTGCTGATACCTTATAACCTTGACCCATAAGCCCCCAGTCTAAAAGGAATTATGTAGCATGTGGAGTTACATGACCTGGAGACCTGGAGGTTGGTAAGGGCAGTTTAGATCAATATTTAGATTGGACTTCAAAGTTCTAGGATATCGATTTACAAAAAAATTCTGGTTGATGTTTGTTTTCACTGTAAAAATGTTTCCTATGTTGTAGTATTTCAATTAAAATATTTTATATGCTTATTAAAATATTATGTTATATCGATAAAGATGCTGCTGCATGTAGTATGCTGAGTGGGAGTAATATTTACATTCTAAATTTAAAATTCTGTTTATCTGAAGAACATGTATACAATTTGAAGACAGTGGGAGTTTAGGACTGTACATTACTGCTTGCTGCATGTAATAGAAGCTGAAAAAAATGGCAGCCCCAGTACTTTATGTCTACAGCAATCATCAAGATGAAGCTATGGTGTTTGGTTCATTTCCCAAATTGGGTAATTGCAGCCATGAAGAAATACTGAAGTTTCCTCAGTGTCAGAAAGTCAATAACATCATCTTTGTATACAAAGCACCGCCCATAAATGCTAAAGTTTCTCTGTGTTTTTCTGTGCAATTCTCTTTTCATAAAATGAACTCTTAGCCACCAGAACAAACACTGCACTAGCTTTTGATGTGTACAGCTAGGGTTGGGCAGGGAAAGATTCAGCATTTTTAGCCTAGTTATCTGTTTTTCTTCAAGTATTTATCCAGATTTTTTTCTTTCATATTTCCTCATGCTTTCTTAACAATGAAACAAAAGCTTAAAAAACAAAGGATGCAGAATCAGTAATTTTGTGGTTAAAAAAGAAAATAAAGAAAAATCAAAAGGGTGGAAAATAAAAACTGTTAAAAAGCTGATCACCCAGAAATAATCACTGTTAATCTTTTGTTATATATTTGCTCACATTAATTTCTAAGCATTTATGTAGTTTTCTATAATTGCATATTCTTTAAACTGTAGTTGACTGGCTTCTCTGTTAATAATGTTCTATGAACATTTTCCATGTCACCAAACACTCTACAGTAGCATTGTTTTTTATGGCTGCTTGGATCCCTTTTACAGATGAGCCTAGACATGCTTAGCCAACACCCTTCTTTCTTCATATATGATGTTTTCAAGTTTCTTCTACATAATACAATGAGGGATATAGCCTAAAATTTAATATATTCTTGTCTTTTTATTTTAATATATATAGTTCTTCGGTACTGTCAAGTTGACTCTGACTCATAGCAATCTTACGCGTAACAGAACAAAACATTGCTGGGTCCCAGGCCATCCTCACAACTGTTGCTATGTTTGAGCTCATTGTTGCAGCCACTGTGTTAATCTACCTCTTTGGGGGTCTCCTTCTTTTTTGCTGACCCTGTACTTTACCAGGTATGATGTTCTTCTTCAGCAGTTGGTACCTCCTGATGACGTGTCCAAAGTAAGTGAGATGAAGTCTCGCCATTCTTGCTCCTGAGGAACATTTTGGTTGTTGTTCCTTCAAGACTGATTTGTTCGTTTTTCTTGCAGTTCATGGTATGTTCAGTATTCTTTGCCAATACCACAATTTGAATGTGTCAATTCTTCTTTGATCTTCCTTTTCCATTGTCCAGGTTTCATATGCATATGAAGCAATTGAATATACCACGGATGGAGTCATGTGCACCACCTTAGTCACAAAAGTGACATTTTTGCTTTTTAAGATCTTAAAAAGGTCTTTTGCTGCTGATTTTCCCAATGCAATACATTGTTTGATTTCTTGACTGCTGCTTCCACGGACATTAATTGTTAATCCAAGTAGAATGAAATCTTTGACAACTTCAGTTTCTTCATTGCTTATCATGATGTTGTTTATGGACTCAGTTTTGAGGATTTTTGTTTTCTTCACATTCAGGTGTAATCCAGACTGAAGGCTGTAGTCTTTTATCTTCATCAATAAGGTCTTCAAGTTATCTTCATTTTTGGAAAGCAAGGTAGTATTGTATGCATATCACAGATTGTTAATGAGTCTTGCTTCCACCCTGATGCCATGTTCTTCTTCATATAGTGCAGTTTCTCAGGTTATTTGCTCGGCATACAGATTGACTAAATATGGTGAAAGGATACAACTTTGATATACATCTTTTTCGATTTTAAATCATGAAGTATCACTTGTTCTGTTAAAATGCCTCTTGATCTATGTACAGGTTTCACATGAGCACAAAATAAGTGTTATGGAATTTCCATTCTTCATAATGCTGTCCATAATTTCTTATGATCCACACAGTCTAATGCCTGTACAGAGTCAATAAAACACAGGTAAATATATACCATGTATTGCATAACATCACTGATGTGACTGGGTTAAGACTCTGAAATCAAACACATAAATATTTCTGAAATAAAATGTATGAGCATTAACATGACTGACATAAATAATGTCATGCCA
Source organism: Trichechus manatus latirostris (assembly GCF_000243295.1). Lineage (NCBI taxonomy): Eukaryota > Metazoa > Chordata > Mammalia > Sirenia > Trichechidae > Trichechus > Trichechus manatus. Next base: position 8,309,376 of record NW_004443968.1, on the reverse strand, counting down.
TTTTGGATCAGAATTTACCACCAAATGAGTTTTGGAGTCATCTAACAAAAAATATTTAGTTTCAGAACTTTTTGTGTTGTGAAATTGTGGATAAGGTATTTTGAACCTGATAAAATGCATTTCAGATGCAGACTGATACATAGGTGATGATACTATAATGCATGTTCAGATTTTATACTTTCAGATCTTAACAAAGTAATATTAAAACTTTCTGGAGGGGAAAAGTGTACCAAATAACTCCTCTTTTTCCTCAGATTTGTTCTAAGAAAGGAACTCAAAATCCTTCCTGGTCTAAATCTAACTGAAATCACAAGACCTTCTGAGTTTCTTAAGAAGCAAGACTTTTTTTTTTTTTTTTTTTGGCAATTAACCCTAATCTAGTATAGTCAAATTCTGTATAGTACATAAAATTTTCAGATTAGAAATTATAGTATTTAAGGCTCCTGAGCAAAACATATAAAGATGGATAGCCGGAAGGAGAATAGAAAACCCATCTGAGTGTTACACTAGTTACCTGACGTGGCGTGAGCAGGACTTATAGGAAGAACACCACCCATCACAGTGGATGGAGCCATCATCATTAACAGGAGGCTCACACCAGTGGTCACATGAAATTGTGTCTACAGGGAAACCCTGCGGGGTATGCAGACAGGGATCCTCTAGCTGCTGGGGTAATGATCCCAAATAAATGCCTATAACCACAATGTGAGACACCCAAGGTGCAGCTCTTCTGAGCATCTGCAGCAGCAGCAATAACATGTGACGAGAAATAGGCTCTGAGTTGCTGCTTCATGAGGCATATCCCCAGTCTAGCCTGCAGCAGGAGAATTAAGTTTTTCAATCTGTACAGAAATGAATGGAAATCCTAATACTCCCAGGGATAAAGTGAAGGAAGATCAAATGGGCAAACAAGGCATTTTTCTTTCATAACTATGTGGAATGGGAGGATTAGATTACTTCTTGATACCTGTGAGTGTAAGACAGAGGTTCCATGCATCTGGAAGTCACTACAGTGTTTCCAGATAACTAATACCGAACATCAGCATTTCCCATCTGAAAGCTTAAAAAGTCTCATGAAAAATAAAGGTAGTACAGCCCAAATATCTTCTC
>NW_004443968.1:8306825-8308166 GCF_000243295.1 Trichechus manatus latirostris | reverse complement strand
GGGCAAACAAGGCATTTTTCTTTCATAACTATGTGGAATGGGAGGATTAGATTACTTCTTGATACCTGTGAGTGTAAGACAGAGGTTCCATGCATCTGGAAGTCACTACAGTGTTTCCAGATAACTAATACCGAACATCAGCATTTCCCATCTGAAAGCTTAAAAAGTCTCATGAAAAATAAAGGTAGTACAGCCCAAATATCTTCTCTGTTTAAGGGGAGAACTGCTTGTTCCCAAACAAAGATTTATTAATCAAGGTCACTAAACATAAAAATCTTATCACAATCCAAATGCAAGCGGGAACTTCAGTTTTCAAAAGGAAAAATAATGATGACAAGTACCATTATATAAGTTATATTTAGACAGGACTTTTCATCCAAAATGGCTGTGATCTGTTCCTAAAGCAAGGGGTCTGCAGTCAGAAGAGAGACCAGGATTTGGCAGAGTCCCATGGATAGGTTCCACGAGGTTTCTGGATGGTAGATGTGAAATAAAAACAAACAAATGAAAAGATATATGTTTTTTGCCTTTGTTCACAGTCATGGACATTGAAGCCAGGAAGCTCCTCCCCTGTGCACATGTAACTAGGTATTACTTAGAAGACAAATCGATAAAAGTTTAGAGTTCCTCTCCATAGGAGGTGTGTGCTTATTTTTAACAGAGGAAAAAATAAACATGTGAAAACAACTTCAAGGCACTAAAATATATCATTAGTGATATTTGATTAGCATATATAGCATAGGTGATGTTGATTCTACCTAATACCTTTGATACTCAGGAAGGGCAAAACCAAATATGAACTAGAGTTTATCACTGACTCCAGGGATTCCAGGGAGAAAGAAAATCTCAAGGGGAGAGGTTTGGATGTTTGTAGGAATGGTGAGGAATTAGGAAAAGAAGTTATTCCAGGCAGAGAGGAACACTGGGTAAATAGACTGGTCTGATTCAGGGTGAGCTGCACACACAGTTAAAAAGACATCAGTGCTTTTGTGTCTGCTATTGCAGCAATGATGTTGTGAATGATAGTTAATATATCTTTGAGTTTCCAAAGTGACTGATTTGATTCTATCATTTTTGGAGGCAAAGTCTTTGTCGTAAGGCTCATGAATCCCGAAAAGGTATTAAATTAATTGTGCTTTGTTTACTGCAAGTGAATTTCTCTGGTATAAATCTGCCTTATATATGCAGCAGGATGAGAAAACAGTTTAATTGCTATTATATATTGTTTAGGGCTGAGGATTACAATCTGTCATAGTTTCTCTTTAAGTCCAAACTCTGGCTAATTAATTATTTTCATGATGATAAATCTTATTTTATGATTCCGTTTTATTTTATAAAATA
>NW_004443968.1:8296678-8304783 GCF_000243295.1 Trichechus manatus latirostris | reverse complement strand
TACATCAAAGTGACTTAGTCAACATTGTTATTCACTGTATTTCATGATTTTTATTCTAGGATAAACTATCCCTGTGTGTCCATTCAGAAAACTTTATCTGGAGCCAGGTTGGGGGAAGGGTTTTTAAACAAAATATTTAATTCAATGATAGCAGTCATTACATTGAAAAGGAAACCTAACATCCGCAGAGTCAGTAAGCCTAGTAGTTGCATGTATGGACTTTGGAGTGAGACTCTGTAGGGCTAGTTCAGGATTACCACTCGCTCTAACCTTGGGCACGTTGTTTATCCTTTCTCTACTTTCTGCAATTCTTTTAAAAATTAATATATATAACTGCTTTATTGAAATATAATTCACATACTATACAATTCATCCATTTAAACTGTACGATTCAATGGCTTTTGGTATATTCAGAGTTGTGTAGGCATCACCAAAATCAATTTTAGAACATTTTTATCACCTCAAGTAGACATCTTATACCTGTTAGCAGTCACTCACCATTTCCTGCCTTCAATCCCTTCAGCCTTAGGTAACTGTAAGTCTACATTCTGTCTCTACAAATTTGCATATTCTGGTCATTTCATCCCTTAAATGGAATCATAGAATATTTAGTCTTTTATGTCTGACTGTTTTCATTTAGCATAATGTTTACAATTTTCATCCATGTTGTAGTGTGTATCAGTACTTCATTCCTTTTTTCTGACAAGTAGTATTCCATTGTCCCTGGGAGAAGGACATCATGCTTGGTAAAGTAGAAGGTCAGCAAAAAAGAGGAAGACCCTTAATAAGATGGATTGACACAGTGGCTGCAACAATGGGCTCAAGCATTAGCGATGATCATGAGGATGGCACAGGACCTGGCAGTGTTTCATTCTGTTGTGCATAGGGTCACTATGGGTCAGTTCAATGGCACCTAATAACAGCAACAACATGGATATACCACATTTTGTTTATCCATTCATCAGTTGATGGACATTTGAGTTCTTTCCACTCTTTAACCCTTATGAATAAGGCTGCTATGAACATTTGCGTACAGGATTTTGTATTGACATACATTTTCATTTATCTTGGGTATCTACCAAGGAATGGAATTACTGGGTAATATGGTAACTCTATGAGTTGGAATCGACTCGATGACAACAGGTTTTTTCAGATGGTAACTCTGTTTAACCTCTTGAGAAGGTGCCAAACTGCTTTTTCAAAGGGGCTGCACCATAATTATATACCCACCAGCAATGTACGAGGGTTCAAATTCTCCACATCCTTGTTAATATTTGTTGTTGTTTGTAATTTTGATTATAGCAATCCCAGTGCATATAAAATGGTATCTCATCGTACGTAGTTTTGATTTGCACTTCCCTGATGGTTAATGATCTTGAACGTCTTCTCTTGTGCTTATTGGCCATTTGTGTATCTTTTTTTGAGAAATGTCTGTTTGGATGCTTTGTCCATTCTTCATTTGGGTTACTTGTCTTTTTATTGTTGAGCTGCAATAATTCTTTATATATTCTGGATAACTAGACTTTTATCAGGTATATGGTTTGCAAATATTTTCTTCCATTCAGTTGGTTGTCTTTGCACTTTCTTGTGTATTTTGAAGCTTCCTTTATCTCTTAATCTGTGAAATGGGAATGATAATAACTTCTACATCCTAAAGTTGTTTGGTTCAGGTATGTGAACACAATAGGTGCATAGAAAAGTGTCTGCTATACAGTAGGTGTTCAATAGTATTAAGTGCAATTATTATAACCTCATTTAAAATTATGCCTTTTTAAATAAAAATATACAAAACTTAAAAATTTTATTTTGAGAAGAGAGATAGCTAAGGGAACTCATCTGCAAAGAGGAAATGAACTTGATTTTTTATTGTTTCTTATTCATTGTTTTCTCCCCAGGGATTATCGTAATGAGTTTAATTAAAATAAATTAATGGGAATTTTTTGTACCTTCAAAATGAATCTAACTTAGTAGTTGAAACCCATCCTAAAAATAAACTGCTGCTATATAGAATAGGTAAAACAATTCAGTGAATAGATTTGTTTATCATGATGAAAACATTTTTAATAATGGAAATGAAATGCTCACCTTATGTATGTATGTTAACTATTCTGAGAGCAAAAAGTTTCACTTAATAATTGCAACAAGTTTTTTTCTTACTAACTTTTCCAAGTTATGAAATGTTTTCACTTCTATTTTATAAACTCAGAATAAGATTCTTTTTGAAAATGCTGACACATCATGGAAGGCATAGATTAAAGTTATGTTTACAGATGCAAGTTCTATCATTTTTAAAATAAAGTAGGATATTTTCATTTTTAGCAAAATCATTTCCTGTGCAACCATGATGATCATAAAAAAAGAAGATGGGATAAGCATTTGGAGTCATAGAAGGTAAACAGGAATAGCCATTAGCCACTAATGGAAAAAAGTTCAGCAGGGGCATTAAATTTGTATTACAGAGTCACCAATTTGTATTTTATCATATTGATAATGAATACCAACATTACCATTGAAATAAAATGAGACATTCTTCCTTTAATCCCAATGGGGAATTTAAATCGATAGTGCCCACATTATCCATCTACATGTATATCTATATATGCATATGTACTTTTAAACTACAAAATCATATAATGTGTTTCACTTTCATTTCAAATCTTTAACACAGTGATGTACTTCTCTATTCTTCCAATCGATTTATTGTTAGTGTTTTTCAGCATTTTAAATCCCTGAGCTAAGTCAATAATGTTGATTACTTACCATAAGCACTGTAAATGCTATTCTAATACAGGTTATTTGCAATTTGACATTCTCATCTGTATGCATTATTCTGCAAGGAAAATTAAATGAAACTCTTGATTCAGAATCTGCAACACTTAGAAGTAATGATCCTGTTTACTGATTGACTGAAGTTGTGGTTTTTAAGCACCACTTAATAGAGGAAACAAAAGACAATATTCAAATAAAATAGAAGCATCTGAGTTACTTTAGAAACTGCTCATAGTCAAGGAGTAATAGACTTTCATTTTATTTTTCCCCGTTTATACCTCAGTGCTATTTAACCAACATTGTTATTTAGCTCAATGTTACCCATTTTTGAGATGCATGATCTTTCCAAATTTACATTTAACAAATACTATCCATCAGCAATTACAAGATTAGTAGAACATTATTTACATGAATCAAGTTTTCTGTCATGTATATATTAAAAATACATCCTTAAAAAGACTTCCAGTCTCTCATTAATAAAAAAGGATTACTTTTATTTACAACATATTTAATTTGTCCCTTAAATTTTATGTATTAGACAACGTAGGGGCATTTATCACTGATCCCCTTCTTTCTGAATTAAGTGAAATAGTATAAAGGAATGTTTATGGAAGTTCATAGGAATTTTTGAACCAAGAGAATTGAAGAAAATCCTTCTTTGGAAATTAAAGTAATGTTTATAACTCTTTACTCTTTTATATACATAGTTGGCCTCAGGCCTCTATTAAAAATGGAAATATCACACTAAAATCAATCAATCACATTTGGTGATAACATGGATGGTAAGATACTTGGCACTGGATTAACCTTATGGTTGTATATAGAACTAAGGATAAGTAAATTTCTTTCAGAAAATACAAAATCAAAACAAAGCTCCCAAAGAATAGTATTTTGGGTGGAACAAAATGTAAATGAAGTAGTTAAGGAAATAATAAAATGTGGATATTTTTCTATTTGGATCTAAATAATTTCCTTTATGAAGGAATAACTTGAACCTTTGTGTTTATTCATCTTTTCAATTAACAAAATATATTTTCTCTCTTGATTTTAGTATCTTCCATTTGGAGTATATTAGATCAAATAGAGATGCACGTTTTGGAGTATATTATGCCATAAAATTTAAGTAGATAATCGAACATTTGAAACAATTGAGATACCAATAAAAATATGTTAAACACCAAATCTGAAAATTCCCATTTCCAGGTGCTTAAGATGCAGTTGCATAACATCTGGTTTATGTGTTTTTAATTATTTTGATTATCGATTTTTATACTTCTACTTATTATTTTTTTGAGAAAGAGGTAGCTTCAGTTTATGGTGGGGCCATGAAAATAATTAATATGACAAATACCTAAACACCAAATGAAGACAGTCTTCATGAGACCACGTTATCATAAAATAAGCAGTTTTAACTGACAGCAAATATACATTAAACATACCTTCTCTTTTATTAAGCTACTGTAAAGATTAATGGAAATACTGTATGTGGAAATGTTCACCAAGCTGAGGAGAGATAATACAAACGTTGTCTTTGATATTCATAAGAAAAATAATTCAATAATCATGAAAAAAGCATATTAGTGCCATGTGCATTAAACATTACTTGTAAGATATAATGCCGAAAAGATGTAAAGGCTGTTTCTGTTTTGCTTTTTAATGTACCTCTTGCACAGTTGGACATTCTAGTGGCATGTGGTATTAACGTGAGAAGCTAGAATTCAAAGTACAAACTGTAAACTCACATATATGTATGACCCTCAATGAGATGGATTAACACAGTGTCTGCAATGATGGGCTCAAACATAGCAACAACCGTGAGGATGGAGCAGGACCGGGCAGTGTTTTGTTCTGTTTTACACGGGGTCCCTATGTTTCGGAACCGACTTGATGGCACCTAACAACAACAATATATTTATGTGTTATATTTAATTTCTAAAATGTTGGGTCAAGAAAATTAAGGTTTCTATACGTCAAACCTTTTTAAAACAAACAATTCGACAGTTAAACAGGCTAAATTAGGACATGCTACACATACACATATGTTTAGGCATAGTATATTTTCAGTGTATAAAATGATGGGTCAAGAAAATAAAGGTTTAGTATAAATAAATCAAACCTTCCTAGAACAAACAATTCAGAAGTTAAACAAGCTCAATTAGGACATGCTTAGTTGTTGATGACAGCATTTCTTTTCAACACTATTAATGGGGGAAAAAAACATTGAGAAGACACCTAACTAGTGCACTTCAGGCTTTAAAGTGGAAATACTTGTAGGGGTTCTGTATTATGTTAAGTGCTTAAAGTTGATCAACACCCAAGACATGATAAGGAGATTAAGTGCTGATTAAACTCCTATCAGTAGAGTTCAAATACGTGATCTGGCAGAACAAGAGCTCTAATCAAGTACTCTTGTTTGTCTGTCATTGGCTCAATATCAGATACAATCAGTCACCATTTCCTCTGCTCCAAACACAGCTCCTTCAACTTTGGTTGTTTATAAATTCATTTTGAAAGTACTTGTTAAGGTTAGGTGCATGGATTCCATTTATTTGTGTTTAGGTGAGATTATAGCACCGAATTACAAGGACAAATCCTAGGTTAGAAGATGCCTGTAAAGATTAAGTTATTTTCCCCTTTCACAACAATTAGCAACACTAGACTGTTAAGCGGAGATCAATTGTAATTGAGGAACTGAGAAAGGGCAATAAACAAATTACTGGTGCTTTCACCGAAGTCTGAAGCTTGTTGGTTTACAGAATCTCTGTTCTTTAATCCAGAAGCCCTGTAGGTTGTAAATTATCCATTACAGTTGTCACTAGGCCCTTAAACAGAACTTATGTACTAGTTTAAAGACACAGGGAAAGAGAGTCTCCTGGTCTTTGTCTCAGACAAAGCAGAACAGATAGGGTTAGGTCAACTTAAAAAAATACTTATAGTACTCTGGTTTTCAAGTGATGTAAAAAAGTTTAGAGGTTCATTTGGATAAGAAAATATGATTGAGGCTATTTAGTTCTAGTAACTAAAACTCTGATACAGAAACTTCTTAAAATGTTTGGTTTTGCCTATGACTCCGTGATCTTAGGATTTCTGTAACACTTAGGAATAAGATAACAATTATACACTTTAAATTGCTCTAAGGTTGTAGGAGCTTACATTTTACAGTAAGTTAAAAAAGTAAAGACATGATGTTTATGGAAGAAGATATTTTATTTTTTGAATTTTTTTTTTTTTTAGAAAAAAAGTAGATAATAGCACACCAAGAAATAGAGACCAAACGTTCTTGCTTACTGAAAACATCCTTGCCATTTATACCATGCAATGGTTTCAAGGAGTCCCTGGATGACACAAAAGTTTAAGCCCTCGACTACTAACCAAAAGGCTGGTGACTTGAGCTGACCCAGAGGCACCTTGGAATAAAGGCCTGGTGATCTCCTTCTGAAAGGTCACAGCCTTGAAAACCCTATGGAGCTGTTCTACTCTGCTCACTTGAGTTGCCATGAGTTGGAATTGGCTTGACAGTAGCTTCGTTTTTGTTTTTGTTTTTTTTGTAATAGTTTCAAGGGCATAAAATTAAAAACACAAGACATAAAAAGAAAAGTAGAAAATAAGTAAGTTTCTACATGAACAGAATAACATTTTAAATAAACAATCTGTTTAAAATATAAACAAAAAATGAGGTAACAATAATTTTAAATCCTATCTTATATCGAAACGGGCATCTAATTTTAAAATAGACAAAAAAACCATTGCTGTCGAGTCTATTCTGATTCACAGTGACCCTATAGGACAGAGTAGAACTGCCCTACAGGTTTCAAAGGAGCGGCTGGTGGATTCGAACTGCCGACCTTTTGGTTAGCAGCCAACCTCTTAAGCTCTGTGCCGTCAACCAACCAATGTACCGGTTGCCGTCGAGTTGATTCTGACTCATAGCAACCCTATAGGTCTTGTGCCACCAGGGCTCCTAAAATAGGTAAATATCTATCAAATATATGACTTTCATGAAAATGAAGTTTCATTTAGAAGCAGTCTATTAACAGCACATAGATGCTAATGTTAAATACAAAGTTAAAAAAATTTTAGAATAATGCAGTTATGAATAATTGTATAACATGTCATGTGGACTATGAACTATAAAAAATTATCTGACTGCTTAACAATCAAAATCAACTTATTACTAAAACCTATTGAAAAGATAAATGACAACCTGGGAAAAATAATCACCATACATATGACAAATGAAGGGTTAAAAGCTTTGCTATATAATAAAAAAAGATATTTACAGATCACTGAGAAATAGGCGAACACCACAATAGATGAAATGGAAATGGCCCTCTATCATCAAAGACAAAGAAATAAAAACAACAAGCTATCATTTTTCATCTGTTTGATTAGCAATATTGACCCACGCTGGTATATTTTAAGATATGAGGAAACTGATCATGTAAATTGGAGGAAATGCAAATAGATTGTGCTTTGTAGCAGAGATGTTTGGAAATACGTAACAAAGTATCTAAAATGTACATTTTTTTCTTCTAGGAATTTACCTTAAAAAGTGCTACAAAAAGATGTATGCTAAATGTAAACTAAAGGACATTCTTAATAGCATTCTCAATAATACCAAAAAAATCTTTTATCAACTCGAAAATTCACTAACAGGGAAATGATAGAAGTAAATTATAGTGTATATATCCAATAGATTACTATGCAGTTATTTAAAATCATATATCTAGAAATATAGATACAGACATATAGATATTCACCAGAATGTTGATTATAGTTAATATTCTATAATGGGTTTTCCAGTAAATTTTTTTTCAATGAGCATGTATCATTAAAAAAAAAAAAAAAAGGAATGCTACTTGCAGAGGGGATGACAGTTCATTAAAAAGTATTATTGAACTATAATGTTCACCAAAGTAAATATACAAACAAAAAAACCCATTGCTGTCCAGTTGATTCCAACTCATGGCGATCCCATGTGTTACAGTGTAGAACTTCTGCATAGAATTTTCTTGGCTGTAATCTTTATGGAAGCAGATCACCAGGCTTTTCTTCCATTGTCCTTCTGGATGGGTTCAAACTGCCAACTTTTAGGTTAGTAGTAAAGTGCAAACCATTTTCCTTACCCAATTTTTATAATGTTTCATGGAATACCTGTTATCAAAGTAGTAGGTTTAAGGTCCTTTATTTTTTAGTGGAGCCCTGGTGATGCGATGGTTAAGCACTCGGCGGTTCATTGACAGGTCTGTGGTTTGAATCCACCCTGTGGCTCCAAGGGAGAAAAGACCTGGCGATCTGCTCCCATAAGGATTAGAGTTTAGGAAAACCTATGGGGA
>NW_004443968.1:8246765-8295929 GCF_000243295.1 Trichechus manatus latirostris | reverse complement strand
GAACACTTAATTGTGCTCATGAGGAACCTGCTCATAGATCAAGAGGCAGTCGTTCAAACAGAACAAGGGGATACTGCATTGTTTAAAGTCAGGAAAGGTGTGTGTCAGGGTTGTATTCTTTCACCAAATTTATTCCATCTGTATACTGAGCAAATAATCCGAGAAGCTGGACTATATGCAGAAGAATGTGGCATCAGGATTGGAGGAAGACTCATTAACAATCTGGGGTATGCAGATGGCACAACCTTGCTTGCTGAAAGTGAAGAGGACTTGAAGCACTTACTGATGAAGATCAAGGACTACAGCCTTTAGTTTGGATTACACTTCAAAATAAAGAAAACAAAAATCCTCAGAACTGAACCAATAAACAACATCATGATAAGCAGAGAAAAGACTAAAGTTGTCAAGAATTTCATTTTACTTGGATCCACAGTCAACACCCATGGAAGCAGCAGTCAAGAAATCAAACGACACAGTGCACTGGGCAAATCTACTGCAAAAGATCTCTTTAAAGTGTTAAAAAGCAAATACGTCACTTGAGGACTAAGGTGAGCCTGACCCAAGCCATGGTGTTTTCAATCACCTCATATGCATGTGAAAGTGGACAATGAATAAGGAAGACCAAAGAAGAATTGATGCCTTTGAATTGTGATGTTGGCAAAGAATACTGAGTATACCGTGGACTGCCTGAGTGAGGATGACGAGATTTCGTTTCACATGCTTTGGACGTGTTATCAGGAGGGACCAGTACCTGGAGAAGGACATCATGCTTGGTAAAGGAGAGGGTCATCGAAAAAGAGGAAGACCCTCAACAAGATGGATTGACACAGTAACTGCAACAATGTGCTCAAACGTAGCAACGATCCTGAGGATGGCGCAGGATGGGGCAGTGTTTTCCTCTGTTGTACATAGGCTTGCTGTGAGTAGGAACTGTCTCGAGGGCACCTAACAACAACAACAACATCCTTAATAATAATTTAGGAAGGAAAAACAATTTGCATTTGCATTGACCTCTAATTTTCTCAACATTAATAGACATGGTCCTTAGAAATATGTTAATAATCATAATAGTATAATGATATTTCCACAAATCAGAAAAAAGGGCATGTTAGGTAAATAAAATCTGTAGCATTGTTTAACATTTTTCTTCCATGTTTCATGAAGTAAAACTTGGGATGCCACTTTCATAAGTTGTTAAAGAAGAACATTTGTCATTTCCCGCAAGTTCCACTTTCCCCTTTGCTTTTACTTCCCTAGCAGATCTTAATCTAGAAAACAATTCATGGAAATGAAGGAAAAAACTTGGTGACAGAAGCAACCCTCTGGAATAGGGGACAAAATCCCATTCTCCAATTTGCACTGCAGGCTTTTCTTTTTTCATTTTTTAGAAACAGAGTTTTTTTTTTTTTTTTCTTTTACTGCATATCCTTTTTCTCATCTAATATGCAGACTTGCTGTTTATTGCGGTGTAAGTTTTGTTTGTCGAATGAGTATCAGCACAATCGGGAGCCACAACATAGTCATCCTGGGAAAAGACAATGCAAAGTATTACCCATGGTTTGCAATATAGAATTTTGTATTACATCAGAATAGAATAAGTGGTGGAAAGTAGTTTAAAAAAAAGAGAGAAATTTCTGTGCTTTTGAATGTTGAATATATCTGGGGGAAAAATACTAACTGGATGCCAGTGTGGCAAAGAAAACTGTTGTAACCACCAGAGGTCTTAATGATTATGAGCGGCTGCCCATTAAATTTAGGTGGGATGGCCCACATGGATTATGAAGACTGTTACTGGTGAACAGAGTGGGCACTGTATTATTCTACTGATTATATGTGCATCTCTTTACAGAATCAATTTAAGTATCAATTTAATTAAATTAACTACACAACTGCCATTTTTTTTACTTTCATTGTTGTCTCAAACTATTAACAGATGGTTCCCATGAACTAGGTAAAGAGTCCGAAGAAGACGTAAGAGTCCGATTTCAGTTAAACCAATGAGGAAAATTTTTTGATCATTCCGGACAAAAATGAGAGATACCTTTCTCTCTTCTTTCTTCTACTTCCTTCTTTTCTTCTTCCAACAATAGTAATGATGATGATGATAAGAATAATAATAAGCAATAGCAGTTTATCTTTTAAAGTAACTGAGATTCTATTTTCATTTAAAAAGTGTTGCTGTTGTTAGTTGCCATGGAGTCAACTTCCACTCATGGTGACATTATTATGTATAACAGAACAAGATGCTGCCCAGTCCTGCACCATCTCTGTGATCTTTGTTATGTTTAAGCCCATTGTTGAGGCTATTGTGTCAGCTCATCTCATTGAGGGTTTTCCTCATTTTCGCTGATCCTCTACTTTATCAAACATAAGGGCCTCTTCTAGAGACTGATTTTTTTCTGATAACGTGTCTGAAGTAAACAAGACGAAGTCTCACCATCCTCACTTCTAAGGAGCATTCCAGTTGTGTTTCTTCTAAGACTAATTTGTTCATTCTTCTGGCAGCCCATAGCATATTCAATATTCTTTGCCAACACCACAGCTGAAACACATCAATTATTCTTTTTTTCATTGTCAAACTTTTGTATGCCTATGAGGTGATTGAAATGATCATGGCCTGGGTCAGACACACCTTTAGTCGTCAAAATGACTTCTTTGCTTTTTTGAAAAAGTAGACACATGGCATTTTCAAATGCATTTATTTTGGAAAATATTTTCCTTATAAAATAGTAATTTTGCAAAGTAAGTATTTTGCTTGGCAGAGTTCAAACAGCTTAAGAAGGAATTTCAAAAACAAATGCTTGTTTTACTGAGACATGTTTTGAATGTAAATAAAGATTTTGATCATTGTAGCAAAGACCTTCTTGCTGTTGGAGCATAATAAATGGCCTATTGTACTCAAGGACTAGTCCCAAAAGTCACTATGAAGTGTTCTTATCTTCCAGAAATGCCCAATCACTAGAAATTGAGCAGATATTCTATATGAATTTGTTTAGTAGGAAGTAAACAGGTCTCCTGGGTGGTGCAAAAGGTTAAGTGCTTGATTACTGGCCAAAAGGTTGATGGTTTAAACCCACCCAGAGGAACCTTGGAAGACAAGCCTAGTGATCTGCTTCTGAAAGATCACAGCCTTGAACACCCTACAGAGCACAGTTCTATTTTGACACATGATACACCTGGAAATAATATCTGAAATTGTGTTGGTATTGACATTTTGTCTTTATGATCTTCAGAAAGGAAAATATGAAGTGTGTGGCTATGTACTTACGTATAAAATAGAGACGGATTTAGGTTCAGATATTAACTTATAACTAAATCTTTCCATTTGAAGTACCTAGGTGGTGCAAACTGTTAAGTGCTGGACTACTAACCAAAAGGTTGGCGGTTCGAACCTACCCAGAAGTGCCTCAGAACACAGGCATGGTGATCTGTTTCTGAAAGGTCACAGCCTTGAAAGCCCTATAGAGCAGTTCTACTCTACACACACAGGGCCAGGATGAGTCAGAATTGACTCGATGGCAACCAACAACATCGACCCAAATCAAAAACCAAACCCATTGCTGTCAAGTCAATTCCGACTCATAGCGACCCTATATGACAGAGTAGAACTACCCCGTAGAGTTTCCAAGGAGCTGCTGGTGGATTCAAACCGCAGATCTTTTGGTTAGCAGGCGAGTGCTTAACCATTGCACCACCAGGGCTCCGCAACAACAACACATTAGTTAATAAATTCAAGAGTGCTTACTTGGTTTTGATTCCACTAAACTACTAGCCTTGGTTGGTTCTCTAATTCAGAGTACCTTTTTTTTTTAGGTTTTACACATTATTGTCACTGTATGTGTTTACTTAAACCAAAAAATAACATTAAGTATCAACAAAGGATAAAGGGGTAGTATTTCAATACATTTCAATATCCCTCTTGGAGAGAGAACTACTAGTAAAAACAATCTGAGACTTGGTGAACTTTTTGCATTTATTTGTAAAATTTTTTTTAACCTTTTTGTTATGTATCCCAGGTACACTCATTCTTTGGTAAAACCCATTACTTTTAAGAATAATAATACTAATTCCAAACTCCAAGACACTTTTGCATTACATATAGAGATATGCCCAGAAGGCTATGTTAAATTGTTTTCTCTAGATCAAGTGAGAAAGAACCCAATATTTACCTCAAGCAAAAGAAACACTGGCTTATGAGTTACCAGAATCCCAAGAAGCTAGAAGCAATTTTTCCTACACATCTATTCCTTAGCCCAGAGGAGGCCAAGGTCTGCCCCTAGTCATCTGTCATCAGCTTAAATCTAGAGCCTGTTATCATGATCTTGTAGCTTCATCTGGGCAGCAGAACCCAGTTATTTTAGCCCCAAGTTCGGAGAATCTGCTCACACACTATTGTTTTTGTTGTTAGTTGCCCTGGAGGCAGTTCTAACTCAGAGTGACCCGATGTGTGCAGAGTAGAACTCCTCCATAGGGTTTTCAAGGCTCTGACCTTTCAGAAAGAGATCATGAGGACTGTTGTCTGAGGCACTTCTGGGTGGGTTTGAACTGCCAACCTTTTGGCTAGTAGTCGAGTCCTTAACTGTTTACAACACTCAAGGACTCCCACACACTAACCGAAAACCAAACCCATTACCATCAAGTTGATTCTGACTCATAGTGACCCTATAGAACGGAGTAGAACTGCCCATTTGGTTTCCAAGGCTATAAATCTTTATGGAAGCTGACTACCACGTCTTTATCCCATGGAGTGGCTGGTGGGTTTGAACCGACGACCTTATGGTTGGCGGCTGAGCACTTAACCACTGCACCACTAAGGCTCCTCTTCTACACGCTAAAAAAACCCAAAACCAAACCTGTTGCCATCAAGTTGATTCTGAGTCATAGTGACCCTATAGGACAAAGTAGAACTACCCCATAGGGTTTCCAAGGATTCGAATTGCCAACCTTTTGGTTAGCAGTGAGCTCCTCACCACTGCACCACCAGGGCTCCACCCACATACTACAGACCTTGAACGAAAGAATTCTTCAACATTACACAGGTAAATCTAAATGAATGTCAACTTGGTACTCTTTTCAGTCAAGAGTTCCCAGAGAAGATGTGTGTCTGACCATCGAGAAGAGAGCACACTAGACTCCAACCCTAAGCAGCTTGAGGAAGCCTTTTAAACACTGCTGCCTGACACTAATGAGAAATCCTTGTTGCAAGTTTGCTGGGACAGAAGATCAGAGTGTCCTGGCAGATAGGGGATCCTGAGTTAACCCTTGAAAAGCCACAGTTTCCTTTAACCCTCAAGGACTTCAAATCCGTGTTCAACCAGATGACATTGTGTCTCTTGGAAGGGTCATTTTTGGATCCCAGTAAATCCCTTGGTGTGACTTTATAGATGTGGCATCTCCAGAGAACATAACCATGATTCCTGAACTGTAATTTGATGAAGTCTCCAATGATTCTCATACATCTAAATGAGAATTAACAGGCATCAGTATATAAGATGAGTACTTCAGAGGCTTCTTTTTTTAGATATTTTGAAGAAAATGAGGGCTGTTACTTGGGCCTTCCTTACTAACCACCCAACCTGCAGTTAAAACTCTGAGGCATGTATTTTGGCTGAGGTCCCCTGGATGTCCATACTTCAAGGGGATGTTGGTCCAACTGTAAAGGGGTCCAGAGGGAACGGGGAAAGTCAATTAAAATATATTGAATAAGTACTTCATGCCAAGCACTATGCTAGGTAAGACTCACAACTCTGTCAAGTCTTCATTATAAAGGGGAGGGGGAAGGAAATAAGTGGAAAGAAACAATTTTTACTATTATAACAATAACAACAAACAAAGTTACATTTGATGAGAAGATAAAAATAAATAGCTTACTCAACTTCTTAAAACTCCTTTTAACAAGTTGTTGGATTAAGGATTTTATAAACTCACATCATTTTCTGCAGACAGTTACCTTAGGTCTTAAGTTGAGCTTGATACTGCCTATGCAAATCCTTCCTCCTGATCTCATTGAAGTCCCCATGAGGACTTTTCTGTCTTTATAGCAATAAGGGGCAGCTTGCTGAGACTGGAGAAAAGCCAATGATGTGTCAGAAGTCTGTGAGAACCCCAAGGGCAAAGATGAGAAGTCTCACATGGGAAACCTGGAGAGAGAGGTTTAGTGCCACTTTTAAAATTAAGCTGCTATCAGACAAAGTAGCAGGGTTGGAAGAGGCTTCCTGTGACAGATAATTTGAGTTCTATAGGCTATTTTAGAACTGAAATGGTGACAAACCAAACTTGACTGACATTATTCTACTTTATTAAAACACCCTGTTGCTGTTGAATCGATTCCAACTCATAGTGACACTATAGGACAGAGTAGAACTGCCCCTAAGGTTTCCAAGGCTGTAAATCTTTATGGAAGCAGACTGCTACATCTTTCTGCTGCAGAGCAGCTGGTGGATTCGAACTGCCAGCTGTTTGGTTAGCAGCCAAGTTCTTAACCACTAATGCGCAAAAGTTGCCGTATGCGTACTGAATTAGAGTCTGTGCAACAGAGTGTAGGCTTCAAAAACATCCTTCCTTAGAGTTTTTGATTCTTCATGGAACAGCTATGCTGAGCTAGGAAATAAAGTTGCTAGAGATAAGAACTCCTCCTCTACTTTGTCAATATCTGTTGTGATCCAAATGCAAATCCATTTCGCTACTGTCTTTGTGGCTGTTGGCAGGAGCAAGGAGAGACATTGGATTGTGAACTACGAAATTGATGCATCTTAACCTTGCCAGAATGGTGTAGAACTTTAAACTTAGCTCCTAAATATGTTAAGCTCAGTCTCCACCCACAAAAAGGACACCGTGACAGTGTTAATTGTTATAGTCTTGATTTTGAACATAATAAAGGTTTACTTAAACATAACAGATACCAGTATCTTGGGCAGCTGAGATTATTAAAAAATAAATCTCGTATTTTCTGCAGTTTTCTTTTCTTCATATATAAGATAATAGACTATCAGATCATGTTTATGGAAGAAAACATCAAAATTAAGGCAGAGTTAGTATGGAACAATCACTTGTAAACATCATAATCTGGGGAGTCTGACATTGCTTCTGACATGGCTGAGTACATAATCGCTCTCAATCATGCTGATCACATTTTAGGTTTAGAGCTCATTTCCATACTACATAAGATTGCAGAAAATATCCCAGAGGGCAAATAAACACATCAAGAATAAAATAGAAGAAACCCTAAAAATTATTCTTTTATTCATTTGACTCATCTTTTTTTTTTTTTTTAATCTAATTTGAAATGTTACCTAAGCTACCAAATAGATTTCTCACAAGCACTTTAAAATAGAAACACAACCAGGACACTACTAACTAAAATAGTAACTTTCACTAATTTCCCTTTTGTAAATTATTCCACAGATTCCAACTTCAAGAGCACAGTTCCTAGTGTTATGGGGCCTTTGTTAGGGAGATACGTCAAAACGAGCATGCTATTTTAGAGAATTTTCACCTATCGGTTTATAGAACATGTAATTTGCCCAAGATTTCAACCATCCTTATTAATCAAGAAGCCCAATAAACCAAAAAACCAAAAAAACAAAAAACAAAACACACCCATCACCATGATGCTTTTCTTGTCCATTTCACAGTTTTATCTTTCTCATGGAATAACTAAACATTGTATCATCTGTTGAAATAATCCAACAAGTTATATAATCAAAAAAACAAACCAAACCCGTTGCCGTCAAGTTGATTCCGACTCATAGCAACCCTATAGGACAGAGTAGAACTGCCCCATAGAGTTTCCAAGGAGCGCTGGTAGATTCAAACTGCTGGCCTTTTGGTTAGCAGCCAAATGCTTAACTACTGCACCACCAGGGATCCGACAGTCCTGCTTAATCAATTGCCTCTCTGTCTCTTTTTTTAAATGTTGCCCTACATTTTTCTTGCGTTTGTTTCAAAAATTTCAGTCCACTTTATGTATCACTCTTTTATGACAAAAAGATTAATAAAAATTTCTGCACTTAGGCCAACAAATAAAAATATCTAGCAATTACCAGAAGTCCCCAGATTTTTTGCCAACTTGAGAAAGACAGAAGCCAGAGGAACGAATATTTTAAGAGCAAATCTGTAGGCAAGTAGTGACAAAATCCTTGTCCTTGAAGCTTGTATAAATAACTTTCTCATGTTTTTTTAACCTTTTCTCTCCCCACCTCAGTCCCCTTAGCAATGAGGCATGTCACTCCACTCGTTCACATCCATCTTTTTTTTATTGATGTCCACTTTGGTGTCTGTACAGGTCATCAATTTTGCTGCCTCTTAGGCAGCCGGTGGGAATGTACAAGTTAAGCCACTGGACTTTGTGTGTTGGGCTTGAGGAGGAGGAAAAGGGAGGAAGTGTCAGCTTTCCTTAGCACTAACAGTCCCAATCAGATACTGACACTGGGCCTCATAAATCTTGTGGATGACCCACGTGAACCCTGAGGCTCAGTGCTCACTGAAAACTGATCAGGCCTCTGCTTAGTTTAACAGGCCGTTCTCGGTGACAAGTGAAGGGTTCAACAAATGCACAAAACAGATATGTATTAGTTGAAAAACTAATGGCTTTTAAAAGAATGTTTGACAATTGTTTAAGGCTGTCTGTAGATCCATTATACTGATAAACGACTGACTTGGTAGATACCAAAATGGAGCTGGCTAGGAGAACACCAACTGAAAAGTTTGTTTTTCCCTTCACTCCTTTTTTTTTTTATTTTATTCTTTTTTTTGTTGTTGTTGTCATCTAGGTGTTGTCTCCATGATCAACACGTCCAGAAAACCTAGGAACTTACCTGTGCTGCATAAATTTCACCTTGCAGCCAAATTGGAACTAAAGAGACTCTGAGACTGCCCTCAGTGACCTGCAATTGACCGCCTGAACTTCTAAGTTAGGGTCAGCTGGGGCCCAGAATAAGAGGTCAAAAGCTGGTCAGCTTTCTCTAGCCCTAACATACTGAATAGGAAGACTTTATTGCTGTGATTTATGCAATTTGCCGAGACAGGTTAAGGAGACCTTAAAACACACCACAGGGCTCACTTGCAAGGGACACCCTCCACTTGGAAAATAAATTCTGATTGTCCAGCTGACATCTCTTGGGGATACGCCTTGAAGTATTTTACCCTCTGTGTCTACAGAGTCATTCCCACACTCGACCCCTGAACGTGACAGGGTTAGTGTTTCCAGATTTATTTAAACAATACAAATGTACCAAACGAAGCGCTTTCAAACCTGATTAATTGCGAAGGCAGACTAACCACTGGTAATGAATTATTTGGGGGAGCAGTAAACCCTTACAAAAGTTATATCTTAAATCAGTTGCTTCAGGGTTCCAAACACAATGAAAGCTACAATTTTAAACAATTCTAATGAAAGATTTTGGAATGTGGGTTTGTCTTTGAAGCTTGGTTTTTGTGAATTGTTGTCATTGGTACATTATCAAGTCTTTTTTGGGAAAATACAGATGAATTTTTTTTTAATTGAAGAATTAATTGGAGGTTTCTTAAAACTAAGTTTCTGTTCCTAGTCTGTGCAGTTGTCAGAAACAGATTGATAACTTATGACTTCCACTTCTACAGAAATTTGCAAGATGTGGTTGCTATTCTACGCTCAGCTTCCACATTTGTAGCAAACCAATAATGATAATTTAGTTTTTGTGATACAAGCCATGTTATAGTCCTGCATGTCAGTTTTACTCAGGTTGAAAGCAAAGAATTGAACCCAGGTCTTTTATGGCTGAAAAGCTACTTGGTGCTATAAACCTTTAAGCCACCTTTCTGTCTGTTTACAGGGAATTTAGTGCTTCTGGCTACATGTGTTCCTATAACTCAACTTGGCTTTGATCTAATAAACGCAATTCACAAGGTATTAGTCTATAATATGGTCTAATTTCGTTTGGTAAATGAGAGGAAAAAGCTAAAACTGAAAGAAATTTAGTCTGAAAAATGGCTAGTGTGTAATATTCAGCAGCTAATTTCCATGAAGGTTTTAAAGACACACTTTAAAAAGGAATATGCCTGCTCTAAATATGTATTTGTATGAGGGACTGAGATGGCTTCCTGGGCACACTGTTGGTTTATTAGGTAAATAATATACCAATCAAATTATTTGTATAATAAGCTCATCATTTGCCCAGCTCAAAGGTTATAAATTAATCCATGCTGTTGAAAGAAACTTCTGCACCAGTATCATTTAGCAGATTGAACTCAAGACATCCCCATGTTCTCAAGGTCACACTAATTTTGTTTCCTTTTCTTTAACACTGTCCAATGATGTATTTTCTTAAAGATGGTATCTAGCTATAAAAGGTACATCTTTGATGTGTCTTGAAAAACTTCTTACATAGTCTTTGAAAAATATGCAAATTCTATTTTGGGAAGATGGAGAGATGGAAAGGACCCTGGACCTTGTACCCTGTTATTGTACCTAATGCTTTGCTCCTGGTGGTGCAAACTCTACGCTTACCCAGGTTAGAGCTCCTGTGGATCTGAATGAGGCCTGTTAAGGGTCACTCAAGGTGAATTAAGGAAAGGACAAGAAGCTTCAAGCAGGGGCTCTCCCTGCTCATGAGACTGTCATAGCCTTTGTCTTCTCAGCAGCACAATTGACTTTTGCCAGTGGGTTCCCACACTTTAGTGTGGTTAAAATGTTGTTTTCCTGCTGCATTTAATCTGTTGTAAGAAGAGTATCTTCACTCTTGAACAATAAAAATTAAAGCTAATGTTCCCAGTTCACTGTAAATAGCTTTCTGGAAGCTCAGTTAATTAAATCTTCCATTATGAAGTATTTTCTATTACTAGAAGAAATTAAAAGTAGACAGGGATCACAGGGCAGCCATTAATGAGGTTACTGAAGATCCAAAGAGATGCTACATTATGAGATTGGTTTCAGAGAAAGTCTGTGGCTGAGCAAATCCCTAAAGGAATGCAAGTTCGCTGTACCAATGATCATTATTGATCTACGGGCATTTTTGGAAGCTCTTGTAGCAGTCAATGGGCAAGTCTATCTTTTGCTATTGGTACTAACAGTTGACTGATTCACGGATGACCTTGTTAAAAGAAATAAGCAGATTAATATTGAAAACGTGTTAGAAAATAATAAATTAGGAATTTAGTGCACTCTTGGTAGGTCCAGCTCACTTAAGGCAACTCATTCCTTCCCATTCTGCATAGCCAAAACCTCCTCAACTTTTCGTGTTATTTCTTTAATCCATGCCGATTTTGTCTGTGGGATTTCCTCAGTACTTACGTTCAAAACCATTTCTATATTGACAAGTATTTGGAAGAGTTGAATCCTTTCCAGTTGCTTTTCCTGCCAACACTGTTGGGGTTTTCTCTCTTTGGGTTAAAATTAAAATAGGAAAATATGGTCTTGATTTCTTATCACCAATGATATATATTTTTTACAATGTTAAGCATGATTACTTTAGGTTTTGTGGCCACGTTCCGACTCAAACAATTACACGTGAGTTCTTTTTTTTTCCAGAGTGGAATATAACTTTACTGAGAAGAGAATGGTTGTCTTAGCACTACTGGCAATAAATAATTGGCAGTTGAGTTCCAGATCTGATACACGGCAAGTTACTTACTCTTGTGCCCGACAGTTGCCTTTATCCCACAGCTGCAGGTCACCAACTGGGGCTGCAAGGATTGCCTCTCTTGGCTCTTCAAGAAGCGTTTTGCCCCTTGTGAATTTCTCAGCTCTGCAGTTTTAGGATCTCATATTTAACTTATCTAGGGAGTGTTGTCTAACAAAGAAAACAGTGCTTAAACTGAGAGAAGGTGAATTTTCCTGGAAAAATTACTATTAAAATATATCTGTTAATATTCAGTTCAACATTTTGAGGGCCTATAGTCACAACGAAAATAACTGCAATATTTCTCTATGTAACCTGACAATATGTTGATATACTTTTCATCATTTACTTTTGCTGAATAATAAAAACCAATATATTAAGACTTCACTATGCTTACTGTAATAAGTGGTTTTACTTATATTCTTGTTAATATAGAGATGGGTACCACTATTAACTCCATTGAACAGAAGAGGAAACTGAGGCACAGAGATTATAAGGCTCAAAGATAGTCATTTGTGCCGTTGAGATTTCAACCCAGGAAATTTACCTTTGAAATCTGTCCTCGTAACCATGTTGTAACACATCAAATAATAAATCAGTGGATAGTTGAAGTTCAGCTGGGCAGACTCTGGGTAAAATCAGGCAGTACAGAACTGCTTGGCATCTTCAGTGTCTGCTTCTGGTAGCTTCCCTTACATTCAGAAGCAGTCTTTTCTCCATCCACTCTTCTCTACCACCATTTAAGCATTACCTAGCAGGAAAAAATATGGTAGTCATCATTTATACGTTAATGAAATCCATTCACACTAACGTGACACTTTCTTTTAAGTAATTTACATTCATTCATTCATTCACTCCACAAATATTTATTAACTGTTTATTGTATTCCAGAAACCGTTTGTCTTTTCCCGCCTTCTTTTTGCCTTTTCTTTCTTTTTCTCTCTCTTTCCTTCCTTCCCTTTCCTCCCTTCCTTTACTTCTTTCACTTTCTTCCCACCCTCTCTTCTTCCTTCCTAAAGAAACAGAGGCCTCAGCAAACAGGTGGAAGAGATGGAAGGTCTTCTTGCTTTTGAAATCCTGGTAACCCACTGATTGGCCTCAAGATAAACTATTTTGGAAAGAAGACCAACTGGGACAGAAAGTCCCTCGTCCTCCAAGACCTGATCGTTCTAATCCCCTGGAGAGGCTTAAAAATACATGCAGGGCTCTCTGAAACCTTTACTACTATTCTTGATTTTATAGGCTTGCATTCATAGACAGGCAGTCAAGCTTTTCATTCAGGTGCTCCAAGCAGAGTGACCTCCAGTCATCAACTGGCAGTGCACTTGCCCTAACAGCTTAGGGGAAAAGTAAGGAGGCATTTTGGGCATATGTGAGTTTTGTTTTTAACTGTGCATATTACATGCATAATTTCAAATGAAAAATTAGTAGAAACTATCATATTTTACCAAAACTTTTATGGCAGCTATCCAGAGCATGAATCATCTCATTTAAAATTATCCCAAGTATGCTACAAGATTTGTGCTTTTAATGAAGCTGGCCCAACCCATGGGTTTAATGCAGATTCAGATCAGTTAAACTTGATGTTCTTTTCTGCCCTTGTTGTAAATTTTTTTTTAATTCTAATGCTCAAGGAACTTTTGTCAAACTTCTTGGTGACAACGAGATCAGAAAACCCACAGTTTTTTTTGGGCTCTATCTCTCTCCAGAGCTGGCAGGGAACAGGAATTGAAGAATGCAATTGGCAGAGCCAAATACACACAAAGACAATGGAATAACATTTCAAAAGAACAATTCCATGGGGCTTTTTGTTGAAAGTATTATTTTGTCTCCTTTTGGTGATTTACTGTTTTTTTTCTTTTTCTATATTTCACTCTAGAGCTTAGAAAATAACAGACTTATAAATAAGGAGATAAAAACACAACACTTCGTACATAGTATAGATCACCAAAACACACCCAAGAAAAGAATAAAATAATTAAAAAAATTAAAATTGGAATTTGTTGAAATGCTTTATTTATCTGATTTTATTTTGTATTAAACTTATGTATTGACAGCCACGCTTATTCAAGGAATGTTTTACGTTTCCTCAATAATACACAGAAAATACAACATGATGTCATAAATTTAAAAGTGGGCACAAAAGAAGAAGGAAAAACAAAGTTGGACAAAAAATGGAATAAAATAATTGAATAAAATATATACATGAAAAGATACACAACATAATTAGTACTTCCCAAACCAAACCCGTTGCCGTCAAGTAAGTCAATTCTGACTCATAGCAACTCTAGAGGACAGAGAAGAACTGCCCCGTAGGGTTTCCAAGGAGTTGCTGGTGGATTTGAACTGCTGACCTTTTGGTTAGCAGCCGACCTCTTGACCACTGCATCACCAGGGCTCCAATTAGCACATAGGGAAATTAAAATTAAAATCTCAATGAGATATTATCACACACTTGTTAGAATTTTTTTTTTTTTTTAAATTGTGCTTTAGATGAAAGTTTACAGAGCAAATTAGTTCCTCATTAAACAATACAAAGATTGTTTTGTGACATTGGTTGCCAGCCCTGCAACATATCAGCACTCTCCCCTTCTCTCCCTCGGGTTCCTCATTTCCGTTTGTCCAGCTTTCTGTCCTCTCCTGCCTTCTCGTCCTTGCCCCTGGGCTGGTGTGCCCATTTAGTTTCGTAAGCATGGTTAAACTACTTGTGTTATTGTTTGTTTTATAGGTCTGTCTAATTTCTGGCTGAAGGGTAGCCTCAGGAGTAAATTCTATACTGAGTAAAAAGGGTGTCCGGGGGAGACCCTCTCAGGGTTTCTGCAGTCTCTGTCAGACCAGTAAGTCTAGCCTTTTCTGTGAGTTTGAATTTATCTCCTGCTCTGTCCATGACCCTGTATTGTGATCCCTGTCAGAACAGTCAGTGGTGGCAGCACCATCTAGTGCTGGACTCAGTCTGGCAGAGGCTGTTACTTTTGTGGTCCATTAGTCCTTTGGACTAATCTTTTCCTTTTGTCTATGGTTTTCTTCATTCTCCCTTGCTCCAGATGGGATGGGACCAGTGGAATATCTTAGATGGTCGCTCACAAGCTTTTAAGATCCCAGATGCTACTCACCAAAGTAGGATGAAGAACATTTTTATAAATGATGTTATGCCAGTTGAGCTAGATGTCCCCTGAGACCATGGTCCCCAGCCCTCAGCCAGTAACTCAGTCCCTCAGGGAGTCTGGATGTGTCTATGAAGCTTTCATGACTTTGCCTTGGTCAAGTTGTGCTGACTTCCCCAGTATTGTGTACTGTCTTACCCTTCACCAAAGTTACCACTTATCTATTATCTACTTATTGTTTTTCCCTCCCCACCACTCCCTTCCCTCCTAATCATCAAATATTGTTTCTTTCTGTGTGTAAACTTTTTCATGAGTTTTTATCATAGTGGTATCATACAGTATTTATTCTTTTGTGATTGACTTATTTCACTCATCATAAAGCCCTCCAGATTCATCCATGCTGTGAGATGTTTCAGAGATTCATCATCGTTCTTTATTATTGCATAGTATTCTGTTGTGTGCATGTATCATAGTTTGTTTACCCATTCATCTGTTGATGGGCACTTAGGTTGTTTCCATATTTTTGCTATTGTGAATAATGCTGCAATGAACATGGGTGGGCATATGTCTATTCATGTGACGGCTCTTATTTCCCTAGGAAATATTCCTAGGAGTGGGATTGCTGGATCATATGATATTTCTATTTCTAGTTTTTAAGGAAGTGCCATTATTTTCCAGAATGGTTGTTCCATTTGCATTCCCACCAGCAGTGCATAAGAGTTCCAATCTCCCTGCAGCCTCTCCAACATTTGTTATTTTTTTTTTTTTTGATTCATGCCGGTAACGTTGGGGTGAGATGGTATCTCGCTGTAGTTTCAATTTGCATTTTTCTAATGGCTAGTGATCACGAGCATTTCCTCATGTGGCTGTTAGCCATCTGCATGCCTTCTTTGATGAAGAGTCTGTTCATATCTCTCGCCCATTTTTAATTGGATTACTCGTCTTTTTCTTGTAGAGATGTTGGATTTTCCCTTACAGATCAGACCTTTGTCAGATATATCATAGCCAAATTTTTTTTCCCCAGTCTGTTGATTCTCTTTTTATTCTTTTGGTGAAGTCTTTTGATGAGCAAAAGTGTTTAATTTTTAGAAGATCCCAGTTACCTAGCTTATCTTCTGGTGTTTGTGTATTGCTAGTTATGGTTTGTATCCTATTTATGCCATATATTAGGGCCCCGAGTGTTGACCCTATTTTCTCTTCTGTGTTCTTCACAGTTTTTGGTTTTATATTTAGGTCTTTGATCCATTTTGACTTTTTTTTTTGTGTATGGTGTGAGGTATGGATCCTGTTTCATTTTTTTTACAGTTGGATATCCAGTTTTGCCAGCACCATTTGTTAAAGGATTGTCTTTTTCCCCATTTAGTGGACTATGAGCCTTTGTAAAAAATCAGGTGACCATCTGGGTTCTCCATTCTGTTCCATTGGTCAATATGTCTGTGGTTATACACTACTAGCCTGTTTTGACTACAGTAGCTGTCTAGCAGATTCTGAGGTCAGGTAGTACGAGGCCTCCTACTTTGTTCTTCTTCAGTAATGCTTTACTTATCTGGTGCCTCTTTCTTTTCCATATAAAGTTAATACTTAGTTTTTCCATCTTGGTAAAGAATGCTGTCAGTATTTGGATTGGGATTGCGTTGCGTTTGTAGATTGCTTTGGGTAAAATTGACATTTTCACAATGTTGAGTCTACCTATCCATGAGCGTGGTATGTTTTTCCATTTATGTAGGTCTCTTTTAATTTCTTGCAGTAGTGTTTTATAGTTTTCTTTGTATAGGTCTTTTATGTCCCTGGTTAGATTAATTCCTATGTAAATTATTGTAAATGGTATTGCCTTCCTTCTCTTTATTGATGTATTGGAATCCAACTGATTTTTGTATATTTATCTTGTATCCTGCTACTCTACCAAATCTTTCCATTTGTTCAAGTAGTTTTCTTATGGAGTCTTTCCAGTGCTCTATGTTTAGTATCATATCATCTGCAAATGGGGATAGTTGTATACTTTATTTCTTTTTCTTACTTTATTGCTCTAGCTAGGACTTACAGCACAATGTTAAATTGGAGTGGTGATAAAGGGCATCCTTGTCTTGTTCTTATTCTCAGGTGGGAATGTTTTCAGCCTCTCTCCATTGAGAATGATGTTAGCAGTTGGTTTTGTATAGATGCTGTTTACTATGTTGAGAAATTTCCCTTCTATTCATATTTTATTGAGAGTTTTTATCAGGAATAGGTGTTGGACTTTGTCAAATGCCTTTCTTCATTGATTGAGGTGATTATGAGATTCTTTTCTTTTATTTAGGTAGTGGATTATGTTAATTAATATTCTAATGTTGAACCATCCTTGCATCTCTGATATGAATCCCACTTGGTTGTGGTGTATTATTATTTTTTAATATATGATGCTGAATTCTATGGGCTATAATTTTGTTGAGAATTTGTTTTTGTTTTTGTTTTTTTTTTTTGTTGTTGAGAATTTGTGCATCTATATTCATGAGAGATGTTGGTATGATTTTCTTTTTTTGTGGCGTCTTTGCCTGTTTTTGGTATCAGGGTTATGCTGGCATCACAGAATGAATTCAGAAATATCCCTTCTTTTCCTGTGTTCTGAAATAGTCTGAGTAGTACTGGTGTGAGTTCTTCTCTGAATGTTTGGTAGAATTCTCCAGTGAAGCCATTTGGTCCAGGACTTTTTTTTTTGTTGGGAGTTTTTTTTTTTTTTTAATTATTTTGTTTTATTTTTATTACCTTTTCAATCTCTTCTCTTGTTATGGGCCTGTTCAGATTTTCGACCTCAGTTCGTGTTAGTTTAAGTAGGTAGTGTGTTTCTAGAAATTTGTCCATTTCCTCTAGGTTTTCAAATTTGTTGGAGTACAGTTTTTCATAGTACTCTCTTATGATCCTCTTTTTTTCTGTTCGGTCAGTTGTAATGTCATCCATTTCATTCTTTATTTGGCTTATTTGCTTCCTCTCTCCTTTTTTTTTTTTTGTCAGTTTGGCCGATGGTTTGTTCATCCTTTCAAAGAAACAACTTCTGGTCTTGTTGGTTCTTTCTATTGTTTTTCTATTCTCTATTTCATTTATTTTTGCTCTGATCTCTATTATTTCCTTTCTTCTGGTGGCTGTGGGCTTCTTTTGGTGTTCTCTTTCTATTTGTTCAAGTTGTGTAGCTAATGTTTTGATTTTATCCCTTTCTTCTTTTTTGGTGTGTGCATCTATTGCTTTAGCTGACCTCTGAGCATTGCCTTTGCTGTGTTCCAAAGGTTTTGGTGTGATATCTTTTCATTCTCACTTGATTCTAGGAATTTTTTGATTCCATCTTTGATTTCTTCTATTATCCAGTGGTTTTTAAGCAGGGTGTTATTCAGTTTCTATGTATTTGATTTTTTTTCTTTCCTCTTCCTGTTATTAATTTCTACTTTTATGGTGTAGTGATCAGAGAAGATGCTTTATATTATCTCAAGTGCTTGGATTTTGTTGAGGGTTGCTTTGTGGCATAAGATGTGGCCTATTCTGGAGAACATTCCATGTGCATTGGAAAAGAATGTATAGTTTGCTTCCGTTGAGTGGAATGTTCTATATATGTCTGTGAGGTCCAGCTGGTTGATTGTGGCCTTTAGATCTTCTGTGTCTTTGTTGAGTTTCTTTCTAAATGTTCTGTTCTTTGCTGAGAGTGATGTGTTGAAGTATCCTACTATTATTGTGGAACTGTCCATTTCTCTTTTCAGTGCTGTTGGAGTTTGTTTTGTGTAAGTTGGAGCCCTGTCATTAGATGTTTAGATATTTATTATGTAACCATTGTGGTGGATTGTCCCTTTAATCATTATATAATATCCTACCTTGTTATTTATGGTGGGTTTTGTTTTAAAGTCTATTTTATCTGAGATTAGTATTGTCACTCCTGCTCTTTTTTGGTTGTTATTTGCTTGATATATTTTTTCCATCCTTTGATTTTTAATAAATTTGTGTCTTTGTTTCTAAGGTGTGTCTCTTGTAGACAGTATAGTGATGGGTCATGTTGTTTTTATCCATTCTACCACTCTCTGTCTCTTTATGGGTGCATTTAAGCCACTTACATTCAGTGTGATTATTGATAAGTGTGAGTTTATTGATGTCTTTTTTTAGTGATCTTTCTTCGTGCTGACATTTTCTTTGTTCCTTTTACTCTCCTATGCTGAGTTCCTTTTGTTTGTGGATTTTCTTTTCGTTTCTATCCTTTTTGTAGATTTTGTGTTTACTGAGACTTAATGTTCTTCTTTATTTTGATGAGTAGGTTTGTTAACTTTCTTTGTAGTTACCTTGAAATTTACCCCCATCTTCCTAAGTTTAAACCACTCTTTCATTACTTGATATTGCCTTGACTTCCTCACATTTGAAAGTTCTATACATACACCGTTTATTTCTCCTTTTATTGTTCTGACATTGTTGTCATTTACAAATTGACATCTCTGGTTCCCTGTTGTAAATCTTTTAGGTTTGTTTTATTCTTGAGAGTTCATCATCTAAGTTGGTATCTGACTGATGCTGTCCTGTGTCCTAGATTCAGGCTATTGTCTGATTTTTTGGTTCTCTAACCAAAGGACTCAATATAATAATTCTTGTAAGTTTGGTTTGGTTTTTACATATTCCCTTAATTTCTATTTATCTGGAAATGTCCTAATTTTACCATCATATTTGAGAGTTTTGCAGGATATATTATATTTGGTTGGCATTTTTTTCATGGTTTTATGTATGTCTTCCCATTGCCTTCTTGATTTCTGCCCAGTAATCAGAGTTTAGTCTTATTGTTTCCCCTTTGTATATGACTTTCTGTTTTTCTTGACCTGCTTTCTGGATTCTTTCTTTATCTTTAGTTTTGGCGAGTGTGATTATATGTCTTGATGACTTTCTTCTGGGGTATATCCTATATGAGATTCCTTGAGCTTCTTGGATGGTCAGCTTTTCATCTTTCATGACATTAGTGAAGTTTTCTGTCAGCAGATCTTCAGTGATCCTCTCTGTGTTTTCCATTTTCTCCCCCTGTTCTGATCACATGCAAATTTTTGCTCTTGACTGTATCCCACATAGTTCTTAGGTTTTCTTCATTATTTTCTCTGATTTTTCTTCAAACAAAGTGATAACCAAGGATTTGTCTTCAGTTTCACTGATCCTGTTTTCCATTGTTTCAAATTTGCTCCTAAACTCTTCTACCGTGTTGTCCATTTCTGAAATCTTGTTGCTTATCTTTTGGATTTCTAACTGATGTTTTTGTATGGTTTCTAATTATTTATTTTGATATTTTGTTCTTGTATTATTTTCCTGAATTCTACTGTTGCTTTGTCTGTGTTTTTCCTGATACTGTCTGTATTTTCCAAGATTATGTCTATTTTCTCCTTAGTTTTGTCTGTGTTTCGTCCAGAGGTCTGTGTTGGTCCTGCTCGGGGGCATGGCGCTCTGTGGGGCAGGGCTGGGTATGGCACAAAATCCAGGGGTCTGTGCTGGACCCACACAGGGGTCGAGTGGTGGTGCAGAGTGGAGGTCTGGGGGTCCAGGTGTCCATGCCAGTGCTGTTTGGGAGCATGGCACTCAGTGGGACAGGACCTAGGTGTGGCATGGGGTGGGTTCTGGGTTTCTGCGCTGGTGTCTCTCTGGGGCAAGGTGTTTGCTGGTGCAGGGCCTAGAGATGGTGCAGAACAGGCTCCAGGAGTCTGGAGGGCTGCGCAGGCATGGCTTGGGGGTGTGTTGCTTAGAGGGAGGGCCTGGAGGTATGGGGTGGGGTCTGGGGGACCAAGCTTGTTTAGCTCTGGGGCAAGGTGTTCACTGGGGTTAGTGCTAGGGGTTGGAATGGGGGGAGGATCCGGGGTCCGGAGGTCCCCGTCAGTGCCACTTAGTGATGTTGTGCTCAGCAAAGTGGGGCTGTGGGGTGGCACGGGGCAGGGCACAGGTGTCTGGAGGTCCACACAAGTGCCTCTCGGGGGCATGGTGCTTGATGGGCACTGCAGAGCAGCAGAGGGAAGGGAGAGGATGTGCTGTGTGGAGCAGATGCTGTGTCTCCTGTTGAGAGCTCTGTGAAGTTGTCTTCCCGCACTCCTTGTTCAGGATTGTTGGTGGCTGTCCTCCAAGATGAAGAATGTATGTCACATTAGGTGGCAGGGGACCTCCACTCCGTAGCTCTCCTCAATCTCTGTTCTCTGTCAGGTTCTTCTTCCATTCGGTGCTTGAGCTAGTTCTTTATCCCTTTATTTGATGCTTAGGGTTCCAGTATTGACATTTGTATCTGTTTTACTTAGTTTTTTGGGTCTTTACTGCAGAGGGACGGCATGGTGCTTCTGTCTATAGTGCCATGTTGACTCCACTTCCTGTTAGAATTGTTTTAATAAAAATAATGACAATAAGAAGTGCTGGTGAGAACATGGAACAATTGGAAATGCCCTGCACTGCTGGTGGGAATGCAAAGATGGTACATCCACTCTGGAAAACAGTTTGGCAGTTTCTTACAGCATTAAAAATATACCTACCATATGAATCAGCAATGCCACTCCCGTTATTTATAGGAACGAAAACTTATGCATGCACAAACACCTCATACATGTTTATAGCAGTTGTATTCATTATTGCCCCAAACTGGAAACAACTCAAATGTCTGGGTCAATAATGAATAAACAAATCGTGGTACATGCATACCATAAATACTATTTGGCAATAAAAAGCAGCAAACTAGTGATACATGTAACTACTTTGATGAATCTCAAAAGCATTATGCTGAGTGAAGAGAGCCAATCTCAAAAGGTTACATACTGTATGAGTCCATTTATGTGACATTCTCAAAAAGACAAAACCATCGTGATGAATAACAGCAAACTTTGCCAGGGTTTGAGGTGGAGGAAGATGTTACTGTAAAGGGATAGTATGAGGAGCTGTTTAAGATCAATGGAACTGTTTTTTATCTTGCTTGTGGTGATAGTTACACAAATCTATACATCTGTTAAAATTCATAGAATTGTACACCAAATTAAAAAAAATTACAATTTTGAAAAAGATTTAAGTTTCAAATCTGGCTCTAGGCATTCTAATGTGAAAAATTAAATTTGTTCAGTCACACGATTTGTAAGATACGCAAGTGAGAAAAAAATACTGGCAGTTCTGTGGAAGTTCAAGTACTATTTGTGATGGTACCAGATGTGCCTTCACAAACAGGACAAAGTGTTATGCACAGAATAAGGTCTTATATGAACAACAACAAGTTTCACCAAAATGTTTCTCTTTAAGTCCCTTAATATAGGCAGTTGTAATCACATCAAAATACAATAAAATAAAACTAATTTGAGGTGTGTCAACTCCATGTAAAAAATCTTGCTCATTTTGCTTAATCCAGGAGTAAAATTTAGCAAAATCTTCAAGGAATAATTCATACATATGCTGTTATTGTTTTGTGTCTTCGAGTCGATTCTGACTCATAGTGACCCTATATGAGAGAGAAGAACTGCCCCCATAGGGTTTCTAGGCTGTAATCTTTATGGGAACAGATTTCCAGGTCTTTTCTCCTTTCAGTTAGCAGCCCAGTGTTTAACCACTGTGCCACCAGGTCTCCTTTTCATACACACACACACACACAAACACACACATACACACATATGTGTATATACATACATACATATATGTATATACACACATATATGTATACATATATTCATATATACATATTTAATTAGCTTTCAAATGATATTAACTTACAAAGACTACTTTTAATAATAACAAACATAAAACATGCAAAGGGTGGAAGAGGCAAGGGTGAAATGCAAGGTGTGGGTATAATGGCATAAAGATATAAAGCTAATTTAGTGGCATCCATATCATCTCATAGTAATCATAGTATTTGTGACTATATGTGTGCCTTTATAAAATACCAATTTTCAACAGCATTTTAACGTCAGAGATTTTAAATAAAAGCATAATGTTCTAAATACATGATAAATGTTCAATCCAATTTACGAATTTAAATTTCCTGTTCATCCACTTCTCTTCAAAACAGCATAATTCACAAATTTAACCCGGGAAAAGCATAACAATAAAATAGAAGATACTTTACACCTTAAGTGCTTTTTTCCTTGTGGTTTGTTACATTGCGCAAGGGACACAACCCTTTTGGTTAATGCTTGACATTAACTAATTCTTGAATATCATTTATTTGAAGACATAAATGTGTTTCCTTTTGCTAGGTGACACATCTGGAGAAATTCAGTACTTTACTCTTTTGGGTAGAAGCAGTGTTGAAGAAAATTATATAGTCCATATTACATCTGTTGGAATTATCAAATCTCTTGGAATTATCCAAGAGATTTTTGGCAAATTAGGAGAGGTATGTTGTAGTACAATGTTGTTGTTAGGTGCCGTCGAGTCAGTTCCAACTTATAGCGACCCTATGTACAACAGATAAAATGCTGTCCAATCTTGTACCATCCTCAAAATTATTGCTATATTTGAGCCCACTGTTGCATCTACTGTGTCAATCCATCTTATTGAGGGTTTTCCTCTTTTTTGCTGACCTTGTACTTTAACAAGCATGATGTCCTTCTCCAGGGTCTGTTCCCTCCTGATAATATACCCAAAGTGTGTGAGACCAAGTCTCACCATCCTTGCTTCGAAGGAGCATTCTGGCTGTACTTCTTCCAAGAAAGATTTGTTTGTTCTTCTGGCAGTCTATGGTATGTTCAATATTCCTCATCAAGACCCTAATTTAAAGGCATCATTTATTTGGTCTTCCTTATTCATTGTCCAGGCCTCACATGCATATGAGGTGATTAAAAATGTCATAGCTTGGGTCAGGCGCACCTTAGTCCTCAAAGTGACATCTTTGTTTTTTTAACACTTTAAAGAGGTCTTTTGCAGGAGATCTTCCCAATGCAATGCGTTGTCTGATTTCTTGACTGCTGCTTCCATGGGCTTTGACTGTGGATCCAAGTAAAATGTAATTCTTGACAACTTCAATATTTTCTCCATTTATCATGATGTTGCTTATTGGTCCAGTTGTGAGGAACTTTGTTTTCTTTATGTTGAGGTGTAATCCATACTGAAGGCTGTAGTCTTTGGTCTTCATCAGTAAGTAAGTACTTCAAGTCCTCTTCACTTTCAGCATTAAGATTGTGTCATCTGCACATTGCAGGTTGTTAATGAGTTTTCCTCCAATCCTGAAGCCAGGTTCTTCTTCATGTAGTCCAGTTTCTCGGATTATTTGCTCAGCATACAGACTGAATAAGTATGGTAAAAGGATACAACCCTGACGCACACCTTTCCAGATTTTAAACCATGCAGTATCCCCTTGTTCTGTTCGAATGACTGCCTCTTGGTCTATGTACAGGTTAGACACGAGCACAATTAAGTGTTCTGGAATTACCATTCTTTACGATGTTATCCATAACTTGTTAGGATCCACACAGTCGAATGTCTTTGCATAGCCAATAAAACACAGGTCAATATCTTTTTGGTATTCTCTGCTTTCAGTCTAGATCTATCTGACATCAGCAATATGCTGTTATTTAAAACCTATGTAGTACAATAGGACAATCCTAATATATATCTATATGCACACACAGGTTTGAGAATCATGCAATAATTGAAAATTTTATGAGTATTATGTGATTAAGAAACATTCAATAAATATTCTTTCATAAATTTTAAAATATTTATTTCAGATGCCATTCCTTGAGTACTTCAGTAAACATTACTGATGTTTTAAAACTCCTTTGGAATTATTTGAGAATCTGCATATCTAAAAGATTAGCTCTCTGCAACTCTATCAAATCTTTCCTAGGCGTCAATTTCTTGACTTGTGAATCACTGCTAATCACGATATTCCTTAATACTTAAATTTTATCACTTCTAACCATATACACTCCTTGCCAATATGTCCTAAATAGATCCATTGTGTTTTATTGACTTTTTTTTGGTGGTTAGCAAATTCATTCCTGCAAGGGAATTGGACACTTAAATCTTTCAGGTTACTTGGGTACCATTTGACACTTTGAAGAAATAATATAACCTTGAGGCCTAAAATCAAATTTTTTGTATGGAGAGTATTTTATAAGATTTAGGGTGAGCCAGTATAAAATAAATGGTGGCTGTTTTAGAATTTCAGGACAATGACAGTTCAAAATGAATGCTAATTTATTCGTTGAGCTCAATGAACATATTTCCAGAAATATATGCAGCATATAATAACTAAAACTACAATGATATTTATAAATCATATCTAAGAGCTACATTTTATTAGTTACTCTTTCTCTTACCTTAAAAAAAAAACAAA
Organism: Trichechus manatus latirostris; assembly: GCF_000243295.1. Lineage (NCBI taxonomy): Eukaryota > Metazoa > Chordata > Mammalia > Sirenia > Trichechidae > Trichechus > Trichechus manatus. The sequence continues at coordinate 8,270,952 of NW_004443968.1, read as the reverse complement.
AACAGTTGCTGTGGAGTCATTTCTGACTCATGGTGACCTCATGTGGTCAAAGTAAAACTTTGTTCTGTAGGGTTTTTAATGGCTGATTTTTGGAAGTAAATCCCCAGGCCTTTCTTCTGAGGCATCTCTGGGTAGACTTTAACCACCAACCATTTGATGAGCAGCTGAGCACATTAAATGTTTATACCACCCAGGGACTCCTTTTCTTACCTTACACCTGTTTAAAAACCTTCAGTGGTTTCTCGTTGCCCTAAGGAGAAAATCCCAAATAGTTAGAATGACATAAAATACTTTCTAGGGTCTGTGCCCTGTTTACTTTTTTAGCCAAATCATGTCTCACTTGCCTATACAAACCCCATAACATAGTGGTTCCTCGCTGATGGAAGTAGAGGTTTGTACATGCTGTTCTCTCCCCCTAAAATGCTCCCTCCTCCCCTGTCTGGCTGACAACCTCCTAAAAGTTCATCAGGACTTGAAGCTTACGTGATTGCTGTGAAATTGCCTTCTTCTATGGCACACTTGGGCAAGATGCATGTCTTGCTCCACTGCATCCTGTGTCTTACTCTAAAGAGAGACTGTGACATTGTTTTTAACCATTCATTTACTTGCCAGTTGCCCCTACTACACTGAATTTTTGAAGAATAGGAATTTAATTTTTTTTAGTTTTTGTATCTTCCAATCCTATCATACTGTCTCATATATACTTGATGCTCAATAAATGTTTGTTGACTTAATTAAATGTGTGATGGTGGTAATGGTGGTGGTGGGCCAGTGCTCATGGTGAGGGACAGGAAAGGTAAACCCTAAACAGCTAATAGCCCTCTGAGAGCTAATCTGAGAAGACTCAAAACTGTGAGAAAGATATCACAGATGAGACTGTTGACTGGACTTCATGTAGTCAGTGAACAGTGGTATTTTTATGGCTGTGTAGACATATGGGAGCCCTGTGGTATAGTGGTTAAGAGCTCGGCTGCTAACCAAAAGGTTAGCAGTTTGAATCCACCTGCCGCTCCTTGGAAACCCTACGGGACAGTTCCACTCTGTCCAATAGGGTATCTATGAATTGGCATTGCTGGATGCTACTAGAAGCTGAAAGATACAAAGAGGGAACTTCTCCTAGACCTGATACCCCGAATTTGGACTTCTAGCCTCCTGAACTGTGAGACAGTAAGTTTATGTTCTTTAAAGCCACACCCTTGTGGTATCTTTAGTTACAGCAGCACAGTGTGACTGAGACACATATTATCATCTAACATCCTAAACAATTTAGCTATTTATTCTATTATTTATTTTCTGTTTCACTTTTTAGAATGTAAGCTCCTTGAAGCCAGGGATCTCTGTCTGGCTCATTAATATAACCCAAATACCTACCTGGACCACTGCCTGGAACTTGGTAGAGGCTTGACAAATATTTGTTGAAAGAACAAAGGGAAGGTCATGGCCAAGAGCATTGTCTGGGTGGGGTGTAGGATGAAAACTTCGGGACAACAAGCAGTCACCAGATTCTTGATGGAGGGCAGCAGGAGGCAGACAGAGTTTTACAGACAAAGTCATTCGCTTGCCCTTCCATTTTGTATTAGGCCTGACCCTGCCTTTAAGTTAATGAACATTTATGGAGAAAGATTTTAATCTACTTCAAAATAATTTATATACTAGATAGACTTATGGGCCTGACCATGCTTCTGACAAATGAGAGATTTCTGCCTTTGAGTTCTGCTATGCAAACATGGCAGATAGTTATATAAACATAGTACTTAAGAACTATGTTTGGCAAAGCAGCAAGAAATATCCTTGCAAGGACTTTCTGCACTTTTCCTTACAAGAACCATAGAATTGTACACAAACATGATTTCTCTTCCCTTCAAACCTGTAAAAAATGAGTCTCTATTACCAAGTTCACCCCATCCAACCAGATTTCCAAACTGATCAAACTTTCTTGCTCTTATACCAGTAGGACAACATAGACTAACTTGATGTTTATTAACTTCATACTTAGGAAAAATATATTTGAGATCTATTCTTTAATATTGATAAAGCCTTTGATATTTACTTAACTCTTGAAAATCTGGAGACTCATTAAGTACAAAAAGGAAGGATGAAATTATGGAAATGTCTTGAAACCATGTTAATTAATACATTACATTTAAGAGAAAGTTGCTGAAATTTTCATACAGTAGAAAATAATAACTGAGTAGAGTTTAAAACTCAATTGTATCACACTTAGAGGAGGCAATATAGCTTTTAAGGTCAAACTTGAGGTCATAAGGAAGATAATATAGACTTTATTCTCAAGCACAGCTGCCAAGAATGTGTTCAGCCTATGAATAAACAGATAAAGAAGGATCTTTTGTTTCTTCCACTGTTACTCTTGCTCTTTGAATCTTTACATGAGTTCTCTGCCTACACTTCCTCTAAGTTGATTTCTCTCAAAAGATGGTTTTACACAGCATTTTTCCTCCTACACCACCCACTCTACTCTTCAGTCTTTATTCTTTTTAAGAGAAGATTAAGGGAAAGAGAATTAATCATATACAGTCCACATTCTCATCTTCTCAATGAAATTATTTAGGCTTATTGAAGTCCACTTTATCCATTTTTAGTTGTGAAGATTATTTACATTTCATTAAAATTTCTTATGACTCTTGTTACTTTGGCATTCATATCTTACATTTTATAGAAAGATCTCTATTTTATATCTAGTGGTATAGACTTCAAGTATCTTGGAAATGACTATTTAAAGCATTAAATCAGAAAAAACAAAAACAAAAACAAAACTGTGGGTTGGTGGGGTCATGAGACATATGGCTTGAATCAGAGGGCTGCAAAACTTGTTATTCAAATAACTGGAAAAACTGGGAAAGCTTCATTCTCTCCATGAATTGTAAAGAGTGCACAAACTTAACCCACTGAACACAGTCTGAAATGGTTCTAATTCCCTTATTATCAATGAAGGTAGATCAGAGAATGCAGAGAGAATTTTACCTTGGGGAAATGTACTGCTGTGCATTTTCAGTAACTGTATAGTCCATTTCTGCCTCTCTGCTTGAAAATTAACAACATGTTAAGAGAACTATTGCCTATACGTGTGGCACTGTCTGCTTAGGATTAGGCCATTAAATACTGATGGTGATAATCGTTCCTGTGCTTGAACATCAGAAAGATGGAACTAAAAGTAGTTTAACTGGCATTTGCCTTTATGCTTGGTAAATAGAGAGCCGGATTTCAAAGTATGAAGGATAAGTATTACCATGTACTCAGTTCCATAGCCAAAGCGTCACTGATCAGAAAGTGTGGTTTGTAAAAATGTTATAGTAAAATTTAAATGAAACAATTTTCAGCTTAGCTTTGTAGTTAAAATGTTGAAATTTACTGAAACAGTATGTGATACAACTGTGCCTTTATAACAGGCAAACATGATTTCTTGCTATTGGTCTATTTTTTTATTTTAAACTGTATTCCCATGTGTTAAGGTAAAGATTGCTGTAATATTAGTTCATTTTTGAATCTAAAGGATTTCTTATTACTTTTACCAAATAACACCTCAGGTAAACCTGCTGATTGAATAAAAATCTCTAGAACTTATTCTGTTCCATTGCAGTTTATCATGTCAGTGTCTCTCTTCCTGACCAGATTGTGAGTTTCTTGAAGGACTACGTCGTGCATCTTATCTGATAGAACTAAGCATTACTAGCCTTGAAATACCAATCTGGGCCCTCAGGAGGCTTCGATTATTGGTAAAAACATGAGCCTAGGTGACATGTTCGAATCTAGGCTGTATCCCTGACTAGCATGTGATTTTGGGCAGAGTATTTAAAATGTCTAACCTTTAAATTTACATTAGTAAAATGGGGATAATGATCCCTACCTCATAGAGCTGTTCTGAGAATTAAATAAACAGAACAATGCATTTAAAGTATCTATCCACAGTGCTCAGACCCTTGTAGAATCTCAACAGCAGCAATTTTTTTTTTTTTTAATAATATACAAAAGGAATTTGAGCTATTTCAAGAACTTATCTAGTGGGTCTGTCTATTTTTTAATCAAAATATGTCATAAAGCAAATAACGTTCAGAATGCGGCAACATTACTGGGGGATTATTTAACTAAAATGACTTTCAATGGTACTTATTTTAGCTCTAACTTTTATATATACGTTTTTGTTGTTAGTTGCCATTGAGTCAATTCCAGCTCATGGTGACCTTATGTGTGAAGAGTAGATGTTGTTAGTTGCCATTGAGTCAATTCCAGCTCATGGTGACCTTATGTGTGAAGAGTAGAACTGCTCCATAGGGTTTTCAAGGCTGTGATCTTTTGGAAGTGGATTGCGAGGTCTGTTGTCTAAGGTACCTCTGGTTGGGTTCGAACCACCAACCTTTCAGCTAGTAGTCGAGCATGTAATAATTCGCGCCACCCAGGGACTTAGAGTATATAATATTCGAAGCCTGTGTGGTACTGATGATTTGCTGGATAAACTAAGCCAACTGGAAAATAAATCAACACATCTCATGATTCGGTGAATATGAATATTACACCAAATCCAATTCAATTCTAATTTTATAGAAGCTAATTTTATAGAATCAAACAAATGATTTTTTTTTAAACTTCCAGGTAAATTATTTCGTACTGAGACCAAATGTACACAACATGTGAAAATATAAGAATGAAATAGATGTTTAAATAAATATACAAGAACTTTGGAATTCCTGGAGCCCTGGTGGTGCAGTGGTTAAGAGCTACAGCTGCTACCCAAAAGGTCAGCAGTTTGAATCCAACAGCTGCTCCTTGGAAACCCTACGAGGCATTTCTATTCAGTCCTATAGGGTTTCTATGAGTCAGAATTGACTCAACAGCAACGGGTTAGGAATTTCAGTGAGTTTTTTTTTTTCCCCACCTTTGAAGGCATCATTTAGGAAGGCTTTTTGCTTATTTCAACAATAAAACTGAGCTTTAAAATATTTGAGGACCTATCTTCATACTCAGTTAATTAAACATCTAAGAAAACTAGTGTCACTGTATCGGAGCCACACTACGTTTTTCTGTTTGTTAGTTTTACTCGGTTTGGCCCTTGAATATTTTTGTTAGAAATAATACAAGACTTTTTGTTTCCAAGTATTGAACTCACTCTCAAGGGATATGACTTTCCACTGTGAACTTTGAAAACAGTTCCAAAGAAAGCCTCAAAAAGCTTTTTGAGTGCTTTGGATCAAGGTTGAGCTTCTCAAGGTGGACACCTTTATGTCTGACATCCTGCAATCTAAAGCTTCTGCCCCCTCTGGCAGAGTGTCCTGCACAAGTCTCCCTGGTGCTATCCTATTTCTTTTGGTGGCATGCTAGGTAGATCTATCTGCTGTTGTGTGTTTCCCAAGGTTCACAGATTTATGGCACTGTTTGATTTTTGCTTTTCATATATACTAGAATATTTCCTTCTGCTGACCCTGTTTGAGTGTGCCACATTTTAGCTGACTGTCAGCTAAATTCTCATGTGCTGACTACTGCTAAGCCTTCTTGTCTTCATCCTTTGCTTTGGTGGTTACATCCACATACCTATCTCTCCAAATTTCACCCAGTTAGATTTGGTTCTGTTATTTTAGCCAGTTAAGATTTCTTGTAGTTTCTGATATTACCAATGCAATGCAAGGGAGGCGATGTAGCTTGGTAATTAAACAAGGGTCCTGAGAGTGGATTGTCTGTGTTCAAATCTTGGCTTTGCGGGTTCCTTGCTGTGCTTCTTTGGAATACTTACCTCCCTGAGCCTCACTTTCTTTTTCTTAAAATGGAGGTTTTGATGGCACCTAGGTCCTTGTGAGATTAAATGAGACTATACGTTTAATGCCCTCAGCAGAGAGCCTGGCACATGCCAGGTGTTCACTGCGACAATTACAGAGCATCTATTTCCAGGAAGCAACAACGTACCTCAGCAATGGCGGACTTTTGTGCAAAATTTATATAATCAAAATTTAGTTGCCCAAAATGTTGCTTTATTTTGGGAATGCCATGAAGGTGGATTTCATATCTTTTATCTTTGAGTGAGGTCAAATCTAGCATCAGCTGGTTTTCACTTAAGAAAGTGACCCAAAAGTTACAGCTGCACATTTCTACTCTGTTTCTTGTTTTTTAAACTAGATTTTCTGAAGTCCTTACATTTTGTTGTTGTTGTTCTTCGGTTATGACTCATATCGATCCTATGTACAGCAGAACAAAATACTGCCAGTTCTGCACCATCCTCACAATTGTTGTTATGCTTGAGCCCATTGTTGTAGCCACTGCAGTCCAGCTCATTGACGGTCTTCCTCTTTTTCATTGACCCTGTATACAAGTCTTTACATGAGGTTATTTAAAATTTCATTTTTTTGTTGTTGTAAAAATATATAGAACAAAACTTTTGCTATTTCAATATTTTTTACATGTACAATTCAATGGCATTAACTATGTTCATCATGTTGTACAACCATTACCACTATCCGGCTGCAAATTTTTACATTACTCTTAAAAAAAAAAATAAAGCTGCCGTCTAGTTGATTCTAACTCATAGCGACCCTATAGGACAGGGTAGAACTACCTTATAGGATTTCCAAAGAGCAGCTGGTGGATTTGAACTGCTGACCTTTTGGTTAGCAGCCTAACGTTTAACCACTGTACCACCAGGGCTCCACATTACTCTTAACAGAATCGATATTGCATTCTTGATCTCATTTGATAGTGGAAATATGTAGACTTTCGGTAGAAGAAAGAGAGTCACTGAATGGATTTCAGCAACATTAATTTGGTTCAGCTAAAAATGACAACATCTATGGCCACACTTCCATTCAGCCTCCAACTCTGGCATTTCCAAAGGATAAGAAAACAGTTTCCATAGAGTTGATTGTTACTCCTGGTGACCCCATGGGTGTCAAGTAGAACTGTACACCATAGGCTTTTCCATGGCTGATTTTTTGGGCCTAGATCAGCAAGCCTTTCTTCTGAGGTGCCTCTGGGTGGACTTGAACCTCCAGCATTTCAGTCAGCAGCTGAGCACTTATCCCTTTGCAGTATTCAGGAACTCCTCCCAAAGGATTGTTGTCACTGTCACGAGCCATTGAGTCGATTCTGACTCATAGTGATCCTATGTGCAACAGAATGAAACACTGCCCTCACAATCTTTGCTATGCTTGAGCCCATTGTTACAATCACTGTGTCAATCCATCTCATTGAGGATTTTCCTCTTTTTAACTGACTCTCTACCTTACCAAGCATGATGTCCTTCTCTAGGCACTAGTCCCTTCTGATAACATCCAAAGTACGTGAGAAGAAATCTTGCCATCCTAGCTTCCAAGGAGCACTCTGGCTATACTTCTTCCAAGACAGACTTGTTTGTTTTCCTGGCAGTCCCTGGTATACTCAGTATTCTTCACCAACACCATACTTCAAAGACATCAATTCTTCTTTGGTCTTCCTTTTGCATGCATATGAGGCAGTTGACAATATCATGGCTTGAGTCCAGTGCACCTTAGTCCTCAAACTGACATGTTTGCTTTCCAACACTTTCAACAGGTCTTTTAAAACAAGTTTTCCCGGTGCAATACCTTGTTTGATTTCTTGATTGCTGCTTCCATGGGCATTGATTGTGGATCCAAGTAAAATGAAATCCTTGACAGCTTCAATAGGACAAGGTAAATCCAAAAGGAACAAATTGATTAAAATTGAATAGAAATGCATTCTGGCCTACATCAAGTGGAGAATGACAAATTTATTTCTTTTGGACCATATTTAGATTTCTTTGTACCTACTTCTCTGAAACGTCTCAGGAAGGAGGAACCATTATGTGACCGAAGAGCAAACCAAACCAAACAAGTTGCGGTCTAGTCACCTGCTACTCATGGCAACCACACATGTGTCAGAGTAGAATGGTGCTCACTGGGTTTTCAATGGCTGATTTTTTGGAAGTAGATTTCCAGGCAATTCTTCTGAGGAACTCTCAAATAGACTTGAATCTCACCTTTCAGTTAGCAGCCAAGCACATTAACTGCTTGCACCACCTAGGGATTTTAGACAGAGGAGAGAGTAGCATAAATACTGTGGATAGATTCTATGGAAATGTTCCATGTGTCCATCTTAACAGATCTTCATAGTGGAATGAGTCATATTTTCACTTATTTTTAGTTACAGTTATTGACTAAGCTAAGAGTGCTGCTTAAGACATTTTAAAGACAAATACTAAGACTGGAATCATTTTCCTTTAAAATTATTTCTTTTGAGAATGCTTAATGCATATTCAATTTTGTAATCTCTTTCTTTTAATCTACTCCAAATTCCTAGTGTCAAAGCTGGAAAACCTGTGCAGAATTTAAAGAGGGTCAATTTTTCTTCAAACTTTTTTTCCTATATGGATAGAGTTTCATTCACAACCAGATACAGATAATCTTTGTATCCTACTTATTGTAATAATAGACCAGATGGATTCTTAGTAAAACCTGAATATTTTTAAATGCTCTATATGTTCTAGCTCTAAATTGCATGTTTTAAGCATATTGCTTTGAAACCCTGAAAAAAATGCATACTGAATTTTGATGTGTTCTAAAACAGTCATGAAAATTAACATCTTCCCTCAGCCCAGGGCCAAACAGATTTTTTTGCAGGGCCAAATTAGAATCTGCCTACAGGCTTCAGATAAAAAAGGTAGCAAGCAGGCAACTTTCTAAAGTCAGAAAAGGCAAAGTAATCTTACATGGCCATCATTTTTGGTAATCTAAGTAGCTGGGGAAGGAAATACTCTTTTAACTCAGCCTTAACCCTCCAGAATGTATAGGTGTTAATAGATAATTTCCAGGATGTACACAGGCGTAAAGGTACTTACTTTACTTTCTACAGGCAACAAATTGCTTTAAAGTAAAACTATAAATTACTGAAAGTAAAATTTGCAGGACATTTTAACTAGGTAGCCGTTTTAGATTTCTTTTTAGGGTTCACATTTGAGAAGGCCTAAACCGTTATGTAAAACTAGGACATCAGGAGCCAGAACAATGGATTACAGATTACTCATTTCTACCTGCTCTGAAATTCTATAGGCCAAACTAATACCATGGATCGTAGTAGAAATTAGGTTGAGAGAAATAACAGAGAATCGACTTCCATGGCACTAGGAAAGGAAAGAAGTCATTGAGTGTCCTAGATAGAGAGAGAAGACATGGGAATATGAATTTGTCAATTTGGAAACTCCATGATACAAAAATGTGGAGATAGGAGCACAGAGTCAGGGGCCAGTTCAACATTCAAGAAAGATTTATGAGTACCAACTACACAACTAAAAATGTGTGAGATGCTGAGAAATAAAAAATAAATAGCACACAATCTCTGCTCTCAAAGAGCTATAAATCTGGGGGAAAAACTATAATAGAATTAAGAAAATAGGGCATACAAGAGCTAATCATAAAAATAATAGAACCAGCAAATATTTATTGAGTGCTTAATATGGGTCAACCTCTGTTTCAAGCGTACTGACACTCATTTTCATTTGTCTACTACAACAACTCAATAAGGTAGGTACAATTATTATTTTCATGTTGCAATTAAGCAAGCTGAGATTTGGAGAGGTTAAGCAACTTGCCCAAGGTAACAAAGCTCATAAGTGGGGCTATAGCCAAGAAAAAAGAATTAGAATAGGGTCAGAAAGATTTAGTTTCCTAGGCCTGCCATGACTAAATTTATTGTCTTATAGTTAGGAATCTGGATTTAGGATGTTGGCAAGGTCATGATCTCCCAGAAGACTTTAGCAGAAGATCCTTTTTCTATCTCTCTCAGCTGCTGCTAGCTCCAAGTGTTCCTTGTTTGCTGCTGCAGCATAGCTCCATCTCTGCCTCCATCTACACATGAACTTCTTCCCTCTGTGTCTGTCATTCTGTGTTTTTTTCTTCTTTTACAAGAACACCATTCAGATTGGATTAGGACATAAACTACTCCAAAGAGAGTATCAGTATGACCTTATATTAACCGATAGCATCTTTGAAGTCTCTATTTCCAAATGAGGTCAACTTCACAGGTACCAGGGGTTAGGACTTCAGTGTATCTTTTTTTTTGAGTGGGGGGGCCACAGTTCAATCCGTAACAGAGACATTGGCATATATATCATGATACATGTCCTCACACACACTATAAATATGCCTTATGTAGTTCCTGCTTCTCTAGTTGTCTGTATGCCATTCCCATACCTAGAACACACCTCATGCATTGCCTCATTTTTTTGTGCCAGTCCATCTATCAAGACCAGGTCAAATTCCATTTCATTTATGAAGATTCCTGATGAAAATGATCTCTCCCCACTCTAAAACGTAACTTGCCTATTCATGTTCATTTACTCACTAAGTACTATTTTATAGAGTATACTATTGTTGCGTTTCTTGAAAGAAGCTATTTTAAAAGTATTTCCCCTCAGTGCTACACATACAAGGCACACAATGTAAGTGTTTCTTGACGCATTGATGGATCAACTGATTGGAGAAAGGAAACCACACTCATCATGCACCATTACTCCTTTGTACCAGCGTCTGTTGTGCCATTGCTTCTTGTGGTTCCATTATAATTTACAGTTCTAATTAGTAATGCCCAAATGAAGTCTACTCTACTGTCTCCTGTGGATGGAAACCTTTCTGGTAGAACTGATTTCCACAATTATGTTCTGCTGGGTCCTTTGCTGGGGTCACTTCTTGGTTCACTCCGAACAGTTCATTTCACAGTTTTATATCCTTTCTAGATTGGTGAATAGCCTCTTACAAGGAAAGTCTGGTAAGGAATCAGCCAGCCAACCACCCAGGAATTTTCCCTTACAACAACATTTTATGGTCTTTAAGAAACTTCCAAAATGAGACTCCATTCTTTTACCACTCTCTCATCAGATTACGTACTAATGCCTAGGGTTCTAACCACACCCAAACCCAGAGACGCTTGGAGTAGGTGAGACCTCTCTTATTTGGAGCCCCAATAAGCCTGGCTTGCAGGATGGTCATTTTTACTGGTAGACTAACAGGGACTGAACCTTCATTACAGTCTTTTCAGTTTCCTTTGAATTCTTTCCCAGAGCAGCCACCCCCTGTAGTCTAAGCTCTAAGGGGTTAGTAAAGTACCCCCATTGTTCTCCGTCTCCCTCCATTTTATTTACTGTGCTGACAAAGTCAAAAGACTCCACAAAGACATAATGTTGGCTGTGATTTCTTCCCCTCCCTTCAATCTTTGTATTTTTCTAAACACTTTCAAATCCTTTAGGAGTGGATCCTAAGGGAATCTAGAGCTCAGAATTCTTGATCTAGCTAACTGGGGTTACACATGAAATATGAAATGGTAATAATGCTATTTTTTGGATTGGAGCTAGTTAAATGAAAGATCCTTTCTTTGAGAGTACCCAAATTACGGATGTAATGGGCTGTAGGAGAATCTCAGGGTCTGTTGAGTTAAAGCCAACACTCTAGGGGTGCCAACTGTGGAAGAGTTTTATGAGAGTGCGGATGATCTAGCTTATCAAGAAAGACAGCACAGATAATTGGTTTTCAGTGCATCTATAAGGTGAAGTATAAGATGTCTGAGAAATTGTGTTTGTTAGTCACTCTTGTGTTGAAGTGGCTGATAAACATGCTGCGAGATGAAATGCTGAAGAAGGGAGAGTTTTATGCGTTTCTTTTTCTACAAAATACAAGGATCTCTATGGATTATCTTAACTCATCCCCCCTCTAGTGGGTAAATTATGTTTCCTAGTTATTACGGAAAGAAAAATATCTTTTATATTCCCTCCAATATATCTTTCAAAGAGAATTTGACTTAACTGGTAGCTTTATGCCTGGCAGTGCTCAGATTAATGCTAAAAAAACTAGATAAATGCTTAGGGGTGGAATAGAAGGACACACGTTCTCTTTTTTACCCCTCCACCACCTTCTCTGTCTTCTTTGTCAATGCCAGATAATATAACGAAGAGTTGTGTGAAGAATGAGCATTTAATATTTAGCAGCAATTTTTGTTTTATTAAACTAATCCACTACATGCCAAGTATTGTGTAAAGAGCCAGAGAAAGAGAGAGAAAAGTGAGGTACTGTTTCTGCCCCAGAGTCTAATGGAATTAATAGAAGGAAAAACAGATACATGAAAGAATGTAATATGAAGAATAAGGAATAGAATAAATCAGAAATCATAGTGCAAATGTAACCATGTGAAAGAAAAGAAGTCTTCACAAAATACTCTAAAAAATTCAGAAAAAAAATTTTAAAGGTTAGAACAATTCATAATGAGGGAAATTGTATTTTTGCCCCTTAAAAAAAGCTTTCCTTCCTAATCCATTAGAGTAGGATGTGTTGTTTGTTAGCTTTTGTTTTTGTTTTTATAAGATAATGAATTGTACTCGTTTCCCTTGTGATTTGGAGCATAAGGTTTCATATACGTGGGATGCAACAGTGGAATAGAAATATTAACCCTGCTAAATAGAGACTATCCTGGCAATGTTGGTCTCATTAGCCAAAGAGGAATAAATTATAACTCTAGAAACAGCAAGGAAAAAATTAAACAAGGAAATGAAGCTAAGCAAAATTTCACTGTTATTCTTTCTGACCATTAATGCTAATTTGGAGAGCTATAAACAGTATCTTGTCTCTATCAAATGCCCTGATATAATTCTTATAATATTAAATATCTATAGACAGGTATTCAGAGGCAGAAATAAGTCAAAGTTTAAAAATTCTAAAATTTGGAAAAGGTAAGTACTGTAAAGAAAAGTCTCCTAAAATATATAAAGCAAAGGTCTTTCACTTACAATTAAACATAAAAATGGTTTCTAATCAATTCCTTACAAATACATTGATAAATTTCAAACTGGGTGGTAAATGTTACTGATTACCTTACCAAGCATTGATGAAACCCAGCTCTTTGGCATTTACAAGGTTTTCTCAAAGCATTTAACAAAGCACACACGTATTTGAGATTCTGGGTTTATTTACAATACAATATTGGTGATGCTTCCACATTATCAATAATATTTCATTCGTTCATATATTTATTCATGCATTTATCTAATTCTACACTTTGGGGACATAGACAGGAAAATGGCACAATTCGTGATCTCAAGAAACCTGTAATCTTTTTTTTAAAATTTTATTATATTTAAAAACATGTATTTTTTGTATATTTGGTGAAAATACACACAGTAAAACACACTCCCGTTCAACAATTTCTGCACATAATGTTCGTTGACATTGGTTACATTCTTCACATTGTGTCAACATTCTCATTATTTCCACTGTAGTTGTTTCATTCCCATTAACTTAGTCTCACTGCCCCCCAAACTTCTTATCTATGCTTTAGAATAATGGTTGTCCATTTGGTCCTATATAGATAATTTTTTAAAAGAGTGCAGTACTCAGGGTGACATTCTTTACTTTTTGCACTAACCATGGCCAGCCACTCAGTGGTTAAGTGTTTAGCTGCTAACCAACAACTCAGTGGTTAGAATCCACCAGGTGGTCTGTGGAAAAAAAATGTGGCAGTCTGCTTCTGTAAAGATTACAGCCTTGGAAACCCTATGGAGCAGTTCTACTCTATCCTATAGGGTTGCTATGAGTAGAATTGACTAAACCGCAACAGGTTTGGCTATTTAGTTAAAAGGTGACTTCAGGGGATGCTTTGGCTTCAACGTTTATGAAGTATCTCAGGGCAATTGTCTCGTGGATTCCTCCAGTGTCAATTAGTCCAGTAAGTCTGCATTCTTTAAGAATTTGAAGTTCTGTTCCACATTTTTCTCACTTTCTATCAGGGTCCATCTATTGTGTCCCTGACTGGAACGTTTGGTGGTAGTAACTGGGTACCATCTAGTTTTTCTGGTCTCAAGGTAGAGGAGGCAGCAAAAACACATAATCTTTTGGAGGAGACAATGTTGTTACAGTTTTTAAACTGTATGTTGTCTTTCATTCTATATATACAGAATGTAGAATGATGGATAAGAAAGTTTGGAGGACAGAAGACGAGGCTCTGATTTCTACTTCTACCAGTCAAAAGCAGATTGCCTTCAGTAAAAGGAGATAGTGATAATGGTTTCCTCATTAGAGGTTAAGAGGATTACATGAAATAATACATGTGACTCATTTAACACAGTGCCTGGCACTTTCAGATAGCTCAAGAATATTAGCTACTATTATCATCATATCATTTGAATCTGAACAAGAATTTCTCTCTCTTTTTGTTCCAAAAATACTAAGCAACTTATTTATGGATATATAGATGGTAGGTGGAACTAGTGGGATTCAAACTCAGGTTTTGGTGCTGAGTGATTTACGTACTCAATATTTTTCTTTCTACAACATTAGACCTCTTTTGAAATAATTTTATTTCTCTTGACTTCCTTGAAAGGATAATACTTGTGATTAATAATGGAATAATAATTGATATAATTCTTTCTAAATCTCCTTTCTCTGGCCTCTTTGACTGAATCTTCCAAAAGAGTTAATCTTTTTACTCTTTAACAGAAATATTTCTAATATTGCAGCATGATATTTATTACTCAGTGATAAATAATGATTATAGGAGAACTTATTCACTTTTTTCTAAACAAATATCACCACATTATGGGCCCAGCAACTTTGGTGTTGTTAGCTGCCATCAAGTCCACTCTGACAAAACATTGCCTGCGGTCTGCATCACCCCTACAAGTGTCATCATTTTGAGCCCATTCGTGTGGTTATTGTGCCAATCCTTCTCACCCAGAGTTTCCCATACCCCCGTTAGCCCTCTACTTCACCAAACATGATGGCCTCCTTTAGTGATTGATCCCTCCTGATGATGTACCCAAAGAAGTGAGTTGGACAATGTTCTGCTGTAGTTCATAGGTTTTCACTGGCTAATTTTCCAGAGGTAGATTGCTAGACCTTTCTAGTCTGTCACAGTTGGGACGCTCTGCTGAAACATGTCCATCCTGGGTGGCCCTGCTGGTATTTCAAATACCAGCAGTATAACTTCCAGCATTATAACAACATGCAAGTTTGTCATACCACAGTATGACAAACTGACAGATGGTTGTGGCCAACAAATTTAGACATTGTTTAACTATTATTTTACATTTTGTTTAAACATACTTTTTAAAAAAAATCCTCAATAAAAAAATAAAAGATGTTAAGCATGCACTAAACTTTGTCAGTACTGTTTACTGGCTGAAGTTTTTTTTTTTTTTTTTTTTTTTTTTTTAACAGCCACTTTATACACCCCCATTGGAATCCATTACCGTGGAAGTTTTTTCCCAGCAAATAGCACACCAGAAAGAAGTTTGGCTTTAGTTGTCTTCTTTCTGATTTAGTTTATTCTTTGGTTGCTAAGTCGCATTTTTCTTGGAAGAAGATTAGAAATATCACACATACGCAAAAGCATAAAGCGGTAAAAATAGATATCACCACCCAACCTCAGCTACCAGTATGACCTTGGGCAAATTATTTCACCAATTTTCGTCTCAGTTTAAACTTCTGTGAAAGGGAATAATGATAGCTATTGTAATGTTCTTTTTTGAGGAAAGATTGTGATGATGTGTTGGAGTTGATCACATGTTAATTTTTAAATAATTTTGCAAGCTATTTCATAAAATCTTGGTATCTTAAAGTTGGCCATAGAAGGAGTATTTACACCAAGGAAACTGGCAAATGCTACAAATTAGAGCTTTTATTTTCCTTTCCAGAGAGCCGGTTTACCAGTACATCACTGGATACTATTTGTAAACCGCTTAAAGTACCAAACCTATATTATGAATTCAATATTTGTATTTCTTAGGGGTATGATTACTGTGTTAATCCAGAAATCTGCAGTTTTTCTTAGTCATTTCTCCAAAGGTTTGTGCCAATTTATACCTTTATGCTAACAATAAAGATGTTAGTGTTAGGAAACCTGCCTTTCAGTACTAGCTCAAAAGAATTAATTTAAGAGGAATATGCAGAGTTTCATGGGAGAAAACGTCTCGTTAGTTGATAGCCAAGATGCTTTAATGAAATGGAGATACAGAAATGCTGCTGGCTTCAGGTCATTGTAAGCTTCTCATTTTATTCTTCCTCTACAGTAGCAGTACACAAAACATTTCATGAATTAATCTGAGCTAACATTAAAAAATAAAATATTTTCTAAACATCTTATACTACCTCATCTCTCTGTTCATCTGCTGGCTTCTATGTCTTGTGCTTCTTCTATGCCATGAATTTTGCTTAACTGGAGGTTAAGTGTTTGAAAATCACATACAAATTCAAAATGTGTTTTTAATGACAGGGTCCCTGGCTGAGCTCTGAAGAGAGAGCATCCATCCATATATCAAATATCTTTATGGCTCTGTCTGCCACTTGATCTGGACACAGGGAAAGCAGGATTCCAGGCAGAGAGGAGCAGTTTTCCAAACCTCCCTGTGCAAGTGATTAGAGGCAGCTGTTTGAATTCACATTTCAGAGGCTCGAACTCAGTAATGGGTCCCATTTTTCCTAGGACTGCTTCTACTGGAAAGAGTAAGGAAGCACGGTATTATGCCCCAGCCAGGCAGCAGATGCTGGGGCTAGAAAACTCCCTGTTTATATACAAACTAGGGCGAAAGGATACAGAGAACAAATAAGGAACAAGAATGTTAAAAGAATACTCATATATATATCTATAATCAATATTGACGGACAGAAAAAAAAAGTTCAAAGGCAATTTTATTTTAGATGAAGTGTTTAGGGAGGTTATTGGTCAGATCCAGTTATATTTCCTTAATTTTTCTAGCATCTAATTGGTGTATATAGTTTTATCTTACAAATTATACCTAGTGCAGAAATGTTTAAAATGTATAATGCATATACATTCTCACAGTGATTTTTTTCTGATTATAAAAGTTTAAAACACGTAAAAATTCAAGCAATAAATAAATGTATAAAGTATAGATAATCTCTTCCCTCTGATATATCTACTTTTAAAACTTGGGTAATAATCTTTTAGACTCTTTTAATTGAATATTCAAACACATATATACACTCATATGTATATAAGCATGTATAGGCATTTTTGTTTATTTGCTTGCGTATTTATTTATTTTACAATATGGGGTCGTCCAATACGAAAACTTGCCTCTTCATTTAATATAACTTTGTTATTGTTCCATGTGAGTACGTGTAGACCTGTTTTTTTAATTTTAATGATTACATAGTATTCTACTGCTTGTATGTACCATAATTGTATAACTGATGTACTAATAGACATTTAGGTGTTTCTAATTTTTCAGCATTAAAAACAGTTGACATTCATCTGTCTATATATCTGTCTATATCTGTCATTGTACACTCATGAATATGCCTATAGAATAAATCCCTCAAAGTGAAGAGCTTATTACCATTTTTAATTCTCACAATAACCCTTCATGCAAGGTTACTATTATTATAACCATTTTATTGATGAGTGAAATAAAGAGAAAAAAGGTTAAACACAAGGTCTTGTAGTTAGTAAGTAGAAAATTGAGGGTGCTTACCCACATTGTACCCACTCAAAGCTGTCTCCCATTATTTGTGCCTGATGGTACTTCTTTTGTTCTCATATTTTAACATTTCTGAAATCGGACTGCATCTCCCCATTGATGGCATCTTATAATCATTGTCATCCATATAGCAGCATGGCATAGATGTCATTGCTGGCATATGTGCACATTCAGTTGTTACTACTGGTTCCATGACCAGACACCTGCAAATCCTTCAACAAGCCATTTAAGGACCTTTCAAGGCAGGAATATGAGTTCTGGTTGTTGTCTGAAAACCTTCTGTTGACACCTTCATTCAAATTAAAAAAGGCACAAGCAACATATCTTGCCAGATTAGTGTCAACCGCTTCAAAGAAAACACTAGAGATAAAAGTAGAGAATTCTATAAACAAATAGTGCATTACTAACAATCTTAATGGCATAGTGGTAATATTTGGTGTGGAAACACAGACATTTTAACTCTGGCTCAAAAAGCATTTAAATGTAAAGAATCTAAACCAATAGATTTAATTTATAAATTCAATTTTATGTGTGAATAGAAGTGATATATGATAACGTCCATGTCTCAATTTAAAAGAGTTTTCTGGGTAACTGAAAATAAAAATTATAAGTTATAAGAAAGTATTGTACATAGTATAATTCACAGTGTTTTTCGTTTTTTTCTCTTAGAGATATATAATACAAAGGTGCCTCTTACAATTGATGGCATTTTAGACCCAATAAAATGTTAGTACCCATCTTATGGAGTTGTTATAAGAATGACTGTAAGTGCTGAAAACAGTGCCTAGCATATGATGAGCATTTGATAAATGATAGTTATTAAAAATATTTAATAGAAATTGCAAATTTTCCTCCAAAAAGGGTGAAGCAATTTACAATACCAATTTAACAATTTTATTACAGCAATTTATAACCTAAAACATAATTTGATATAATTCTTCATCAAAGAAAATAAAGCTATTATCTCAAAGGTAGCATATATGACCATGTATCTTTTGTACAGATAAAAGAGATAAAGATTGCTAAAAGTCTAAAATTAATGAGTATACAAACAAAAACAGCTTCCACAGTCCTGTAATCATTTAAATCTATCTACCTATTATTTTCTCAAATACATGTTTAAATTTTCTGAGTTCCATTTGTAAATAAAGATTGTACTTCCACCAATGATTCTTTGACCTCTAGCTATAACAATAATTGTTATTGAACAAATACATCACTTTTAAAAATTAAGAAATTATTAAAGTGAAATTCTAGGATGCTCACATTAAAAAAGTAGTTGGAAAATATTACATAACTGGATTTAGGAGTATTTTTGATATAAGTGAAATCAATCAATTTTTCCATGTAATACATTTTATTTTGAGACCTCAGTCCTTTTCGGTTTTGATTCAGTTTTCTGATCAATGCAAACTTGATAATAAAATTTGACTTTGAGGTACTAGACTGCTATTTCCTACCAAATTTCTCATTTCAGATATAGACATGTTAAACTACTTTAGGCAGGAATCAGAAAAATAAAATTTCTTAATAGAGATTACCGAAAATTTTCTGCCTATTATTTTCTTATGGGTAACTCCTACTTGAGATCACATTCCTACAATTTTAGAACCTGGTCTGGGGAGTTCCTGATTTCCAAATTTTTAGTTTGAACCATTCTAGGAATAATTCTATAATCACAAAAAGATATATAAAGATAGACTCTGAATCTGAATCTTCTTAACTCTCTACAAATATGTTGCTTGATTTCTCAAAATTAATTTACGTTATCAAACATGGCTTCCATTTGTGATACAAAAAGTATTTCTAAACAAATTTTAGTTTTGTTCCCACAGAGAGTTAATGGTTTTCCTCTTCTCTTCTCATTTGCTAATCTTTTGGCAGATATCTGCTCAAGCTTGTTGTGGACCATGCACCAGGAACCAGAATTACCAATAACCAAGAAAACCACAGACCACTTTCAGGACTGACAAACCTTCACTCCAAGATCCTTGAGGGTATTGATGGAACATTGTTCACCTCCATCCATTTGCCACACTCTCCCAGACCAGAATCTGCAGGCACAGGCTCATTTCTGTAGAAGAGTTAGAGCAATTTACAAGGAAATTACAATTTAGTTAAGGACAAAGTTTATTTTCTGGAGAATTTGACTTTTACATGAATTTCATAAGAGAAGCTACCTAAACATTCACACCTTTAAAACATTTTATGAATCTTACTGTTAGCTCTGTAAAAATCAAAATTCTCTTGGTAAAGAAGATATAGAAAAGCATGTAAAGTACAGTTCTCACATCTGTATTCACGTGTGTATATTCACCATTTACTGCAAATAAGTGAAAAATTCCTGTATGAGAAAATACAAGGAATCCTGGTGGCATGACGGTTAAGCACTTACCTGCCAACTGAAAGGTCGGTGGGTCGAACTTGCCAGCCACTCTGTGGAAGAAAAGACCTGGCAATCTGCTTCCATAAAGATTACAGCCTAGGAAACCCAGTGGGGCAGTTCTACTTTGTCATGTAGAGTCATTATAAGTTGGAATCAGCCGGATAACACACACCAACAACAACAACAACAAGAAAATGTACTCCACATCATGGGTTCAAATCACTTGCTACCATTGTCTTTTCATTCAGGAAGCTCTTAAAACTGCTGTCAGAGGTCTTCATCCATAAACCAAGGACTGACCAAGCCAAATGCTGAGTTGTTGCAAATATTGCAGTGGAGCTTTCAGTTGTTTCTGGTGACTCGCTGAGAAAGAAATTTAGCTTGTTTTTATGAGGGCAGCCAATAAATGAGAGACACCCATGGATACCCACATCAAGTTCAAGAAATTACCACATCTACACAAATCGGAGCAAGGCACTGCTTACCTGAGGAGGGGTGATGTGGCTGGATTGTGAAAGCTTAAAATGTCAGGCCTCAAGCCAGCATCTCTAGTACAGTAGTTGTTAAGATACGTAAACAATTGTAATTGAAAGTGGAGTCAAGCATTTAGAGGCAGAAACACTAATTAGAACTAATTGACAAATGTTATAACGTTCACCAGGGTAGCTCTTTACATAGGAAAGTGATAGTTACGTAAATACAGTGATTAACTGTATTCATTTAGCCATTATTTTTCATTTGGCATCAAGCTTACTCAGAACTTGGCCATTAATTACAATTTCAAATTTATGGTAGGTTTCTAAGTGAACATTTCTGTTTTTCAAGTCATTTTTGCTTCTGTCATGTATGTCTGTGTGTGTGTGTGTATTGTGTGTGTTTTACCACATTTATATTTATGTGTGTGTTTTACCACAACATCTCTGTTGGATATAGATACAGATTATAACTATCTTCAATTTTTGTTTTAGAAACTACCCTCAATCCATCGACATATTGAAACATAATGTCAGGATGGTAAACGTAAGTACAATTATTTCTTATACTTTTTTGTGTGATTTAAATATTCTGGCAGTAAATTGAAAGCAACTCTTCAAGTCTGTCAATGTAGCATCTGCCACAAATACTAAAATCCTCTTAACAAAAAGAAGGGTTATAATGTTGAACACATTATTTATCTATAAGTACATTTGATTGTATTAAAAATCTAATTGAAAGACTCCTAGAATAGAGGCTTCACTATCAGCAAAAGCAGAAGTCGTTTTAACTACTTCTCAGAACAGGAGAAATGGTGACAGAAAGTTGCTTAGTGTCTGACCAAAGCCAGACACTCCAGATGGGAGCTGCAGTGGAATGGCAGTAAGGTTCAGAAAATTTTGGAGATCTGGGTTCAAGCTATGAGTCTATCATTGATTAGATGTATAACCAGGAAAAAGCCACTTGAACTCCTTTGATCTAGTTTTCTGGTCTGTAAAATGAGAGAAATGAAGCAGATGTTTTCCAAGGTTTCTTCTTCCTTTGAAAATTTATTCCATCTTAAACTATTTACTTTTATATATTTCCAAGGTAAATTCACTAGAGTGAGGTTTAGCCCATTTTCATGGAAAATAGTAAAGAGTTGCTGGCGAAATAAGTTCAAATCTGAGATTCAGTCCCCTCTGGCTTATGGCCCTTATGGACTTAACCATTTCCTTGGGATGAGGATAGGAATGGGATGAAGGAAGGGGATTTGATATACTTGGATTGATTTACTTTATCCTGTTCTCCTCTTTGATTACTTAGATATTATAAACCACTTTTTTTTTTTTTTTTTTTTGCCATTTTGAGGTAGGGAAAAGGATAAATTTGAGGAAGTTGAAGATATACCTTTACATAAAATCATACCTCTAAGTAAATCATTTTTGAGAATGTCTGTCAGCTTTTTGCCAACACATCACCTTCTATTTACCTTCTTTTCTCAGAGTAATTGAATGCAAACAAGAATTTTATTATCATTTAAGGAAAAATGTCAACTCAACAAGTGTCTGATACAAAAATAAAAATATTTCAATTTAAAATAAAATGTTCACATTACAGTATACCAATATTACACATACAACATAACAGATTTTCTAATAAATTTTACATGCATGGAATTTGTGGGATGATGTACAAGATAGAATACATGCTAAGTATATTCAGTTAAACAATTTTGAGAAATCAAAACTACGGTTGATTATGTACAAGAGAAATAAAAAAAAATAGAAGGTAATATCTCTCTTTTAATCAGAAGTTGTTTCCTTTATGACTTTTTTCCTCTCCTCTTAAAAATATTTTCTTTTCAGCTCCTCCCTCTGATTTTGTTTTACATGTCTACTATTCGTTTTTCTTTTTCTTAATATACTGATTTTTATAATTCTATTTTTAGCTTTGATATGAAAATAAGAGGTGGTTTATAAGTGACTTATTTGATTTGACTATCCCCAATAGAATTCACGACTGGCCTAATAAGCAACATCATGATAAATGAAGAAAAGATTGAAGTTCTCAAAGATTTTGTTTTACTTGGCTCCTCAATCAACATCCATGGAAGCAGCAGTCAAGAAATCAAAAGACGCAGTGCATTGGGCAAATCTGCTGCAAAAGACCTCTTTAAAGTTTTGAAAAGCAAAGATGTCACCTTGAAGACTAAGGTGCTCCTGACCCAAGGCGTGGTGTTTTTGATCGTCTCATATGCATGAGAAAGCTGGGTAAAGAATGAGGAAGACTGAAGAAGAATTGATGCCTTTAAGATATGGTGTTTGAGGAGAATATTGACTATACCATGGACTGACAAAAGAATGCATAAATCTGTCTTGGAATAAGTACAACCAGGATGCTCCCTAGAAGCAAAGATGGTGAGACCACGTCTCACATACTTTGGACATGTTATCAGGAGAGATCAGTTCCTGGAGAAGGACATCATGCTTGGTAAAGTAGAGGGTCAGAAAAAAGAGGAAAACCCTCAAAGAAATGGATTCAGTGGCTGCAACAATGGGCTCAAGCATAACAACGATTGCGAGGATGGTACAGGACGGGGCAGCGTTTCGTTCTGTTGTACATAGGGTCGCTGTGAGTCGGAACCTACTCCATGGCACCTAACAACAACAACAACAACAACAATGGAACTTGGTCAGATTTAGTTACTTTTTTTTTTTAAGGAATGTGCTCATGGGTTGACAAGTTAAAAAATACTTCTATTATCAACTTTTTCCTGAATCCTCTCACTTCTCCAGTGAATTTATAATGTATTTTTACTTCAGATGTTGATAATAAAAGTATAAAGCATTTTTATTAATTAATTTTTTTATTCTACTTTAGATGAAGGTTTACAGAACAAATAGTTTCTCATTAAACAGTACACATATTGCTTTATGACAATGGTTAATAAAGCATATTTTATGTCAATTTATTCTTGTAGATAATACAACAAGCTTAAAACATTAACATAAACCCTCCACTGGAGGTATGTACAGGGCCCAATGATTGGGGGACAGAGTGTGTCCAATGAAATATTGATGAAATGAAGTGACGTGATCAGTTTTGTACTATTCTAAAGAATTTATCTCTTTAAGAATGAATGGAAGTGAGAAGGATAGTCCAGGAATCTAGATAATTAGGGAACCAAGGTTGTCTCTACTGAGACATTGCCAGTGATAATTAAATAGAAGGTGATATATTTAAAAGAGATTTAAAATGTAGAATTGATAGTATATATTGGGTGAGAGAAGTAAGGATTAGAGGATAACACGTTTTCTATTGGGTAATTTGGTAGAGGGTGCTAACATTAACAATCTAGGGAAAATAAGAGAGGGATGAGTAGGATTTTGGAAAAAAAGGTGATTGATTTACTTTGAATTTTTAATTTGAAATATGTGTGGAGCGTCAAAGGGGATGATCAGACACAGTAGATTTGATACTCAGGAAAAATGACTTAGGTCGAGAGAATTTATTTATATTTAATTTTTTCTCTTTTTTTTCCAAAAGTGAATTTTCAGTGTTTTATGAACCACAAAATAAATTCAAATAAATAATGAAAATGCAGCAAAAGAAGA
The DNA here is from genome assembly GCF_000243295.1 of Trichechus manatus latirostris. Taxonomy (NCBI): domain Eukaryota; kingdom Metazoa; phylum Chordata; class Mammalia; order Sirenia; family Trichechidae; genus Trichechus; species Trichechus manatus. The sequence goes on along the minus strand of NW_004443968.1, from coordinate 8,247,023 downwards.
AAATACAGGTACGGAAATTTTAAGGAGCTACAAAAGAAGTTCTATTCTGTCTTATAGGGTCACTATGAGTTGGAATCGACTGGACGGCAATGGGTAGCAAGAGAAACTGGGTCACAAAATATATTGCCAAAAGGCTTGCTTGATAAAGTTCCTTGAAGTGAGGTAGAAATATTTCTCTAAGCTTTCTAGCAGCAATAGTGAGGTGGGGACTACCAATAACAGTAAGAGGGCATGGATTTTTTTTTTTTTTTTTTTTTT
>NW_004443968.1:8236324-8246665 GCF_000243295.1 Trichechus manatus latirostris | reverse complement strand
AGGTCTTTTACATCCCTGGTCAGATTTATTCCTAAGTATTTTCTCTTTTTAGGGGCTATTGAAAATGGTATTGATTTCCTGATTTCCTTTTCATCGTTGTCCTTAGAGGGCATGGATTTTTATTAACTGTTAACTAACAATCACACCTAGAGAAATGCCTGACTTAATAGTTGTTCAGTAAGTTTCTGTTGAATTAATGCCTGAAATAATTTGTAGAGTCTTAAGTGATTTTTATCAATAAAAATTATTTGCTCTAGGCAAAAACTCTCAGGTGTTTGAGACAGATTTATAATATTTTTCCCCAAGGACATAAATATTTGGTTGATTCAGTTGTCCACAGATAATAATATCATTTTCACTTTGAGGAGGAGAGATATTTTAGGTTTTCTTAAAATAGTTTTTACACTTAGGTTAATAATGACCTGTTCCTAGATGTTCCAGAAAAGGTTTGCTCTGTCTATGAATAGCCTTGGCCATACAATTCAAAGAAAGGTGATTATTGTTATCAAGTTTACAATTAATGGAGACAAGAAGGGGGTTATTAAACTTGTGTTTCCTCTAATTTTGAAGATATTATGCAGGAGTTTAATTCTCCCATCTTGGTGAAAGTCAATTCCATTACCTCCTGGGCCTTTCTAATTCTTGTGAGCAGTTAGCCAGCCTGTATCTCCCTGGTGCTCCTGGGGGAATACAATGGCAGCCAAATCCAGTCTATGTTGCCGAGGGGCTGGTTAGACCCAAGAACCACTTATAACAAAGAAATAAATTATGACAACAAGTGTAATCTTGCAGTGTTCTGCATTGTTTGACAAGAGACAAAAAAAAAAAACCATATAATTCATATTAAGTGATTAAAAAAACTTTCTAAGAAATTGAGTAAAAAGGCTGCTAAGGTTTCTCCTGTTACAAACATAAGAGATATTCTGAATACCCATGAGTGCTAGGCTATTCTTTTGGTCCCTCTTCTGTATCGTTCTCTGATAGAGTTAATATCTCTGTAATTTTGAATTTTGGGAACTGATTTCCTCAGGAAGCTCGTGGCTATACTACACTGGAAAAGTTGTTTTAGAAAAGCCATGGCGGGTAACGGGTCTTCATCTTTGCTTTGTATTTAAAAACCAGTTACCTTGGAGTAGACTCCAAGTCATGGTGATCCCATATGTGTTCGAGTATAACTGTGTTCCATAAGGTTTTCAATGGCTGTTATTTCAGAGATAGATCACCAGACCTTTTTTCTGAAGCAGCTCTGGTGGACATTCACATCCAACCTTTTGGTTAGCCGAGTTAACAGTCTGTACTATCCAAGGACTCCAGCTTTCTATGTTTGAAGCCTTGAATACCTACTGTGATTCTTTCCTTCTACTAACCACTGCTCCACCTTATGCCTTCCCTTCTTGACTTGTTGGACATTTGAAAAGATAGGGTAGCAGGGGAGAAGCCAACACTGATCACCAAGTGCTTTCTAAGAACTCTCCTGCACCTGGTTCATTGTTGCTGTCATGTGATCATCTCATGTAATCATTTGTTTGAAGATGCAAATAATGCTTCATTCTTTCAGGCAGTCCGATTGTTTCCTGAGCTTTAGATCTGTCTGTGTCACTAATTAGGTTTCACTGGCCCTTACTGAGAGACACAGTTGAGCTTTTCAAAAAACATTCCAGGTACCTACTTTCCATTAGGCAGGATGATGGATCAAAAGTCTAGATAATCATGAGTCTCATGATTCTCTTTATCCTGAAGGTGAGGATAAGACAAAGCCATGTCAAATCTTATGACATTTGTATGTTGCTAAAAGATCTAAACGTAGATGATACTTAAAAAAATATTTTCAGGTGTATTGCTATATCTTTTCATTCTAGGTTCTCCCACCCAATAATGCTTTGAGTTTTTGTGCTGCAGAGCAATGACACATAATCTCCAGAACAAGAAAATTTGTATTCAAAATTCATTGTCCACTTAGATTTTTGTTTAGAACACATCAGGAAACCTAGTTTTCTCAGGAGAGACATAATTTTGTAAATTTCCTTTAGAATCCAGATCATAAAGTATTTTCCATGGGATGGAAATGATATTCTTTCTGACTGGGATTCCAGATCCTGAGGATGGCTGCTATGGAGTAAAAGAGAAGATATGATAAAACAGAAATACTGCATTTTCTGGTCTCCAGGGCTTATGCAGAAGAAAAAACAGAGACATACAGAGAAAAAAAAATGGTGATAGATCAGGGTTGTCATTCTTAAGCATTCTCCATCCTTACCCCAATCAGGGTTGGACCTTAAGGGAAAGAGGAGTTTTAGAAACTTGCAGTTATGGCAGAGACTCAGGACACAGAGACTAGTTGCATGCTTTTACTGTCACACTAGAGGGGATGTTGCTACCCTTAAGAGAATCCTCAAGCCAGACTATTTCTAACACGGCACTGGGGAAGCAGAAAAGAAGTAGATTTATTAGCTTGGGACAGTGTTACTCCTTTCTCATGGCAGGCACGCAGCAGGTGAGGGACCCCTAAGTGCCTGTGGGCTCTAGTGAGGAGAAAAGACTGCTGATAAAACTGGTGGACCAGTAGGTCTTAGGTTAAAGAGGCCACGGTGCATGGTGGAATTTGATATCACAACGGTGGGTGCTGGGCATGTCACTACAACACAGCCAGAGGGCTGCAGTAGCCCCTCGAGTGTCAGCAATCCAGGGAGTGGCTAGACTAGCCACTCTGCAGCCAGAGACTAGAAAAAATTCTGAAGGAACCAGGAACATTAGAAATCCTCCTTTTGTTTTCTACCCAACACAAGACCACATGCCAACACTGCCCTATTCACCAAGATACCCTTTCAGAAGGGAGCAGGAGGTCGGGGCGGGGGGGAGGACTTTAAATGACAGAACATTTTCTTGAGTGTTTAGTCAGAAATACAGTAACCTCCAAAGGCTGTTTAAATTATTGGGTTGGACTAAGGTTACACAGTTAGAACAAAGTGTGGTTACTACCACCCCAATCTCTATTACCCAGAAGGATAAACAAATTTTAAGAAAGATTAAGTCAGTTATAGAAAAATAAAGCACTTTCTTTGCAAATTGTTCTTAGCTATAGTTTATATTTGTCCAGATAATTGGTAAATGGGAAATAAAGAAGGCTGTTCTTATTAATATTGGTGGCACAGTTGTTAAGAGCTTGGCTGCTAACCCAAAGGTTGGTGGTTTGAACCCATCAGCTGCTCTATCGGAGAAAGATATGGTAGTCTGCTTCTGTAAAGATATATGGCCTTGGAAACCCTACGGGCAGTCCTACTCTGTCGTATAGAGTCACTATGAGTTGGAATAGACCGGATGGCCATGGGTTTGGCTTGGTATTTTATTAACCCCCAGGATTGCCTAGTATAGAGTCCTTAGGATCATGGCGCAATTAGTGTGGTTGTTACTGTTTGATAACAGTGAGGTCTATAGTGGGAGTGGACACAGCTTCTAGTTTCAGAAAAATCCCTTGGGAGGGAACGAGAAAGACCTGGTTTAATTGTGAGTGTAAATGAGCTGAAAAATCCCACCTTTTACACTTTATAAAAGTACTCAGGCTCAGGGTGCACAGCCCTTGTCAGGGACACAGAAAGCTTCATCTTTATTTTGATGGAGGAAATGAGAGATTAGTCTGAACAGTTGATTTTTATCCCAGCCACTCCACACACTGTCAGTGTTTGTTTGAGATTTCTTCCTAGTAGGCTGTTTATCACCCTGACTTTCTTTGTTCTTCCTGGCTTTGATCTCAGTGGACCAGATTCTTGTCCTTAGTATCTTTCTCAGGGAATTCCAGGAAAAGATCCCTACTTCGAAGTTGATGTTTGCAAGCATTGGTTTTGCTTTCTTAGTCATTTGACTTTGCTTTACTGTGTGCCTCTTTTTTTCTTTTTTTCACTTTAGTTCATTTTCAGAGTGCAGAGTGTCACAGAAACAAGAGGAAGACAGGCTTTCTACAGAGTTTCTCTTTTGGATTGATTTTTCAAAGAGCTGCAGAATAGCAATAAATGCCTTGCCCTGGTTCAGCCACATGGGAGTCTGTCCAAAGACAAGTGTTTATTTCCTTGGTGAAAAATAATATCCAAGCCTGTTTGTGAGCAATGGTGATAAGTGTAGAATTGTATTATCTAATTATTGTGAGGCCACTTCTTTCTAGACATTTACTTTTAATTGCTGTAAAATGTTTTAAATTCAGAGTCAATTTCTGACTCATTTGTTATTGGCTTAGATTACTTGTGGATTTTTGGTTGTTTTTGACATTGTATATGTATACTTTAAACACATATACATAAAAATTACCATACATGTCATTATCTTCTGCAGATTCTCCACCTTGAGGCATGTGTCCTTTGTACATCTGCTAAAGGCTCCTCTGAGTCCAAATTTATTCTTAATCAACTTGGAATTGAGATTTTTTAGAGGGGTCCTAAAAGTAGCTTATGAACCTGTTTTTAATACATATCACACACATATATACATATATATACATATATACACACACACATATATACATATATATATCAAACTGCTGACCTTTCGGTTAGCAGCCTGCGCTCTTAACCACTGAGCCATCAGTACTCCCATATATATAAATATATATATTTAAAGTCAAATAAAAATTGAACATAAAAGATTGAAGATGATTTGAGATGGTTAAAATGATACTTATGACTAGAATTGTAAGAGATCTGTGCAGTGCAGTGATCAGAATCACAGAAAGCATACACACACACACACACATTTATGTATATATAATTGTCAATAATGGAACATTAATTGAATTTACTTGATAAATGCAGTTTATTTAGCAAGCAGAAACCTTCCAAAAAAAAAAAAAAGGGAATAATGGAAAACAGTAAAAAAAAATATAAAATAAAATAAAAGAAGTCCTTGCAGATGAAAAGGCTGGAAAATTTCGTTTAGTAACAGAGGCCATCTCCTCCAGGAAGCTTTCCTTCACTGCCTACACTAGCCAAAGGGTGTCACTCTTTTGTTGATGATGATAACACTCCTTTGACAATACCACCTTTTGGTTAGAGTAGAGTTAAAACTCTTTTTAACCAGCCTTAAAATGGTCCATACTTAGAACCAAAGCTATTGTCATTACCTGCAGAACACGAATCTATGATGATAAAGAGACTTAAGAAGATGATTATGCATCTTTACGTGTGTGGCAACTAATACATACAGAAAGAGCAGAATGTGCTACCTGCTGTATAAGCCCTGGTGACACGGAGCTCGGCTGCTAACCAAAAGGCTGGCGTTCAAAACCACCAGCCTCTTCTTGGAAACCCGATGGAGCAGTTCTACTCTGTCCTATAGGGTCGCTATGAATCAAAATCGACTTGACGGCAATGGGTTTGGTTTTTGTTATACTATATAAAGGAGCTCTGGTGGTGTAGTGCAGTGGTTAAGAGCTTAGGCTGCTAACCAAAAGGCTGGCAGTTCAAATCCATCAGCTGCTCTGCTTCTTGGAAGCCCTTTGGGGCAGTTCTACTCTGTCCTATAAGGTCGCTATGAGTTGGAATCAATTTCACGGCAATGGGTTTGATTTCTTTGGTTTTTATTCTACACAAAGGAGCCCTGGTGGCACAGTGGCTAAGGTGCTCGACTGCTAATGGAAAGGTTAGTGGTTCGAAACCACCACGGCTCTACTGGAGAAAGATACGGCAGTCTGCTTCCATAGAGACTTACAGCATTGGAAACCTTATGCGGTCACTCTGAGTTGGAATTGACTCGAAGGCAGTTGAGTTATACTATATAAGCAGGTCCTTGGGTAACACAAGAAGTCTGCAATTTGTTAGTAACCTAAAGTTTAGTGGTTGGAACCCTCCCAGTGGCTCCGCAGAAGAAAGGTCTACCAATTTGCTTGTGTAAATATTACAGCAGAAAAAACCCCATGGAGAAATTCTATGCTGTAATCAACTCAGCAATGGGTTATACGATATAAATAGTATCTACACACAGAACTTACCTCTTATGTAAATTCTTCAGTCATGTAAGTCTACTTATTACTGTATGCATAAAGGTTCGTTCTTCATATATAACTTCCTCTATTTATCCTTCCCTCCCCTTATGGCCCACAATAAATAAAAGAGATACTTCAAACTAGGCCAAATCCTTAGAGAATCACCAGTTGAAGGTATTTTCCATAAAGCGGAGGATAAAAGCGCTTACTGGGAATGTCTTCTCTAGAAGCTGGACTTCTAATTCTGTGAGCACAGTTACTTCTCACTTGTTACTTAGAGTCATTGTGCTTTAGGTCTTTGTCTTTTAAGAAAGTGCCAATCGTTTTCATATAGGAGTTTGTCTTCAGCAAGTACTTTTCATGCAGTCTCTTTAAATTTATCACATTCTCACTGAATTTTGAAATCCGCTTTTACTAGTTAGTCAACTAAAAGCTGGTGAGTGTGTATAATTTATTATCTTTATGTCTTGGCTTACAAGATAGCACAACACAACATAACATATTGATGGCAAAATGTAAAGCTTCACATAAACAAAAACAAAAGGCAAACAGATGGAAGCTAACACACAGGAGAATAGCTATGGGGTGCAGAAAATGTATTTATTTCTTATTTTCATTCAGCAGTCTACGTTTAAACATTTTTGTCAATCATATAAATTTTAGGCCAAAGTTTTGAATAAGAAATGAAACAATTCAAACTAATTTCCTTAATTAGGAAAATCTCATAGGCATGTCATAAAGTAAAATTTATTAATTTAGTGTTTTGGCATTAGAGAAAGCATGCCGATAGTGCCCAGACTCTTCTCAGGGAATTCAGCAAAGCCTCACACCAAATGAAACCATGAGTGGCTTAATTCTGAATAGACTGAATCTTCTAGGTTGAGCCCTAGATAGTCCCAGGTTCTTATATTTCTGAATTCACCCAATAATGAACCTAAACCTTATGAAGAAAGGATAGAATTTGATGCTGAATTGTACAAACGTACTGAGTCTAGAACGAAACCTAAAATGTGCTTCTTTTTTTATTATAAGACAAACGAAAATTCAAAATAGAGTTGAACTAAGATAATGAATGGAATGTCAAAGTATCTGGAATTCCAAACCTAAATGAATTTAGAACTATGACCTTTAGTCATGTAACTAAGACAGGATTCAAAAGATTCCCCAACAGCCTGCTCTTCAGCCTTGAGAGCTGATTAGTGCACGTTACCAACAACCATGTACGTGGTTGCTGCTGTGGTTAGGTATCTCTGAGTCGGCTCTGACTCAGCGACCGTATGTATAACAGAATGAAATGTTATCCTCACAATAGTAGGTATGTTTAAGCCTTTGTTGCAGCCACTGTATCAATCCATCTTGTTGGATGCAAAAGGGAACATTTCAGAAAACCAATGTATTGTTTGAAAACTTGGAGGTGTCTACATATAATCTGTCCTTTAACCAACCCTCTTCTCTCCCCTATACGCAATCTCCACCCCTTTGCAGTGCATGTGTATGCTTTTCTCTCTCAACGAACTATAAGCCCCCTATGAAACAGGAGAATGGTATACAATGTCAGCTTTTTTTCTCCCTACCTTTTCTTCCCAGAATCTAGATCCTGGGATCTTTATACACATAAGTAGCTTAATACATGTTTGTTTGAAAAGGACATTAGTAAGAAGAAATCCTGAGATATGAAAGATTTTCTGCAATGTCTAATTTTGCCTAACTTTTTCCAGAAAATACCTTAGCAAGCTGAGTGAACTGATTCAAAGCTAGTAATGTTTTACAGAAATTAAAAAGAAAGAAAAAAAAAAAGTATTGCAACATATATTAAATATATGTGGAATATAGTCAACTTTGTAAACTAAAAATTTTTTATTCAATTTTTAACAATTTCTGAGTTACTAATAGGTACCTAATAGATACCACTAAACTGGATGCTGGGGATAAAAGTTTAATACTCACAATCCTCAAAGAGATTATTCTCTAGAACTTTATTAAATATCTGCTTTTATATTATGCACTGTGCAAGGTGCAATACCTGGCTTTCTTATGTAATTATTACAAAAGTTTATGAATTCCATTTTACAGATACAGAAACTAAAATCTAAATCAAGATCTGTCTGATTCCCAAACGTATGCTTGCAAATATGGCTGGCAGACATGCTTTTACGGTCACAAGAAGGCTTTAAAAAATGAATTAGTTTCCAACAGTTATATTTTGGGAAATTTCACAGGAAAATGGTTATTTGGATTTTCTTGGGAAGTCTTAAAGTCTGGTAACACTAGGCCTACAGTCCCCACAGGACATTTGGTTGCAGCTGAGAAGCAACTACTTGCTTTGTACCAGCCATTTTGTCTCCAGTCTGACATGTTTCCACCTGGCTGGGTCCTCTTATCTATGTTATTTGCCTTGTTTCTGTAGACATTTGCATCTGAGACCTTCTTTGATGCTTTCTAAATGTTAGTCTACTTTATTAATAAAAAATAAAAATAAAAAAATAACAACCTGTCTATACTTGGACCTAATTAAGATAAGCAAAGGAGTAAGGTAAGAGAATAAAATGGTAGCTTTATTACTGATACGGCTATTGGTAGAAAAAGCCTAGGTGCAAGCCAACAATAAGCTTCCTGTTCCAGAACTCCAATATTAGATAGTTTCACTCCAGATAAATAAGAAAGGGCAAGTCAATTTGAAAAACAGCCAAATAAAATTTCTGTAAGTGGAAAACATAATAATTAAAATTAAAACTATATGAACGCATCTGGCACAGCTAAAAAGAAAGTCACTGACTTGGAAGGTAGTTTTGAGGAAATCACCCAATGTGAGCCATAAAGAGATTAACAGATAATTAATATGAAAGATCATAAAAGAAAGACGGATGACTGAATGAGAAGATTCAGTACATGGTCAAATGCATTTCATGCAGAATAAAGAGAAAGAACAATGGGAGAAAATATTCAAGAAGTCCATGCTTACACATACAGTGGCAAAACTATATAACATTGAAGACAAAGAGAAAGTCAGATTTTCATGTCTCGCCTAATTATTATTCAAGAATAAATGTAAAATAAAAATATTGTCAGACAAGAAAGACCATTTATCACTCACAGGTACTTTCTGAAAGCACTTCAAAATAATACATTTTAGTAAGAAGAAAATAAACACAGAAAGAGAACGTGGAAATTGTAAAAGTAATGATGAGCCAATATATTAATAAATATATACTTGAAAATCATGGCAGAAGGGAAAAAAACTACTTTTGGAGGATGGGAGGTTAAAATAAATGAGGGACTTAAACGCTAAGTAATAATGTGGAAGATGGAAGGAGATGATTACATTCAAAGTTTTCTAAGTTGCTGATAATGTTTGCAATGAAGGTAGATACATTGTTAAAGATATAGTTGGGGTCAAAATGTATGATAAATATAATATTTAAAATATTTAAAAACTTACATGGTCTGGGAAACACCTAATCGTAAAGGGCCACTGACCAATAGAATGGACGGCTGCTGCCAAGAACTGGGACTGCCATTCTAGGGTATAACAGTTAAGTATCAGCCCTGCTTCAAGAGTAGCCATGAAAAGAACAGAATCAAATGCATGATTTCCAAAACTGTAGACAGGCAAAAGGGAATACTGACATTTTTATCAGCCTCATAAGAAGCAAAAACTGAGATCTAGAGAAATTAAGTGGCTTGTCCTGGGTCACATAGTGAATCAGATAGAGTTAGGATATGGATTTTTAATAAAGTCTAGTGTTGCTCTACTGTGGTATTGTGCTTCACAAATTCAAGTGTAAAAATCAGTATTAAAAAACAATTGTTTTCTCATTTCAAGCATATATATACCATTGTAGTTATTGCCAATACATATTTCAGTGGTTTTTGAACATGGAGATGTATGCTTTATAGAGGAATGTTAACATGTGCATCTCTAAATGATCATGTACTTTAAAAATATTACCCACTATCTGAATTTTAAGAAATATTTGTATATTCTGTCAAACTCTATTAATAGAAAAGAATTGCTACTTTCATTAAAATTACAAGAAAATGGCATTAGTTCCAAAAAAAAATAAGAATTCACTCTATGTATTTACAAAAGTACTTCATTTCTATCACTCAGAAGACAATGGAATGATATTTTCAAAGTGCTGAGGGAAACTAATTATTTGCCTAGATTTTTATGCCTATCCAAATTATCATTCAAGAGTAAGTGCCAAATAAAGATATTGTCAGACATGAAAGACCTAGTGGCTAAAGGAGACTGGAGAAACCTCGAGAGTATGGCCCCCAGACACCCTTTTAGCTCAGTGGTGAAGTCACCTTCGAGGTTCACTGTTCAGCCTGGGAGTGGACAGCCCAGTAAAACCAAATGAGAGTAACGA
>NW_004443968.1:8148960-8236008 GCF_000243295.1 Trichechus manatus latirostris | reverse complement strand
ATAAAATAAAAAAAAAAGAAAGACCAAGTGGGTTTGTCACTCACCACTATTTATGAAGCATTTCAAAGTAATACATTTTAGTAAGAAGAAAAGAAAACTACTGGAGCTATGCCAGAAGAAAACTAAAATTCTAGGTCAACAATGTATTTACTGTATTAGACCAAAGACAGCCATTATCTACAGAGGGACCTGATAGAAAATATTTTTTTCTTAGGAATCAGCCTAGTTTAGAGAAAAGGAAAATGTCATGGGATGAATATAAATAATGGGGAGGACCACAAAAAAAAAAAAAAAGAAGATGTTAAATATCTTCCAGCACAAAATTACAGGATTAGCTTGCACAGGCGCGCGGGATTAAGCTACTGGAATTATGCTTATTAAATTCCTGAAACTCTCCTGGCTGGTTTATTTAAGTGCTTTCTCCCTTAGTTTCACACCCTACTTTTCATATGTGGGTACAATGAGACGTGCATTTCTTCTGGAAAAATGAAGAGAAGTGTAACCTATTCAATAATGACTTCCAAGGATGATTAGCCCCTTCCTCTGGCCACCAGCATGCATGCCTTCCATCACCCTGTGCACATTGAAGGGGCAACAGCAATAGGTGCAACAGTCACCAGGGATGCAGGCTCTGGCATGGCCCTGGGTCTTGGATCACTTTTGAGGATGATGTCATATCATCATATTCCATCATATTTAATTATTAATCCTTCTCTTCAAAATTGTCAAAGAGAGAAGCTGTAGAGCTTTTGCAAGGCAGAGCCAACAGTTTGAAGGAATGTTGTGTTAGTGACATGGATGACATTGAAAGTATGACATTATAAAAATCAGTTTACGGGGAAAATTGCTCTTCGTCAGGAGTCTGGATCAGACAGAGGATGATTCATCGCACACAGACCATCCTCGGTCATAATGCAGAGTATATTGCTTGCTTGACACAAACCAGGGTTTTAGTCCAATGGATCTCCATTGGATCTGGTCAGAATCTTATTGAAATAGCATTTTAGGACCTTTTTATGTTCTACTTGATTTCCTCAATTATAGAGCTTTACCTTTGGTATCAACTATTCTGGATTACATTTTCACACTATAAGTTTCCCAGAAAAATTTATGCCGGTTATTATTATTTTTATGAGTTTATATATACAAATATGAAACATACAAAATAGGCTAGAATTTATTAACATGAAACATTTAATACCAAAAGAGATAGGGCATTATAAAGTTATATGTCATGAGCATACTGAATGTCCCAATTGCTTTTAAATGTCTAAAGTATAACCATTATGTGATATTAAAGGGATTATAAACTATATTGAAGTAATATATTCAAGCATCCAAAAAATCAGAGTAAATAAAAATAATTCTGCTCATTGGCTCATGGTTAGGAAGGAATGAGAGTAATAACAATAAAATAATAATGTGCAGGGAAAGACAGATACATCCTGCAGCAGCCTGAGCTGCAGCAGGGCCTGATTCAAGGGAAGGAGCCGGAGGCTTCCAGCTCATAAAAATGAATATTTGTCTGCCTAGGAAAGGCTGCACACATCTCTTTTTCACTCTTGCCCTCCAGGGGCCTATTCTGACCTCCCTTTGTCCCTGTTGAGAGAGAGAACAGAGGGTATGAATATAACTAAAAACATTTCACTCTGGGAGTGTGTGACTTGGGGAGTATTTCAGCTCCTGCATCTCATGGGAGTAATTTAGCTCCTGGATAACACTGACCTGGCTGAACGGGGTCCATGATGAACATCTTACTTGAGCATTACCTAAGGGTTTCTTCTCATTAGGAGATGAAGTGAAGTATCATTTCAAATCTTAACATTTAACAAATGGGAAAGTGGAGGGATAGATTTGTTAAGTGATAATTTACTCCACTTCCATTTTTCCTACAATTACCTTGTTGAAACTCATAGTCAATATTATCCATACTGGCAACCATAGACTTGTTTTCTGAATGGACACAGGATTAACCCAAGTGTTTTAGGGCAGTGGTCTTTATTTGCTGTCTTATACTGAGCTACCTCTGTCATGCCCATTTTAGAGCTTACATGTATCACTTCCTCTTGGAGCCTCACCAGGGTAAGCAATGGGGGAGTGGAGTAACCTGGGTAGAGCAGGCTGGTGCTGGGGAAGAGGGAGGCAAGGCTGAGCCTGTCAGTCCTTGTTAGTCATGCTCGTAGGCGGTACAGCAGAAGATCAAGCTCATTACATGGAAACATTTTTTCTTATGGCAAAATGTATGAAAATCTTAAAGGTCAAGCTGTATGCTAGGGATTGTTGAGAAGCTTTAAAGCATTTGCTAACTGAATCATGAATTACAGTGTATGTTAAAAATGATTATGTTTAAAAATAAGGCACATACACAGAGTTGAAAGTGACTTTGAAAATTTCCCTTGTCCAGACACACATATTACCTTAGAAAGACATGTATCTATTTGATTTTATGTATATATTTGATAAAATTGTTATTTTAAAAATACTTTTAGATTTATGGAGAAATTGAAAATATAGTATAGAGAGTTTCTATATACTCTATGCCCAGTTTACCTTATTATTAGCATCTTATATTAGTATAGCACATTTGTCTTAAATAATAAACCAATATCGATACATTGTTGTTAACAAAATCCATACTTATTCAGATTTCCTTAGTTTTTACCTAATGTTCTGTTTTCTGTACCAGGATTCTTTCCAGGATATCACATGGCATTTAATCATGTCTCCTTAGGCTCCTCTTGACTGTGACAATATCTCAGACTTCCTCGTTTTTGATTATTTTAACAGTCTTGAGGAGTAACGGGCACATATATTCTAGAATGTCCTTCAATTGGTATTTGTCTGATGCTTTTGTCTTGATTATCCTCGGGTTATGGATTTTTGGAATGAGGATCACAGAGGTAAAATGCCATTCTCATCACATTGAATTAAGGATACCTACTATAAACACTAACTATCGCTGTTGATGTTGACCTTGACTGTCTGACTGAAGTGGTGTTTGTCAGTTTTCTCTACTGTGAAGTCACTCTTTTTCCTCTGTCTACACTGTATTTACCCTTTGAAAGGAAATTATTATGTGCAGCCTATACTTAAGGAGTGGGAAGTTATGCTCCCCCTCCTTGAGAGCTGAGTATCTACGTAAATTATTTTAAATTCTTCTGCAGGAGTGATTTGTCTCTTCTCCCCATTTATTTACTTATTCAGTCATTTATATCACTATGCACTCATTGACATTTATACTTTGTATTATAATCTAATACTATTTTATTTATTTTGTTGCTCAAATTGTTCCAGCTTTGGCCATTGAGGGCTCTTTTAGTTGGTTCCTGTGTCCCTTTGACATATCTCATCTTGGTGTGTGTGTGTTTATTTTCTTTTTAGCACTTCCATTCTTTCTGGCAATACAAGATGCTTCAGACTCATCATGCATATTTTCTGCTTCATTACTAGAATTAGCTATTTCTTCAAGGACCCCTGGATCCTTTTATTGGGGCATCATGGACTGAATTGTTTCCCCCCCAAAATATGCGACAACTTGACTAGGCCATGGTTCCCAGTATTGTATGGTTGTCCTCCATTTTGTGATTTGATATAATTTTCCTGTGTGTTGTAAATCCTAATCTCTGCGTGTAATAAATGAGGGGAGATTAGGTTATGTTAAAGAGGATTTGGGTGGGATGCAATACCCTTACTCAGGTCGTATCCCTGATTTGATGTAAAGGAGGTTTTCCTGGGGTGTGGCCTGCATCACCTTTTATCTTACAAGAGATAGAAGGAGAGAGAATTGAGCAAAGAGGAGGAGGACCTCGTGCCACCAAAAAAGAAGTGCCGACAGCAAAGCATGTCCTTTGGATCTGGGGTCTCTGTGCTGAGAAACTCCTAGACTGGGGAAGATTGATGACAAAGACTTTCCCCCAGAACTGACAGAGAAAGGAAGTCTTCCGCAGGATCTTGTACCCTGAATTTGGACTTCTAGCCTCCTAGACTGTGAGAGAATAAATTTCTGTTTGTTAAAGCCATCCACTTGTGGTATTTCTGTTACAACAGAACTAGATAACTAAGACAGAGTTTGGTACTGGGATTGGGGTGTTGTTCTAAGACACCAAAAATGTGAAAGTGGTTTTGAAACTGTGAATGGGTAGATGCTGCAAGAGTTTTAAGATGCCTAATAGTAAAAGCCTCGATTACCTTGAAGAGGCTGTTGGTGGAATTATGGACATAAAAGACAGTTCTGGTGAGGACTAAGAAGGAAGTGAGGAGAGGTGTAATACTGGAGATGGTGCAAACGGTGAGAAGCAGCAGCAGAGAAACAGCAGCAGCAGAACAAGGAGACCGCCTCCAGATGGCACAGGGGCCAACCCATGGAGCTAGAGAGCTGTGTTCCTGTACATAGGAGGCTTCCTGGTGGAGTAGGGTGCCTCTGGGCACTTGTTGGTGGAGTTAGGGCTGCCGACCCACTGAGCCAGACAGCTGAGTGCCTTCTGACCAAGGTCGACTGGCAGAATGGGGTACCTCCAGGCACTTAACAGCAAAGCTAAAGAGCTTTGGAACATTTGCCTAAGTAGGGCAGAGGCTGGGCTGGCCCTGGGGCCAGAAGGGCTAAGAGGCCAAGGAACCAGGAAGTGAAGGCTGAAGAGACAAAAAACACAAGAAGCAGAGCTGCCTCAGTCTCAAAGGGTAGGGCCACGACCTCTGGGGTCTGAAATGGTGGAACCATGAGCTGCTGGGTCTCAAATGGTGGAACTTTGGTCTGATGGGTCTCAAAAGGTGGGGCCACTGCCTCCTAGATTTCAGAGTCAAATATTTACCAACTCAATTCAGGAGTGTGGGGCTGCTGTTTATGAGTGCCAGTGGGATGGAGCCAGATCCACTGCCCAAAGCTGAGGGGGTAGGGCTGCCATGCTCAGGGGGCAGAAGAATGGGGCCTGCTACACTCCCAGCACTTCTTTCTTGATGGTATGGGATACTTCTCTCTCTCTGCTCTCTTCTCTCTTTTATATCTCAGAAGAGATTGACTCAAGATACAACCTAATCCTGTAGATTGAGTCCTATCTCAGTAACATAACTGCCTCTAAACCTGCCTCATTAACACCACAGAGGTTAGGATTTACAACACCTAGGATAATCACATCAGATGACAAAATGGTGGACAACCACACAACACTGGGAATCATGGCCTACCCAGGTTGACACACATATTTGGAGGACACAATTCAATCCATGACATATGTACAGTTCCTTTTGTCTTTAATCTTACAGACTCTGCTCATTTCCAAAGTTATTTATGTTAACACCTTTTCCCTCACCTCCTTCAGTGAGGGTATTTCATATATTTGTAATAAAATTATATTATTTTGTCACATTCTGCATTCTATCCTGCGATCCCAAGCTCCTAAAAGATTTCCCCCAACTCCTAAATGATTTTTAAAAGTTTGCATGCATTAAAATTCACATTCCGTGCTGTAGAGTTTTATGGGTTTTGACAAATGCAGTATTATGTACCACCATTGTAGTATCATAATGAATATTTTCCCCACCCTAAAAAAAAAAAATCCCTTGTGCTTCACTATCTCAAACCCTTCCCTTTTTCCTGAATCTCTGACAACAACTAATCTATTTATTTGGTCTCTGTAGTTTTGCCTTTTCCAGAATGTCATATAAATGGAATCACAGTACGTAGCTGGCTTCTTTCTTTTAGTAATATGAAATTAAGATTCACTCATGTCTTGGCATGACTTAATAGCTTTTTACTTTTTATTGCTTAATGCTATTCCATTGTATGGATATACTATAATTTGCTTATCTATACACCTATTGAAAGACAGCTTTATTACTTCCAGTTTTTGGTAAATATGAATACAGCTGCTATAAACCTTCATGTGTAGGTTTTTGTGTAGGCATACCTTTTCATATAAGTTGAGTAAATACCTAGGAGTGTGATTGCTTGACTATTTGGTAAGACTGTGTTTAACTTCATAAGAAACCTTTAAACTATCATCCAAAACGTGGCTGTACCATTTTGCATTCCATCCTAGAAATGAACAAGAACTGCTTATGCTCCACATCCTCACCAGAAATCAGCATTGTCAGCTTCCTGCTACGGAAACCCTGTGGGGCGGTTCTACTCTGCCCGATAGGGTCACTATGAGTCAGAATTGACTCAACAACAATGGTTTTTTTTTTTTTTTTTAAATAGGTGTGCTGTGGTATCTCATTATTGCCATTATTTGTATTTCCCTAATTACAAATGAAGTGAACCATCCTTTCATATCTTACCTGTCATCTATATGTCCTCTCTACTGAGGTGTCTATATGGATATTTTGCCTATTCTTCAATTGGGTTGTTTTTCCATTATTGAGCCCTAACAATTTTCTTATTTTATTTTTTTAATTCTGGATACATAAGAGATACATGTACGTTAATACTCCCAATATTGTTCTTTAAAGAGCTTATATTTTCAGTTTTTATAAACTCCAAACATTCAATCATCTCTTTCATGTACTGTGCTTTTGTTGATGTATCCAAAAACTCATCATCATACCCAAGGTTATGTAGATTTTCTCTTATGTTCTTTGCCAGAAGTTTCACAGTCTTGCATTTTACATTTAGGTCTATTATCAACCCTGATCCATTCTTGTGAAAGGTATTAGATATGTGCCTAGGGTCAAGTTTATATATATATATGTATATAGGTGTGTGTGTATATCTATATATATAGATGTCCAATTGTTCCAGCATCATTTATTGAAAAAATTATTTTTTCTCCATTGAATTACCTCTGTTCCTTTGTCAAAGATCAGTTGACTATGTTTGTGTGGGTCTATTTATGGTCTCTCTACTCTATTCCATCAATCTATGTATCTGTTATTTCACCAATACCATGCTGTCTTGACTTCATGGTAAGTCTTGACATTGGGCAGTGTAAGTCCTCCAACTTTGATCTTCAGTATTATGCTGGTGATTCTAGGTCTTTTGACTTTTTATATAAACTTTAGAATTGGTTTGTCAATATCTACAAAATTGCTTGCTGAAATTTTAATTGGGATTGCATTGAATCTATTGTTCAAGTTGGGAAGATTTGATATCTTATTAACATTATGAAACTTCCAATCTATGAACATAAAATGTCTACCAATTTATCTATATCTGATTTCTTTCACTGATGTTTTATAGTTTTCTGTGTACAGATTCTGTACATATTTTGTTAGATTTATATACCAGGTATTTCAATTTTTTTGTGTAGTCTTTTAAATGTTGCTGTTTCTCAACTTTTAATTTCGAATTGTTCATTACTGCTATCTAGGAAAGCAATAGATTTTTGTAGCTGACCTGGTATCCTGTAAACTTGCTGTACTTGCTTATTACTCCAGAAGGATTTTTTGTTGTTGTTATCAATGCACTGAGATTTTCCACAGACAATCATGTCATTTACAAAAAAAAAAAAAAAAAAAAAAAAAACAGTTTTATTGCTTCCTTTACAAACTATGTAATTTTTACAGTTTTTTCTTGTCTTATTGCATTACCTATGTCTTTCAGCATGATGTTGAATAGGAGTGGTGAGGGAAGACACCCTTGTCTTGTTCCCAGACTTAAGGGGAACACATCCAAACTCTCACCATTAACTATAGTGTTAGATGTAGGATTTTTGTAGATGTTCTTTACCTAGTTGAGGAATTTCTTTATTCCTCATTTGTTAAGAGTTTTTTTGTTTGTTTGTTTGTTTGTTTTTTGTTTTTTAATAATCATGAATGGATGTTGGACTTGTGTTAGGTTATTTTTGGTGTCAATTGATATGATCTTTTTTTTTCTTTACTATTTTGATATGGCAGATTACATTGATTGGCTTTCAAATTCTGGAAAAGTCTTACATACCTGGAATAAATCTCACTTGGTTGTAGTATAAAATTCTTTTTATGCATTGTTGGATATTTTGTTGAGAATTTTTGCATCTACACTTGCATTAGTTATCTAATGCTGCTGTAAAAAATTATCACAAACTCACTGATTTAAAACACATAGACTTATTCTCTAAAATTTCTAGAGGTAAGATATCCTAAGTGAGTCTCATGGGGTTAAAATCAAGGTATCAACAGGATTGTTTTATTTATTTATTTATTTATTTTTCTGGTGGCTCCGGCAGAGAATCCATTACTTGCTCCTTCCAGCTTCTAGAGGCAATCAGTGTTTCTTGGTTCATGGGCATATCACTACAACTTCTGCTTCCTTCATCACTAAGTGTTTTCTTGTAGTCAAGCTTCCTCTTATAGGGACATTTATGATTACATCGCACTCACTTGAGTAATCCAGGATCATCGCCACATTTTAAGATCCTTAATTTAATCACATCTACAAAGTCACTTGTACTATGTGTTGTAGATTGAATTATGATCCCAAAATGATGGTTGACATTCTAAACCCAGTACTTGTGAATGTGATTTTATTTAGAAATAATATTGTTATAGATGTAATCAAGTTAAGATGAGGGTGGGCCCTAATCTCAATATGACTGGTGTCCTTATAAGAAGAAGAGAAGAGATACAGACTTAGACACAGTCACAGAGGGAAGATGGCCATGTGAAGATGAGGCAGAGTTTGGAGTTGTGCTTGCAAAGCAAAGGAAGGCCTGGCCATACCAGAATATGGAAGAGACAAGGAATGATCCTCCCTAGAGCCTTCAGAAGGAGCATGGGTTGACTAACACTTTGATTTTAGACTTCTAGCCTCCAGAACTTTAAGATAATAAAATTTTTGTTATTTTAAGCTGCCTGGTTTGTTGTACTTTGTTATGGCATCCCTAGGAAACTAATACACCACATAAAATAACATATTCACGGGTTCCAGGAATTAGGGTGTGGACATTTTTGAGTGACTATTATTCAGACTATATGAGATACACTGTAGTTTTCCTTTCTTGTAATATCTTTGTCTGGTTCTGGTATTAAGGTAACTTTGGCATCATAGAATGAATTGGAAAGCATCGCCTCTGTCTATTTTCAGGAAGAGATTGTGTAGAATTGGTTTTATTTTTCCCTTATGTTTGGTAGAATTCATTAGTGAAACCACTTGGACATAGTACTTTCTTTTCTGGAAGGTAATTCATTATAATTAAAGGTTTTTAATGGATATGGGGTGTCAGGGATTGAATTATGTCTCCCCAAAATATGTGTCAACTTGGCTAGGCCATCATACCCAGTATTGTTTGATTATCCATGATTTTGTCATCTGATGTGATTTTCCTATGGGTTGTAAATCCTATGTCTATGATGTTAATGAGGCAGGATTAGAGGCAGGTATGTTAATGAGGTAGGACTCAATTTACAAGTTGAGGTTGTGTCTTAAGTCAATCTCTTTTGAGATATAAAAGAAAGAAGTGAGCAGAGAGACTGGGGGGAGCTTATACCATCAAGAAAGTAGTGACAGGGGCACTTGTCCTTTGGACCCGGGGTCCCTGCACTGAGAAGCTCCTAGAGTAGGTAAAGACTAATGACATGGACCTTCCCCCATAGCCAACAGAGAGAGAAAGCCTTCCCCTGTAACTGGCACCCTGAATTCGGACATCTAGCCTCCTAGACTGTGAGAGAATAAATTTCTCCCTGTTAAAGACATCTGCTTGTGGTATTTCTGTTATAGCAGCACTAGATAACTAAGACATAGGGTTATTCGGTTTCTCTATTTTGTTTTGTTAATATGACTATTATTCAAATGTATGAACCAACCACTAAGGCCAAAGATGAAAAAATTAAAGATTTTTACCAACTGCTGCAGTATGAAATTGATAAAAAATGCAAGCCAGATGCATTGATAGTTACTGGTGATTGGAATGTGAGAAATGGAAACAAAGAAGAAGGAACAGTAGTTGGAAAATATGGCCTTTGTGATAGAAATGATGTTGGAGATCGCATGATAAACTTATGCAAGACCAACGATCTATTCATTGGAAATACCTTTTTTCAACTGTGTAAACAGTGGCTATACAGACGGAATACACAGGAATGAAACTCACTACATCTGTGGAAAGAGATAATGGAAAAGCTCAATATCATCAGTCAGAACAAGGCCAGCTGCCAAGTGTGGAACAGATCATCAATTGCTCATGTGCAAGTTCAAGTTGAAGCTGAAGAAAATTAAAACAAGTTCATGAGAGTGAAACTATGACATTGAGTATATTCCACCTGAATTTGGAGATCATCTCAAGAATAAATTTGACACACTGAACACTAATGTCTGAAACCAGACAAGTTGTGGGATGACTTCAAAGACATCATACATGAAGAAACAAAAGCTCATTAAAAAGACAGAAAACAAAGAAAAGACCAAAGCGGATGTCAGAAGAGACTCTGATACTTGCTTTTGAGTGTAGAGTAGCTAAAGCAAACAGAAGAAATAATGAAACAAAAGAGCTAGATTTCAAAGCTGGCTCGAGAAGACAAAGTAAAATATTATTATGAAATGTACAAAGATCTGTAGTTAGAAAACCAAAAGCGAAGAACACAATCAGCATTTTTCAAGCTGAAAGAACTGAAGAAAAAATTCAAGCCTCAAGTTGCATCACTGAAAGATTCTATGGACAAAAAATTAAATGATGCGGGAAGCATCAAAAGAAGATGGAAGGAATACACAGAGTCACTGTACCAAAAAGAATTGGTTGATGTTCAGCCATTTCAGGAGGTAGCACATGAGCGAGAATAAATGGTATTGAAGGATGAAACCCAAGCTGCACTGAAGGCATTGACGAAATACAAGGCTCCAGGAATTGATGGAATATCAACTGAGATGTTTCAGCAAACAGATGCAACTTTGGAAATGCTTACTCATCTATGCCATGATATTTAGAAGACAGCTACCTGGCCAAAGGACTAGAATAGATCCATATTAATGCCTATTCCAAAGAATGGTGATACAGTGGAATGCTGAAATTATCAAACAGTATCATTAATAGCACACACAGGTAAAATTTTTCTGAAGATAATTCCAAAAGCTTAGGATTGGTACTTTGACTGGGAACTGACAGAAATTCAAGCCAAATTCAGAAGAGAATATGGAACCAGGGGTGTCATTGCTGATGTCAGGTGGACCTTGGCTGAAAGCAGAGAATACCAGAAAGATGTTTATTTGTGTTTTTTTGACTATCCGAAGGCATTCGACTCTGTGGATCATAACAAATTATGGATAACATTGCAAAGAATGGGAATTTCATAATACTTAGTTGTGCTTATGCTGAACCTGTACATAGACCAAGAGGCAGTTGTTCAAACAGAACAAGAGGATACTGCATGGCTTAAACTGAGGAAAAGTGTGTGTCAAGGTTGTATCCTTTCATTATATTTATTCAACCTGTATGCTGAGAAAATAATCCAAGAAGCTGGTCTATATAAAGAAGAATGGGGCATCAGGATTGGAGAAAGACTCATTAACAACCTGCAATATGCAGATGACACAATCTTCCTTGCTGAAAGTAAAGAGGACTTGAAGCACTTAAAGATCTAAGACTACAACCCTTCACTATGGATTATACCTTTAGAAAACAAAAATCCTCACAACTGGACCAACAAGCAACATCATGATAAGCAGAGAAAATATTGAAGGGTTCAAGGATTTCATTTTATTTGGATTCACAATCAATGCCCATGGCAGCAGCAGTCAAGAAATCTAACGATGTATTGCTTTGGGAAAATTTGCTAAAAAAGACCTATTTAAAATGTTTAAAAGCAAAGACATCATCTTGAGGGCTAAGGTACACCTACTAAAGCCATGGTACTTCAATCGCCTCATATGTATGTGAAAGCCGGACAATGAATAAGGAATACTGAAGCAAAATTTATGCCTTTGAGTGTTGGTGTTGCTGAATAATATTGAATATACCATGGACTGCCAGAAGAATGAATAAATCTGTCTTTGAAGAAGTACAGCCAGAATGCTTCTTAGAAGGGAGTATGGCGAGGTTTCGTGTCACGTACTTTGGACATGTTATCAGGAAGGACCAGTCCCTGGAGAAGGACATCAGGTAGAGGGTCAGTGAAAATGAGGAAGACCAGCAATGAGATAGACTGATACACTGTCTGCAACAGTGAACTCAAGGACAGCAAATATTGTAAGGATGGCTCAAGACCAGACAGTGTTTCATTCTGTTGTACATAGGGTCACTATGAGCCAGAATCGACTCAAAAGAACCTAACAACAACAACAAAAATTTTTCCTGGTGTAAATTTTCATAGTTTTTGCCTTTCAAGGAATTGGTCCATTTCACTCAAATTATCAACTTTATGAATGAGAGTTTTTCATAGTATTTTTTTATTTTCTTTTTTTAATATATCTGTTCTTGCAGCTTTCCTCTTTTCCATTAGGGCTCTTATCATGTTAATAATAATTATTTTAAGTGTTTTGTCTAATAATTACAACATCTTTGCCATATCTGATTCTAGTTCTGATGATTATTTTGTCTCTTCAGATTGTATTTTTCTTACCTTTTGGCATGCCTTGTAGTTTTTGTTGAAAGCCTGGCATGTCCTGTTAGAATAGGAACTGAGGGAAATAGGCCTTTATAGTATGAGGACTTATGGTCATCTGGATAGGAATTGGACTTTGTTAATGTGTGCTGTATTTATAGGTACTTATAGGTACCAGAGGCTTCAAATTCTTCTGGCATCCTTGTTTTTTTACTCCTGTTTGACTTTGGGATTCCCTAAGTATACTTTCTCAGAGAGATTCTGTGTTTTGTAGCTCTTCAGCTGTAATCCACTGTTATTATACTGGAACCTTGTTCGTGTGATAGTAAGGTGTGGGGAAGGGAGACCATGCTATTGTTTTCTGATTATATCTTCATGATAATAGTTGGTGGTAATATAGTATGGTATAAGGTCTAAAATTTACATCTAGTGTTGTGTGTGTTTTGACCCCTGGGGAAAGCCAGGAGGGCCTTGTATGTCCTAACTGCAAATTTTTCTTTCTGTTGTGCTCCCAAAGATAATGTCCCCTAACCAAACAACCCTCTTTATCACAGGGACAAGGTATCAAAAAAACCAAACCAAACCCGTTGCTGTCGAGTCAATTCTGACCCTGGTGGCATAGTGGTTAAGAGCTGTGGCTGCTAACCAAAATGTCGACAGTTTGAATCCACCAGGTGCTCCTTGAAAACTCTATGGGGCAGTTCTACTCTGTCCTATAGGTTTGTTATGAGTCAGGACAAGATACATTGTCTGCTTATTCCTGAGTTATGGGCTTCAGTTTTCTCCCAGCCCACAGAATTATTCAAAAGCCTTTAACATCCTTTTACAGGAACCAGGGGTCACATCAGCCTCTTGTTACTACAAAGCCTGTCTCCCAGAGCTCCTGTTTGTTCATTCTGTTCTGAAGTGCAACCTTCATGTGGCCTTGCATGGTGGATGGTAACCTCTTCCTCCAGGCTGTGAGTATATATGACTAATAAACTGTAGTTAATCTCATTTGTCCAGTGTGTATCATGTGTTTGGCAATACCTATAACCCTTGGGTGGGAATCCCTCCCCACGAACAGGGTATAGACAATGTCATAAATCACAGAGCCACTGATTAAACACTTCCTGACTGATTAATAAGGGCTAATCATTTTGAAATTAAGCAAGAAAATTTCTGATTTCTGAAAAATTACATCATGTACTTAACTCCACATTTAATTGTTTAGAATCTTGAAAAATTTAGCCAAAACTCTAGAAGATCATCTAATCTATAAAGGCCAGAAAATTATTTCTTCTGAGTAATGAGTAGAATTTAATAAGCACATTTCTTCATAGTGATAGACACATATTCTATCCATCAACTTGCTTAACAGCCATCATTTTAAGTAATCTCTCTGCTCCTTTGATGTCCTTTAGCATTACTCATATAGCATATGAGCTTTTCTCTTTGTTTTATAGTTATTTTACATGTTAGTCTTATTTTTATTACTAGACCTTGAGCTTCTTAAAAGCAAGAATAAGTCACATATAGATGCTCAATAAAAAAAAAACTATCAACAAACATTTATTGAGAATTTTTGATATTCCTGAGAGATATATTACCTCTGACTTTAAGAAAATGGCATTATAGTGTGTAAATAAATTTATACTGTGTCTTTCCTGAATAATCAGGGTCCTCTTTTGAAGGAGATCATAACAAGTGAAGAATTAAACCAGATTCTCATTCTTTGAAATCAAGAGAGAAAATAATCATTTGAGCAAAATTTCCTAGAGAAAATGGACATTTTTGCTTTAAAAATAGACACATTATTGTGACAAAACTTAAATGGCAAAATATAACAGGTTGCTACAAGTAAAGAGAACACTCACACCCACTAGGATGGCTATAATAAAAAAATGGAAACAGCAAGTGTTGGCAAGGATGTGGAGAAATTGGAATCCTCATGTGTTGCTGGTTGGAAAGTAAAATGGTGTAGACACTGTGGAAAACAGTTTGGCAGTTCCTCAAAAAGTTAAATGTAGGACTACCATATGAACCAGCAATTCTACTACTAGGTATATACCCCAAATAATTTAAAACAGGTACTCAAATAAATACATGTACATGCATGTTGATAGCAGTATTATTCACAATAGCCAATAGGTGAAAGTAGCCCAAATGTTAATCAATGGATGAATGGATAAACAAATTGTGGTGTATACGTACAATGAAATATTATTCAGTCATAAAAAGAACTGAAGTTCTGATACATGCTATAATGTGGAAGAATCTTGAAATCATCATGCTAAATGAAAGAAGCCAGATGCAAAATGTCATGTTATGTGATTCCATTTACATGAAATATAAAGAGTAAGTAAATCCATAGACATATAATACAGATTGGGGGTTGCCAGGAGATGGTGCAGGGGGGAATGAGAAGCTACTGCTTAAGCAATATGGGTTTTCTTTTGGGGTGATGAAAATGTTTTTAAACTAGATAGAAGTGGTGGTTGCATAACATGGTAAATGTACAAAATGCCACTGAATTGTTCACTTTAAAATGGTCAGTTAGATGTTATGTGAAGCTCAATAACCCTAATTAAGAAAAATAAATAGATCAAACTTTAAAAAAAAATTGGGTTTATTGAAATTGGAGCACACACAATCTAGTCAAAAAGAGAGTTGCAGGAATCTTCAGTCATATACTAACATATGCACGGTTTCAATTTGGAATCTAACACACTTACACTTAAAGTTATAGGCGTTTTGTATAAGAACTTACATGCTAACATTATTTCATATTTGCCAAAGACAATGAACCTCTTTAACAATAAGCCATGCTCCCCTATAAACACTGGGGCTGTAAGGCTTTACTGATATTTATTTTCAGTTATGAATCAGCAGGTTCACCTCTGCTCTGTTCAATTCATAGAATGAATGAAAACCATAAACTAAGCTTATACTGTTATCAGTTAAAGGTTTACCAAAAGAATTCCCATGGTTTCCTTTTCTTCCTAAATACATTCCCGCACGCTGGAAAAGACCTCTGAAGTGGGAATGCATCCCGGCCTTTAGGCCTGAGGGTACATTATTTCAAGCATATCAGGCTGCCTGGTCTAGTGCCTTTTGCATGGGAAACATCTAAAGATCCTGTTCCCTCACAAAGATTTCAGTAAGAATCCAAATGAAATGGATTCCTCTTCTGGCTTTGTTTTGATTTTGGAGATAGAAATTCTGACATGTTTATTCTTTTATATTTTCTTAGCTCCTACAGGCACAAGGAAGAGGAAGGGACCACTAAATGTTTGTTTACACAAATTAATACTGGCTTTTAAAAAATACGTGCCAGGTTTCATTTTTTTTAAAGAGACGTTGTAACTCTATTGGCAGGAATTATTTGTAAGATCCATTAATTACAACAAATAAAAATAATGCTCTCTTGCAAACATTTAAAGTGTCATAGTTTGAAAGGACTACCTTAAGTGAGTATAAATGCAGTGCTTCACAAATCAGGTAAATGCAATATGCCAACTTCAGGTGAATATATATATTTTTTAAAATCCCACATTTTCTGTTTCATCTTTATCTTAATTTGTGAAGAAAGCCATATATCATACTTTAAACTTCAAAGGTAGATTTGTTGGCTTATTAATTCATGTGTGATATCAGATCATAGAGGTGCTTTGCCTGGTTTTGGAATGTGATTTGGTGTTCTGATTAATGCACTATCATGAGCAAAGGCAACAGATTAACCATAGCGCAAATAGCAGTACACCAATTCTTCACCAAAACTCTCAACAGTCAAGTCACATGCAGTTTCAATTACTTTACATGTTTGGCAAACTTTCTTCGCCAGTGGAATAATAAACATTAACTCATTAATCTAAAAGAAGCTTGTGAAAGCATAGTTGACACAGTTAGTCTCCATTAAAAAACATTTTTTTAAAAATTATTACAATGGCAGTTTTCCCTTTAGCAATGTGATAGAGCTGTATTTTATTTTTAAAGGAACATGATCAAATTTCCTCACAAATATTTCAAATTTTCCATATGCCACTAAAATGTCAGATCCCTGATAGTTCTGCTAATTCATTTTTTTTTTAAAGGTGATATACAAAACATACTTAGGAGTTGGGTATGTTATAATCTGGAATTTAGTACTTGTACTGAGATTTTTTTAATTGCACTAGAATTACTTAGAAAATCACAATACATATTTTGTTCCAAATTTGTTTTCCAACACCAAACGTTCCTAGAAACACTTTAATTATAAACTCAGTGTCCTTGTATTTACAACCATGAAAGCTTTAATATGGGAAGTTCATGCTATTGTTTTACTGAAAATGTGGATGAGCTCAGTGGACCCTCTCTGCAGGCTTTTAAGAGGCAAAGCTGAAGTCCGGGAAGGCTTCGGTGGGCGGCCTTCACTGTCTAGGCCCTTGTGAAGGAAACTTCTGTCCTACACTGGAATTGCAGCTTCTTGGAGAGGGGAGCCATTTATCACAGCCCTAAATGAAAGCATTCTTTAAACACAAATGTCTTTTTCTCCCTTTGTCTAATTACTGAGAGGAAAAGTGAGAAGGAAATGTCAAAACAGAGAAACAGTGGTGTATAGAGAGAACAGCCACTCTGGAGCTCAACTGGCTTTTGTGAGGGTCTGGGCGATTTGTCAAATGGTTGTGGCATAAGTCAAGCTCTGAGGTTGAAAGGTCTTGACCTAAGGAGTCCTGGAATCAGACAGTGTAAGCAAGGGGTCTGCTAGAATTTTCAGCTGTAGTGGAGATGAACAATGAGGGGAGCTGGACATAACAAAACCTCATTTGCATAATTCAGGTAAGTAATTTTATTGGAACTGACAAGGATGTGACAGGCTAAGAAAGAGAAGAGAACACGCTCTTGCTGGGAACCACTAAAGCTTCTCAGTTAGGTATGTGAAAATAAATGACAGCTAATCTCTTCACTAAAAAATCTGTAAACAATGCCGTTTTACCCAGGACTCACCCACGACCTTTTGTAGAGCTGGCTATAGATTCTTTCGTTCAGTCTTTCAGAATATAGCAAGCGAAAAGGACTAAATTCAAATTACTTTTTGCACTTTAACTGATATTAATTATTTCCCTGAATAGGTGCTCTTTCCAAGACAGGTCTACACTGACAAAAAAAAGCGTAAGTGAAAGGTGATCGAATACTTGAGACCGATGTATATCAAACCTTGTATTTACTTAACAATTGATATTTGGGGAGGAAATTTTAACTTGTATGAAAAATTAAAAGGTGAAATGCCTTTAGCACGTGATGTGTGTTCAAGAGATTATATTAATCTTTACCAGTCAATCTGTTCTGCTGGTTTTTTTTTTTTTTCTTCTCAGATTCTATTTCAAAAGGTGTGTATTTAAACAAGTATCAATTACATATTGATGCATATATTTTTAAATTAATATATTTAAGGCTTAACTAATAAATATTGTTTTTGAATTTTCCAAAATATTATAACATCAGCAGAATCTGCAAATTAGATTTTATGTGGCCTGGATATAACTATCCATAAAAAAGCAACACAAATGATAAGGTTATCAGTAAAAGCATTTCCTTGTTTTGGAAAAGAGAAGCTAAATTCTTAACAGCGCTTTCCATGTCCTTTATACTTGGCTTCGCTTTTATATGTGGATCACTGGGAGATAGCTACATGTCTTTTGTAATCCAGGCTGCTCACCAGTCATTGGTGATTGTATAGGCAAGAGCAGAAAAGGATAGAAATAGTAACCAGGACAAAGAGAAATACTACTCAAGTCTAGTTTGCCAGAGGAGAACCATGTCTGCTGTGCCCTTCAAACATGCAAAAAATATGAAGCCCACTTAGTCAGATGTGAGCTGCAAAATCTCCAAGCATTTCTGGGTAGCAAATACACGAGCACTCCTTCTGCAGTGCATGGAACACATGTATAGTTTGACCAAAATGTGGATCATTCTATCAAATGGGAAGCAGTTGAGAGTTCTGGCTAGATCAAATGTGGATCTCAGTATTATAAGCAATCTAATGCATAATTCATGAGGCTTAATGAATATTCCAATTCATGACAGCCAACTGGCTCCATAGGTCACACCTCCCAGTCTCATATAAATAAAGAATGAGATACTGGAAAGCATACCAGCTGAACCAAACTGAGTGCCAAAAACATGCATATTAATGAGGCACTATAATAGATACTTGACTCTTTGGAAGTGCCTATATTGGTTTCCAGCTACAGAGGGAAAGAAAGTTCACAATATACCTTTAAACACACCATACTATGCACCATAAAATACAGCTCTGTCTGTGAAATATGGAATCAAATTATACTGATGCAATTTCAGATTCGGTCATTAACTTCATAACATCCCCTGACACTTCCATCAACATTAAAACATTCTGGAAAGATCCCCACCCCCTGCTCCCATGTTCCTTTGCAAGTCTCAACTTGGTAACTAGGGAGAGGAAGTCCTTCAACAGTGCTGTTCTTTTATGTGTTCTGTTTAGACCTTGGATCACGATGAATGGTGGCTCACATGAATGCATTTGTGCCATTTTTCTTGGCCCCAGACTATGTTTCCTCACTACCATGACATCTGAACAGAAGGAGAAAACATCTCCCTTTTGTAGCAAGCTAATTTAATTTGTACCTTCCACCTAGGGGTAAATATGTTTGTCTGTCTGTCTGAGCTTTTTGCCCACTGTCTTTTCTCACGGGAAACCCTACTGAGTCGAAAGCAGGAAGTTGCTTGGTGCTCTAACTTTATTTTAAAGTAATTTAATTTTAAGCCTTCTCACACCCACCCTAAAGTGGAGCAACTGTTGGAACCCCCTCAGGATACCCTTAATGACTTCTGCATGTCTCTGTGTCACAGATGTCAAAGGCTTGTTGTTTTGGAGGTATTTTATCTTTTGGAATAGATGGTTTAAAAGAGACTGCTTTGGGCTGTATTAACTCACAGAAAATGTACATTTGTTTTAAAATAATGATGGAAAAAAATCTTTCAGCTTTTGCATTGACCCACACCCTTTCAAATCCATATTACAAGTCATTGATCTTCACTTTAAGTTGATCTTGGACATTATTTGCGGCTTGACATTGTTTGCTGTAGAGAGTTTGTCAAACATTTAAGATAAACAACCAACAAACACATTCTTTTTCCTAAATAGAATAGCAGTAATACATATATAAGTATTTTATCTATATATTGTTACCATGTCTTCAGGTATCCCAGATATCAGAGTGAACACCTCAATTTAAAATTATGGCAAATAGAAAAATAGTCTATTTATTAATAAGGGCTTATATGGGGGAAAATTTCCTATTCAAATTAAATGGACTTATCAAAATGCATTCAGTTTCTCCTGATTCTTGTAACAGTTTCAAACGTACTTTATAAAACAATTTGCTTCATTCTTATTACGTTTGTGAATATACCTTCTAATTAAATTCTCTTTATGGTACTTCTATCTCTTTCACCACTTTTCATATTTAGATATATAACCATAATTAATAATTGCACATTGTAAGAAATCAGACATATCTTTGATATTGCATTATAAGCTTAATTTATTGTTTAAAAGAGGAAATAATTTTGTTAAAATTATTTTATTAATTCTTATTTAATATAAAAGATTATTTGGGAATATATTATTACCTTGCAACATGAGAATCTTTAACTACCCACCATCAGACTAATCTTCTTTTTGGTTCCATACCATGGTAGTTAAACTTTCATTAATCTAATTTAATATGAATATTGATTATAGTAGTAATGTTAATGATAAACCAAAAAAAAAAACCCATTGCCATTGAGTCAGTTCCAACTCCTCGTGACCCTATAGGACAGAGTAGAACTGCCTCACAGAGTTTTCAAAGAGTGGCTGATGAATTCGAACTGCAGATCTTTTGGTTAGCAGTCGAGCTCTTAACCATTGTGACACCGGGGCTCCAATGTTAATGATAGAGTTGTATTAATTGACCTTATTCAGCTGGTAGAGCCATTTCACAAGATAGATAAGCACATTAAAATGATTTTATTTTATTTTATTCAAGATATTTTAAGGTTTCTTAGATTTCAGGTATCTGTGTATCCTTATGTAAAGGGACATATTAAAAAAGAGAAATATGGCTTTTTTTGAAGAAAAGTTAATGAGAAAGAATATAACAGTTGGGTATAAGAGTTTTTCAACACTTTCAAGAAGCCTCAATTTTGCATCTCAAATCTATGTTTCTTTGAAACATATTAAATAAATTGCTCAATTCTAGAATTACCACTGGACAACTTCATTCCTAAGACATTACATTTGATAAAGGAGCAAAATCTAACGTGATTTATTGAACTAGAAATTTGAGCTTTTGGTATAATGCTTGGGAAATTTTTCACCTTTTCAAAAAGGCTCTAAAATGGTTCAAATTGACTGCTGTAAATAAGAGGGGGTATCTTTAGGATAATAATGTGACATTTTTAACTAAATCCAAAACTGCAACTTAAATGTAGCTAGTGGTCATTAGAATCTAAACCTGGGATTGGCAAAGTATTTCTGTAAATGACCAGATAGTAAATACTTACGAGGTTGGGGCCACATATGGTCTCTGTTCTACGTTGCTCTTTGTTTTGTTTTGTTTTACCATCCTTAGCTTGAGGGCCATAAAGAAACAAGCCAGGGGATGGATTTGGATCCCTGGCAGTAGTTGTCAACCACTAACCTCAGCTTTTGATGTCTTGTTTAATGTAGCAACATATCTGTTTATACTCAGACAAATTGTTGTACAAATACTCATTTCAAACTCACAGTTTCTTTCTTTGTTTATTTTACTTTGTGCTGTGCTTCATGCAAGACTGTCTGATCTATAAGATTTGATATAGATATTCTAATTGGTGTACTTAAAAAATTTAACTTCTAGTGCTTTATTCACGACAGCCCAAGAACTGCTATCATATATGACATTACATATCATATTCATTTATTAAAAAGTTTAATTTGTTGTGGTGGTGGTTTGATTGGGGATCTGGACATCTTTCCACAAAACATTAGTTTTCTTATGTTGCTGCAAAGTGAAATATCCTATATAAGCCTTCCCCCAATTCACTTTAAGATAAAATACTATATGTATTATACTTTTGGAATTTTTGTGTAACACACATGCATTCAAGTTGCATTGATAATTACTGGTGATTGGAGAGCGACAGTTGGAAACAAGATTCGGTAGCTGGAAAATATGGCCTTGGTGACGGAAAGGATGCTGGCACTCACATGATAGAATTATGTAAGACCAACGATTTATTCATTGCAAATACCTTTTTTCAACAGTGTAAATGGCGACTACACATGGACCTCATGGAATGGAAAACCCAGGAATCAAATTGAATACATCTGTGGAAAGAGACAGTGGACAAGTTCAATATCATCAATTAGAACAAGGCCAGGTGCTGACTGTAGAATAGACCATTAATTGCTTGTATCAAAGTTCAAGATGAAGCTGAAGAAAATTAAAACAAGTCCACAAAAACCAAAGTAAGAACTTGAGTATATCCTACCTGAATTTAGAGACCATCTCAAACATAGATTTGATGCATTGAACACTAATGACTGAAGACCAAAAGAGTTGTGGGATGACATCAAGGACATCATACATGAAGAAAGCAAAAGGTCATTAAAAAGGCAGTAAAGAAAGAAAAGACCAAAATGGGTGTCAGAATAGACTCTACAACTTGCTCTTGAATGCAGAGTAGCTAAAGCAAAAGGTAGAAATGATCACATAAAAGAGCCGCATAGAGAATTTCAAAGAGGGCTGGAGAAGACAAAGTAAAGTATTATAATGAAATGTGCAAAGACCTGGAGTTAGAAAACCAAAAGGAAAGAACATGCTTGGCATTTCTCAAGCTGAAAGAATTGAAGAAAAAATTCAAGCCTTGAGTTGCAATATTGAAGGATTCTATGGGCAAAATATTGAACGATGCAGGAAGCATCAAAAGAAGATGGAAGGTATACACAGAGTCACTGTACCAAGAAGAATTGGTTGATTTCAACCATTTTAGGAGGTAGCATATGATCAAGAACTGATGATGTTGAAGGTAGAAGTTCAAGCTACACTGAAGGCATTGGTGAAAAACAAGGTTCCAGGAATTGACAGACTACTAACTGAGAGGTTTCAACAAACAAGTGCAGCACCGGAGGTACTCACTTGCCTATGCCAAGAAATCTGTAAGACAGATACCTGGCCAACTGACTGGAAGAGATCCGTATTTGTGCCCATTCCAAAGAAAGGTGATCCAACAGAATTTGGAAATTATCAAACAATATCATTAATATCACATGCAGGTAAAATTTTGCTGAAGGTACTTTAAAAACCTTTGGAGTAGTACATTGAGAGGGAACTGCCAGAAATGCAAGCTGGATTCAGAAGAAGACGTGGAATGAAGGATATCATTGCTGATGTCAGATAGATCTTGGGCTGAAAGCATAGAATATAAGATAGATGTTTACCTGTGTTTTATTGGCTATGCAAAGCCATTTGATTGTGTAACACATAACAAATTATGGATAACGTTTTGAAGAAAAAGAATTTGAGAACGCTTAATTGTGCTCATGCCAAACCCATACATGGATGAAGAGGCAGTCTTTGGGAAAGAACAAGGGGACACTGTGTGGTTTACAATCAGGAAAGGTGTGCCTCAGGGTTGTATCTTTCACCAAACTTTTTCATTCTGTATGCTGAGCAAATAATCCAAGAAGCTGGACTATATGAAGAAGAATGTGGTATCAGCATTGGTGAAAGATTCATTAACAACCTGTGACATGCAGATGACACAACCTTGCTTGCTGAAAGCGAAGAGCACTTGAAGGACTTACTGATGAAGATCAAAGACTATAGCCTTCAGTATGGATTACACCTCAAAGAAAAGAAAAATCCTCACGACTCAACCAGTAAGCAACGTCATGATAAACTGAGAAAATATTGAAGTTGTCAAGGATTTCATTTTACTTGGATCCAAGATCAACACCTATGGAAGCAGCAGTCAAGAAATCAAATGATCCATTGCATTGGGGAAATCTGCTGCAAAAGACCTCTTCAAAGTGTTGAAAAGCAAAGACATCAGTTTGAAGACTAAGGTGAGTTTGACCCAAGTCATGGTATTTTCAATCGCCTCCTATGCATGTGAAAGTTGGACAATGAATAAGGAAGATCAAAGAAGAGTTGATGCTTTGGAATTATGGTGTTGGTGAAGGAACAGGTCTGTCTTGGAGGAAACACAGCCGGAGTGCTCCTTGAAAGCAAGGATGGAGAGACTTCATCTCACATACTTTGGACATGTTATCAGGAGGGACTGTCCCTGGAGAAGGACATCATGGCTGGTAAGGTAGATGGTCAGTAAAAAAAGAGGAAGACCCTCAAAGAGATAGATTGACACACTGGCTGCAACAATGTGCTCAAACATAACTACAATTGTGAGGATGGCGCAGGACTGGACAGTGTTTTATTCTGTCATACATAGGGTTGCTCTGAGTCAGAACTGACTTGAAGGCACCTAACATCAAGGACATCAAGCCTTTCTCCAATTCACTTTAAGATAAAATACCATATGTATTTTGTACTTTTGGAATATTTGTACAATACACATTTAAGACCACAGTCTTCTAATCCTTAATAACCACAAGATTTCAAACTATTCAGGGCATTTTTCCGGCAATTGCTTTAAATATATCAACAAAATACAATTTCTGTCAGCATTAGACTAATATAATGTAGAGCCCTTCTGACACACCCAAAATGGTATTTATAAAAAGGCAAATCTCTTCCCTTTGTAAGAATGGCTCACTTTAAATAAAAGCAGTTAGGTGAAGTGAACATTGTCTTTAAAATATCAAAATTCATCATTCAGTCCACTTTCCTCACTCTCAGTGTCGACACAGTGTATATTTAATGATTATGTTTTGGGACCAAATTTTCTTCAAATCCATGGTGTGCAGGTATTTCCTGCACTGCCTATCTCTCTCAGGTTCTGCACTCATTATGTTCTCACTCTCAGTGTTTGGGGATGGAACTGTTCACCGAACAAGAGCAGAATATGAAATAGAGATTCACAGTGTGATGAAAGGAAGAGAATTTTCCCTTTAGAAAGGTTGTTATTTTAAATGCTGTGCCAAAGATATTATTTCGTTTCACAGCAATATTTAAGCTCTAACATTTTGTTTTTAAACAAAAGATAGCATGGTCTGATGGCCATAGGGTTGATCCTCACCAACAGTAAAAATATGAAGGATACCCAGATCTTGCCAGAGGTGACTGGGGATACAAAGGGGTGAATCTAATGGGGAGTCTTTACCTTAAAAGTATTATAATAACAATTTAGCAGCAGGCAAAGAACTGTAGGGATGAATATTTAGTTGGTGGCTTATCTATGACCTTTGCTTTTTCAGCAAAGACTATTTTGCACCTACCATATGTATGCCAGGGATTGATTTTGCTCCAGGAATATCAAAATGAAAAAGACTGTCTTTGCCCTCAAGTTCCCCAGAATCTTCTTTCTTCTTTCTTGATTGACTTTTTTTTTTTTTTAACACATTTTGAAATCATATCTATAGTCATCACAAAG
The DNA here is from genome assembly GCF_000243295.1 of Trichechus manatus latirostris. Lineage (NCBI taxonomy): Eukaryota > Metazoa > Chordata > Mammalia > Sirenia > Trichechidae > Trichechus > Trichechus manatus. Next base: position 8,210,982 of record NW_004443968.1, on the reverse strand, counting down.
TGGTTCAAGATCCTAAAGCATGTGTTATTTATTTCAAGTTCTCTAAATATCATTGTCTTACAAGTGATAGCACATACTATACTTTTCAGTAATCATTAATGAGCTTGACTGTCTCTTATAACTAGAACAGGAGCTCAAAAATCCCCTGATCTACATAAAAAAGAAACTGTGTGTATGTCTATATGATCACTATTCTGTAGTGGGATCCATAGCTTTCCTCTGAGTCTCAGAACTCCACGATCCAAAAGAGATTAAGAGACATTGAATTAGATTATGGATTTCTTAAAGGCAGGAACTCCTTTAACAAAAATTAGAACACTGATTTACTTATTTACCATGAGAAATATAGTTATAAGAAAAGATTCTTGAGTTCATAGTTTTCCCACATTCTTGTACTGTAGATATATCAGCCAAGAAAGTCAAATTATAATCATCCTCTCTATATACTTTTGTCCTCAGCAATCTCATTTCAAATTTTTTTCTTTATGACTTAGACAAGATTTCTGACGTTTTGTAGGTTTGTCTCAAATTGTATATTTTAGTAACAGAAGTGAGTGAATAGTATAAAATTCAGATTATCTTTAAAAGGTTATCCTTCTGAACGCCCAAGACCTTTGTCAGTAATAATGAGTAGCATTAAATAAAAAATTTCGTTATTCTTCATAAACTTTTAAATAAGACAGAGGATATTTTCAGAGGTAAATACTTTTTAAGAAATGATTCTTATGAGTCGTCAATACACTGGAGAGCAAGATAGCAAGCCCTCTCACTAGACTATAAGCTTCGTGAGGGCAGGGACTGTATTTTACTTATTTTTTTGGTAAACTCAGTATGTAGTCCATATTTGGCACACAATGGGAACCAAGTGAAATGCTTTTGACTTAATGAAAGAATGAATGGTGATATTTTGACTAACAATAAACATGAGATGGGGTGGCTGGGTGAATTTTAAGTGATTACAGTCAAATTTGAATATTCATTTGAAGGGGAATAAATTCTCTGGAATGTATCTTCTTAAAATTCTACTCATACATTAAGACAAAACAAGCAAAATGAAACAAATCAAAATAAAAAAAATTCCCAAATGCATATTCTCTATGAAATTTTCCTGGAATTTTAACTGGAAGTGATACGCTCCTTTTCTAATATCATACCACAACCAGTTGCTGTTGAGTTGTGCTCCATAGGGCTTTCCATGGGGGATTTTTGGAGGTAGATTGTAGTAGTGCCTTTTTTCTGAGGAACCTCTGAGTGGACTCAAAGCTCTAATCTTTCCATTAGCAGCTGAGCCCTTTAACCTTTTGCACAACGCAGGGACTCTTCTAATATCATACAATACCATAAATGTGTCTTACGGCATTTTTTTTTTTGCTTACTTTGCATTATGTTTAATTGGGCATGTAGTTGGGCCAGCTGAAATCTCCTGGTCTCTCAACCAGCATAATAAATTTGACTGGAACCCTAAGTCCAGAGCCTAGGATGGGTCAAATCAATCAGTGCATTTTTCAGAAAAAAATATAGCCCTTTCGCTCTGAAGAATTCTGGTATCAGTTGCTAAAATAATTATATTTTTGGTACCCTGTATGTAAATAAGACTTCCTTTAGCCCTTACATGCATTTCTTATTTGCAACTTTCTTATGGTTTTATACGTAACTTATCAACACCTTTCATGGATTGTAACACAGTTCATCAAATATTTTTTAATTCACTGCTTCCTGTATCCTTCAGAAATACTATGCACTTGACAAGAGTCTTTCTTTAAGACAGTAATAACTGACCCAAAAAGGTTAAGTTATTTTTTTAAAAGGTCATATGACTTAATCAACAGCAGAGCCAAGATTAGAACCCAGGTCTTTGAATGACAAGTGCAGTGATTTATCTTATAGCAAGCTAAAATTAATGTTAGCTGAATAGACAAGCATGTAAATAGAATCACCAAAATACATCTACAGTCAAATGGATGTGGTAATTGAAAATGAAAAATTGATTTACTTGTTCTCTCCCTATCTTCTTTTAGTGTAGATAATAAATATTTGACTACATCAATACTAAAATCCATAGACATGACGTGCAAAAAAAGCAAGTAAGTGAATATAAGAAAATCACTTTCAGATTTGCTTATTTTCAATGCCAGCTAGGTCCAGAATATTTTTGGTATGATCAGACTAACCAAGCCTCTGCAAACAGCGTGTAGATTGATAGATTTTTAGATATTGGCACATGTACATTTATAGCTATTGACAAAGCTTAACTCTTTTCAAGAACATTCCAACTAGTATTGGCATTCTGCTTTATCCGTTGACACTCAACATGATGTACTGTGGAAGACTTTAAGACTTTCAGTGTTTGACTAAGCTTTACAGCCATTAATGTTTAATCACTTACAATTCCGAAAGCCTTGTGCTTTCATTTTTTATGCAGCTTGTTTATCTATGTAAAATAAATCAACAGCGCTTTTCTGATACTCTCCCGGTACATTTATAATCAGTCCCATTTGGTGATCGGTGATGAATATGGATACAACTGCTATTTGGAATTACTTTATCATTTTGTACAGATTCGGAATTCAATTTCCCCTTCACAATTATCATAATAAAAGTAAATACCAGCCAAACTCTCCAAATCTATGAACGACTGGGGGGAGGGGCTAAGATAATATTTTCCTTTTTTTAATGTGCAATTTAAAATGTCTTATATTTCCATATACTATTTCTGCACAATAAATAAGAAAAATGGTTACATTAAAAAATCTTTTTTTTGGATGAGAGTGATTTTTAGCCACTGAAAGAGTCAAAGTCCTGTAATGTCCATCTGTAAGGACAAGTACAACTCACTCCCTGGAATGGTTACCCCAAAGAAACAATGAAGAGACCTTGAACCTTGGTTCTGCACATACCACTTCAATGAATGCACACCATTGTATCATCATCAGGGCACTAGCGAGAGACAAAATGCACTTGGCCAAGGCTGGGGAAATGGGGACACAAAGAACCCAATTCAAGCAAAGCATCGTGGGTAGAGGACACATTTGTAGAATTTTAACAGACTCCTGGCACTTGTATTTACTCTTTGTTTACATTTGGGCTTTTACAAAAATGCTAAATTGATTTTTTGCACTTTCTCTTAGAGTATAGCAAAACCAAAAATGCAAATAAAAGCACAATTTGTGACTTTATAAAATATATTAAAGTTCTCAAAAGTATTTTTAAAATCTGGTTTCAAAAGAAAGGAAGACAGGCTCCAAAACTATTCATATAACAAATAAAAATGTCATTTCCTTTTTACAGCTCTACAAATGGAAAAATACAGTTCTATTATTTCCTTTCATGAAACTGGCCTGAAGTGTGAACAAACAAGCCACAACCAGGCTGACAGATACTCAGTTATACTTCATTGCCATCAGAGTCTCACCATCTTGTTAGATATCATATTCGTCATTCACCCGTCTATATCTTCAAGAAAAGGGATTTTCTTGTATAGGTTTTTAAAACAGTCTGAATTCGTATTTATTCTGCACCACAGAGTTTCAATAGATACTCATTTTTATTGACATGAAATTCATGGTCAGTAGACAGGATGACAGGAAAATATGGCAATAAGCAGAGTTTCAGAAAATTGTAACTTTCAAGAGAATAAGACAGATGGATGAAGCCAACGTGTCCGTGTGCTGACCGAAAGGGATGGCCATGATTGAGTTGCCCATATGGGAACAGCAGAGCTGGTCTGCTATCCTAACCAGGTTTGACTATTGACTACCTCTACCTGGATTTGTCTGACTGCATCCACTTCAGCCTCAGTGCATAGGGCTGACTGGGAAGTCAGCTGCCCTCCTTGGGGACCATCCTCTGGACTGCCAGGCTGATTTTAGGGGCCTTTATCTGTGGCAGCATCTCACTATATGTGCTTGCTGCTCTGTAGATGAGATGTACCAGTCATGGATTTCATTTTTCTGTGTGCTTCATATGGGTTGGTTAAGTGTCAAACCTGTGTGCATCAGCAACACCTGGGAGTTTGTTATAAATTAAAATTCACCTTTCAAACAGGTCTGGGTCCAATTCAGGTCATCCTTGGGACTCAGTTTGAGAAATCACTGCCAAATTATGCCAATTGTGTAATTTTATGTCAGTGGTGATTAATACATATATTTTTTAATTCTCTTTTCAAATGAATTTGCATAATGATAAAGTTATGGTGATTTTTCTTTACTGTGAATGGAACCCTGACTTGGTAATGGTCACACATTTATGACAGTTCTGAAACTCTCTATGGAAATAATAACTCTCTAAGGAAATAATTAATAATCATGGTTATCTCACCAATTACTCTTTCAATATGAGTGATTTTGTCTGTTTATTTGCTAGTTTGCACAGGGTTTCACTGTTGGTTTAATTTTTATTTCTTTTATTACCAGATAAATATTTCTTTTGCTATTTGATCATTTATATTTCTGCTTCATTAGATTTTATTGCATATCATTTGATCGTTTGCCCATTTATTTTTTCTCCCACTAGGATGCTAGAGTTTTGATTATTGGTTGAATGAAGTCGTTATATATTAAAGATATCAACCCTTTGTTTACTATATTTATTGAATTTTGTTGCTCTCTCAATTCTAAAATGACATAGCTAACACGGCTAACTAAATCAAGATTAAGTTTCATAATCATTTTCAACACATCAATCAGGCAACCACTATCACACAAAATGAAACAACCTATTTAATACTCTTGTTCTATGGCTTTCTTTTTATGCTATTTTTGCTGTATTTGACTGATAGGGTTACCGTAGATTTGTAATTAAATAGCATTTTTAAACAATGTGTTTTAAAACAGTTTGCTAGCATGGAAATTAACTCTTTCTTGAAAGTTTTAAAAAACTCCCTGGAAAATTATTCTGGCCTTGGAATCTTTTGTGGAAATAATATGTGATAATTTTTCACATTCTTCATTTTTATCTATCAATACATATTTTCTAGTTCTTATTGAGTAATTTTGGACATTTTTGTATTTACAGAACATTTACAGAACATCATGTATCATAGTCTCAATTTTATATTTCATTACTTAAAAGTAGTTGTTTATAAACTTTTCAGTAATTAAATGAATTTTTCTCTAAACATTTTATACTTCCTTTCTTAAACCAACATTATTTTATTTGAATATTTTCTCTTTATTGTTTATTAAATTTGCCAGAGGCTTGTTTATCAAAATTTCCCAAAAACAAATGTTATTTTCTGAGTTAGCAATGATAAATACATTTTAAAATTTATTATACCATAATCATACTTTGTTGTTACCATTCTAACTTTTTGAAGTTAGTTTATTTTTTTCTTTCATTTTTAATAATAAAAATTTTAGGTTTTAATGGACCTCGTAGTACCTTTTGGCACATTCTAGGTCACCATGAATCTGAATAGACTTGATGGTAATGGGTTTTTTTTTTTTTTTTTTTTGGTTCTCATTGTTATTTTCTAATAATGTGTAGTTTAAAAATATGTAGTTTATAGTTTTAAAATTATTTACTCAATTATTATTTATAAAAATGTGTTTGAATTTTTAGTTGGTATAATAAAGTAATATCCTTTCTCAGATTCTCCTTCCAAAATAATTTTCATTCCTCCTTAAGTACATTTTTAAGTATTTTTCTTATTGAAAGCTAATTGATAACAAGCTATTATAATTTATCGCTAAATGTCTTTATTTCGTTTACTTCTTAAAAAATGTTTCACTGGATACATAATTCTAGATACAGTTTTCTAGACAGTTTTTTTGTTTGTTTTTATTTGTCAGCACATAAAAGTATATTTCCCTCTCTTCTCTTTTTTATTGATGGTGAAACCTGAGTTTTCAGTCTAATTATCATCACTTTGTAAGTAATTTGGCTTTTCTCTTAAAAATGACTGCTCTTAAAATATATTATTTATTCTGATATGTCTTTTTATTTACTTCTTTTTACTATAGTATGTCTAGGTGTGAATTTATTTTTACGTATACTGTTTAAAATTCACTAGATTTCTTAAAACATAGCATGCATCAATCATGAAAATTTCTCAGCCATTTTCTTTTCATATATTACTTCTTCCACATTATTTGTCCTCTTATTAGATATGTCCTTGCTCATATCACTCTATTTTCTGTGTTTCTTAACTGCTATTTTATATTTTATAGCTTCAAATCTGTGTTACATGTTTAGTAATTTATTTAGATCCATTTTTTTATTCACTCATTCTTTTTTCTACCATGTCTTTTCTGTTGTTTAATCGGGTTATTAAGTTTTTAATTTTAATCAAATTTTCACTTCTAGAAGTTATATTTGGTGATTTTTCAGATCTGCTTGACCATTTTTGACAGACTCTTCTTCTGAGCCTAGTTTTGAAATCCCCTTTTATATCTTTGAACTATAAATATATGTGTGTATGTGTGTGGACATTGCAGGTCTACTTTTTCACTTTGTTGTTTCTGTTGACTGTTGTTTGATTCTGCCAGGTTCCTGAGGTTACCTGCAGGGAACTACTTTAATTTTTAACTTGTTTTCAGTATGTTCGTGTGTGTGTGTTTGTGTGTGTGTCGTGGGGTGGGGGTGGGGGGAGGAATAGAGGCATACAAATTATGTTCCAGTTATCTATTACTACAAAACAAAATAACCCAAAACCTAGTGATGTAAAAGATTCATTTTATTTTGCTCATAATTTTGTGTAGGAATGCAGGAAGGGATCAGATGGGTGATTGGCTTCTGAATCACATGGTGTTGACAAGGGTAGCTAGGGCTGGAGAATTTACTTCCAAGATGGCTTTTTTTTTTTTTTTTTTTTAATTAACATGCCTGTGCTTATCTGCTTCTTGTGATTTTTTTTTTTCTTTAATTGCACAAGATATTTCACCTCAAGGATTTCTCCTTGTGTTTTATGCTTCTTATAGCAATGATCTCAAGGTAGGTGCACTTCTTTTATGGTAGCTGGCTTCCAAGACACAGTAAAGAAAAGCTGCCATGCCAGTTAAGGGCAACATCCAGGAGCAGAACAATTCAATTGCATTTGGTTTTGCTATACACTAAGTGAACTTGCAAAAAATCAATTTAGCAATTCTTGCCTTTGTTATTCATTTGATAGTGATTTACCATGTGTTATATATTATTCCCATGTATCGTTTTAACTAGATAGTTCTCTAAGGACAGGAAACATAACTCATTCTTCCCAGTTTATATCTTCTAGTGCCCAGTACAATGTCTAAGAGAGTGTCTAACATGTGTCAGGCAGTAAACATTTTTCTAAAGTGTTTGACTTGTCTCAATTTGATCTGTAGTTTTATGTCTCTATGACTCTACCATTACTGCCACTGACAAGTTACTGCTAAAAATGTTAAGGACTGTCATAGACTGAATTATGTCCCCCCAAAAATGTGTGTATCAATTTGGCTGGGCCATGATTCCCGGTATTGTGTGATTTTCCCATGTGTGGTAAGTCCTGCCTCTATGACGTTAATGAGGGAGGATGGGCGGCAGTTGTGTTAGTAAGGCAGGACTCAGTTTACAAGACTGGACTGTGTCCTGAGGCAATCTCTTGAGATATAAAAGACAGAAGTGAGCAGTGAGACAGGGGGACTCTCATACCATCAGAGTGCATCCTTTGGACTGTGGTCCCTGCGCCGAGAAGCTCCTAGTCTGGGGGAACACTGATGAGAAGGCCAAGAGAGAGAAAGCCTTCCTCTGGAGCTGACATCCTGAATTTGGACTTTTAGCCTACTTTCCTGTAAGGAAATATACTTCTCTTTGTTAAAACCATCCACTTGTGGTATTTCTGTTATAGCAGCACTAGATAACTAAGACAAGGACTATTATTTTTGAGTGCTTACTATGTACCAGGATTGTTCTAAATACTTTCTATACATTTCTTTTTTCTTTTTTTTTAAACCTGAATCTCACAATGACTTTATGATGTAGGTGAATAAACTGAGCCTTAGAGAGGCTAGCTAGCTAATCACTGATCACTCAAGCTGTAAGTCTTGGTCAAGTTCTGATTTGAATTCAAAGTGCTTACTGGCTTCCTAGGACTGAAACTTCAGGTCATTTTCCAGAACACTTGAGCCCTGTGTCTCTAAAAAAGTGAGTAGACAAATAAGGACCTTGACACATTGCTATTTTTCATGGTGACCATGGACTGTTTCTGCATCTTCCCTGTTCCTCCTTGTCTTTCATGTGAAACAGAAAAATGTTTCACATTTCAAGAATGACATGATACATAAATTAGGAGAAGGAATAAAAAGTCAAGGTACAAATAATGATGTAATAATAACCATTAGTAAAAGCTGCTTTGAAGATTAAGTCTTCTCCTCACACCCTGAGTGATTAAAAAAAAAAAGAGTTTAGCTTATGGTGGGCAGGCTAAGAGTTTTTAAAAAAAATGTTTTAATTAAAGTTGTACTCTTCTGGCCTTTTACTTGGTAATACTCAAAAAATAAAACAACCTCATCAAGTATAAACAAAACAACTAGACTTCTTTAAAACAGTAAGCTTATTTAATATGTTCCTTTTATTGTTGAATACAGTGAAATATCTTTGCATCTTTCCAACTGTGTTTTTCCTACCCCCAGGGAAAAGCACTTTGAAAAATGCAGCAAATTATTTTGTATAGTACATCCAAGGCTACTGAACCAGAAAAATAAGGACATACTGCTTGTGAGCTCCGCTGGATCAATACCTCAGCCCTGGGAGTTGCTCATTTGTTGGATACTGAATGAAAAGCACTAAGCTGCCAGTTTGTACCATAGATATTTAAGACCCCAATACAGCTAAGCGACATTTTTCATAAGACAGAAAGCAACTTACCTGTAAAAATGTTTAGATATATGAGCACACAAAATACAAAGACTATGAAATCTGCTTGGCACCTCATGAAGGAAATTCTCTTGCTGTCCTATTACTCAAGAGAAGAAGTGCACACACACACACACACACACACACAATCATACACATTTATGTTTATATATATATGCGTGTATATATGTATATATGTGCAGATTTGTATATATGTATATATATGTGTATATGTGTATATATGTATATATGTGTGTGTATATAGATAGATAGATAGGTTGCTTAATGTCCACAATATGTTCTGCGAAATAAGATGTTATGTGATTTGGACATTGCGTGAACACCATATTATATACAGCAGAGAGGCCTGCAGAACAGTCACCAGTGTTGGGCCTTGAACCCATACCACCACCACCTGAGGACTGCGCGAGAACTTTGGCTCTGGCTCCCTTCCCTTCCTTCCCCTCTCCTTGCCTTCTGCATCCTCCCAATGTGCTTTAAATTCTTCCAGCGCAGCCCACTCATCCTCTACCTCCTCCTCAGGCTGCCTTACCTGCTCCTCCTTCCCGCCAGCACTGCAGCCCCGACTATTAGGTAGCCACCACATCGGGAGGAGTCGCAGCCTTGGGCCTGGGTGTCAAACACAGGGCGCCTGGGCAAATGGGGCAGTGGCCTTGGAGGGGTAACCCCTTGGTAGCTCCGGCAGCTTCTGTGCAGTCCCTACCTGAGGGGAACACGGTGGGACAGGCAGCTGTGAATAGGCGTGGGACTCCCTCTTCTTGCCATCACAGGACTCTGGTGGTTGGGGGACCCAGAGAGTCAGTGAGAGACAGATCAGATCTCTAGCAAAGTACGTCTGCTACATCCCGTTCTCTGACAGGGATTTTTTTGAACTCTTATTATAACTTTATGGGACCATGGATGTATACGCAGTCGGACGCTGCCTGAATGTACGTTAGGTGATGCCTATCTGTATATAAATCATATTTTGGTACAACTTCTATATTCCAAAGTCCTCAAAGCATCCCCAGACATGATCATATCCATTCTTCCATCTCTGTGAATAAACAGTGAGTGGTTGTGATTACTTACATTTTTCTGAGGGAGCACATTACACAGCTGGCCAAGCAGGCTCAGAAGCCAGTTTTCTCTGTCTCTCACTTTGTCAACAGTACTGTCCACCATTGTAACTGTCTGGTTGCATAATGTGTATACAATTTGATGAATCATCCGGTAGGGTTCTGAGAAGGAATCGTTTCTCTCTGTTTCTTTGCTGCTCTTGATTTTCTCTCAGTAGGCAACCAGATAAGTCCTAATGTCATAGCACCAAGATAAACAAGCAGGCCTATTAGGTAGAATGCAAGCAGTGAGATGATATTAGATACAGGCTTGCATGCTTAGCTTGCAATCTCTGTGATACTGCCACTGTTGTGAACATAAAAGATTCTCCAAAGTAGTATTTAGAAACTGCCATGAGAAAAGGGTGATACAAACAAAGCAATTAAAAATGAAAAATGAAAGTCATCCAGCTGACAAATAGATTCACACTGAGGCAACAAAAAGTTTCTGGTGGTTGACTGTACTTATTATTTTTCCCTTCTCATCCATACTCAAAGTAGAAACATGTAATCCATAATGATAGGATAAGTGAAAGCTTTCAGCGTCTAATTCAGACTCAGTTGCCATCCTGAGGGTCTTGGAGTGCTTTCCTGGCACGTGGCCCAGCCTGGGTCCACAAGAGGAGAGTCATCACCTCTTGAATCTTTTTGTCATTGAAAAGTGGTCCTTGTCATTGACATTTCCCCTCTTCAGCTTCTGCTTCAAGTAGTGGTACTGCGACTAAATTGTGAGGAATAATAGAAAGGTGCAAAAAATATTTGTTGGACAACTCCTTCACTATAGTGAAAAGGAAAATTCTGCTTTGATTTGACAATTATCTTTTTTCCTGAACATTTGACTCAGGATTTTGTACCTTTTACATAAAGATATCTGACCATCAGTCAAAGAGGTGAGGAAAGATTTCCTTTCCTTTCATATTTTCTTTCTTTTTTAATAGTGCTTTGATACTTTTTAGAAAGTTATTAGTGAAAATTTACCATACCTGTGTAAGAAAGTGATCTTGAGTCATTTAACTGTCATTCTCTCTCTCTCTACTGAAAATATCCTTTCAAGAAGGAGTACACCTGAATGACCTCCATGCAGCTCAACCAAATGGTTAATATAGTATAGTTTCTGAAATCCGTAAAATATGAATCCAAATTTCCTCTTAACCTGTTAAATTGTATGATCCTGGGTAAGTTACTTAAAATCTCCAAGTTGCAATTTGCTCCTCAGTAACTTACCAGTAAAAATGTTTATGTCACAAGATTGTTGTGGGATTAAATTAGATGCCATATATAAATGGCTAAATTCAGTGTTAGGCATTAAGTAATGAATGGTGCATGATTGGTATTCCTTGATGGCTCAATTTTTTCCTCTTCCTTCTACCAATAAAAAAATTTCAAATCAGTGTGCCATCAACATTTTTTCACCAATGGGAAGGGTATGTTGATATGTATAACGTGGCTATTTGTAAGAGCTTTTCCTTGCAAATACAGTTTATTTTGGTTTTAGCATATTAATTTTGAATAATATAGTCCTGGTGGTACAGCGGTTAAGTGCTTGGCTGTTAACCAAAAGGTTGATGGTTCAAACCCACCCAATGCCTCCTCAGGAGAAAAGACCTGGCTATTTGCTCTTAAAAAGATTACAGCCTAGGAGACCCTATGGAGCAATTCTTTTTCTCATATAGGGTAGCTATGAGCAGAATTGACTTGACAGCACACAACAACAGCAAAAATCATGATGGGAACCAAAGAAAGGAACCAAGAGACAAACCAAAACTGAAATGGAATAGATGAAAGTGGAAAGAATGACTAGGTAAGGGGAATGACAATGTATTTTAAAAAAGCTCTCTTATTTAACTTGAAGCACATTGGTGCATAGGTTAAAAACATAGGCTATAGATTTAGACACAGCTAACTTCGAACTTTGATTCTGTCACTTAAATTAAAAATCATTTAATTTTCTGAATTTTTTCTTTCTTTTTCATCAATTATTGTTAGTATAGTAACTACTTCAGAGACTGTAGGAAGTCTTAAACATGGATAATTTATCTCAGTAAACTGATAACTTTCTTCTCTATTTTCTCTATTAGAATAATATCCCTAAGCACCCTATCGGTTCATTCTCATCAGTCGACATTGTAAAATAAAGATATGTGCAGCGTAAACAAGCAAAAGACTAAAAAAACAAAACAAACAAAAGAACAAAAAGCACACTTAGGTATAAAATAAATTATTTAAATAAAATATTAATTTTTTTATCATTTAAATTCACAAAGCAAAATGAAGTATTCAATTTACCAACAAATCCTAGGATAGAGTATTCCAGCGCCTACTCACCAGGACATTGTGTTTCTACAAATGAGATTTAAAATCAGTTCAAAACAACTAAACCAAGGTGTTTGTACAAACATCTTTTTCAAATACATTTTTTGGCTAAACATAGACTCCTGACTGTTTTATTTTATTGGAAAGTGGGATTGAGATTGTAAGAAACAACTAGCTTATCAATACTACATAACATTGTTTTTAAGTAGATAACAAATTGTGCTGAGTTCAGATACTGTGTATCCCAGTAAATGTTCCATAAAGTCAAGTCTTCTTACCATGCTTTCAAATATCTGAGAAAAAACGCTATAAATAATAAAATATTTTATTTTATTTTTTTACACGTATTGTTTTATGACATTGGTTAACAACCCCACAACATGTCAACCCTCTCCCTTCTCAACTTTTTTTTTTTGGTGAAAATAGACATAGCCAAAGATACACCATTTCAAAAATTTCTACATGCACAGTTCAGTGACATCGACTACACTCTTCCAATTGTGCTGCTATTTTCACTTTAGATGAAGGCTTACAGAACAAAATAGTTTCTCATTTAACAGTTAGTACACATGTTGCCCTATGACAATGGTTAACAACCTCACAACTCATCAACACTATCCTTACTCAACTTTGGCTTCCCTATCACCAGCTTTCCTGTCCCCTTCTGCCTTCTGGCCCTTGTCCCTGGACTGCTGTGCCTCATTAGTCTCATTTGGTTTTATGGGACAGTCCACCCCCCGGCTGAACGGTGAACCTCGGAAATGACTTCACCACTGAGCTAAAAGGGTGTCTAGGGGCCATACTCTTGGTATTTCTCCAGTCTCCTTTAGGCCAGTAAATCTGGTCTTTTTTTTGTGAGTTAGAATTTTGTTCTACATCCTTCTCCAGCCCTGTCCAGAACCCTCTGTTGTGATCCCGGTCAGAGCAGTCAGTGGTGGTAGCCGGGCAACATCTAGCTGTACTGGACTCAGTCTGGTGGAGGCCTTGGTAGCTGTGGTCCATTAGTCCTTCGGACTAATCTTTTCCTTGTGTCCTGTTCTCTTCACTCTCCCTTGCTCCCGAAGGGATGAGACCAGTGGAGTATCTTAGATGGCTGCTTACAGGCTTTTAAGACCCCAGATGCTACTCACCAAGGTAGAATGGAGAACATTGTCTTTATAAACCGTGTTATGCCAGTTGAGCTAGATGTTCCCTGAGACCATGGTCCCCACAGCCCTCCGCCCAGCAATTCAGTCCCTCAGGGAGTTTGGATGTGTCTATGGAGCTTCCATGACCTTTCCTTGTACAAGCTGTGCTGGTTTCCCCTGTTTTGTGTACTGTCTCACCCTTTACCCAAGATACCACTTATCCATTGCCTATTTAGTATTCCCCCCCCACCCCATCCCTGGTAACCAACAAAGATTGTCACTTTTTGTGTGTGAACTTTTTCATGGGTTTTTACAATAGAGGTCTCATACAATATTTGTCCTTTTGTGATTGACTTATTTCACTCAGCATAATGTCCTCCAGTTTCATCCATGTTATGAGATGCTTCACAGATTCATCATTGTTCTTTATCGTTGCATAGTAGTCCATTGTGTGTATGTACCATAGTTTGTTTATCCATTTGTCTGTTGATGGGCATCTAGGTTGTTTCCATCGTTTTGCTATTGTGAACAATGCTACCATAAACATAGGTGTGAATAATAAAATATTTTAAATGGAAGGTATTGCAAATGACCACTTCAGGCCACACAGAACGAATGAGCACTCAAGAGTGTTACAAATAGACAATATTGTTTTACTCTATGGGTAGCACAGCGTTTTTTTAAATGTAAACTATAGAAAATGGCCATTAGTGTCCTAGTCATCTTTAAGTTGCCTGTTGTTTTTGGAAGTACAGAAAGCTTTTACAAAACTGCTGATGTTTATATAGCTTTTAGGCATATAGAGATTATTATGTTTGACTACAAAAACTTTGATCTTACGTTAGTTAAATAAAAGACTTCCATAATAATTTTAGGTTGAAATAGCGACAAAAAATTTTCTTTCTGCTTGTTTTCCTGAGTGTCCTTAATTAAACTTTTATTTCTGAATGATAACACGTTTTCAATAAACTATCCCTGAAAAAAAAAAAAAACAAACTCTTTTCTGTTAGCAGAAAACCTAATTCGACAGAATTCATTTTGGACTGTTTAAAGCACGCATTTAGTTTACCTTTAAATTGGCATCAAATATACCTTCATCGAGTGGGGATTAAGAGTATTTGTTTAGATCAGCAGACATTTAAAATAGGTAGAGGCATATGAAAATAAGTTACACGTATTTTGCACATAATGTAACTGGCTTTTCCCAATTGTTTTTAGTTATATTGGCAATTTGGTGGGAAAGTGGTGAATTATATGTATAAATATGTTTCAGGCATACACAGAATTTCTGGGAGTCATCGTGAAAAGTTTTTGAAATGTCAGCTTGGATATCAGAATTCTGACACGTATCATGGCCATGCTGGCTGGAATTTACCAATTAGAAATTTTACCACAAAAATTTTCCACGTTATCAAGAGAGGCTGCTATTATTTCCCCTCCCTGTTCTCATGCTTTATGTATTATTTAAGAAGAAGGGGTGGGGGAGACCTTTTCCTCTAGGATGTGTTACCAAAATTTTCTTGTATTTCTGCTGCTAAAGGAATCTTAATCTGCCCATGTCACTCTATGAAGATGATGTATCTCAATATAAACATTTAGCATGCCCTTTCAAGGCCACTAAACTGAAGACATCTGCCATCAGTGCTGTTCTTCTACCTTGCTCTCTGTTCCTGATGGGATACTAAGGAGAGGGGAAGTCCTGTACTGAATGGTCATGGAAGCCTAGTCAAAAGATCTGGGATTTACATAGGGTCACTACCATGGCTCCCCTCCCCTCCCACCTTGTTCTGTATACCCAGATATTTTTGTAAGGCCCTGTCTCAGTTTCCTAGTGCATGCTATAACATAATACCACAAGTGGGTGCCTTTAACGAACAGAAATATATTTTTTCAGTTTGTTGTTCTCATTGTGTGCCACTGTGTCAATTCCAACTCATAGCGAACAAAAAAAAATAGGACAGAGCAGTACTGCCCCATAGGGTTTCCTAGGTTGTAATCTTTATGGGAACAGATGGCCAGGTCTTTTCTCCCTTGGAACTGTTGGGAGGAGAACTGTGTGCTTTTGGTTATCAGCTGAGGGCTTTAACCGTTATACAACCAAGTTTCCATTCTCACAGTTTAAAAGGCTATTATTGTTGTTAGGTGCCATCAGGTTGGTTCTAACTCAGAGCAACCCTGTGTACAACAGGGTGAAACACTGCCTGTTTCTGTGCCATCCTCATAGTCGTTGTTATGCTTGAGCCCATTGTTGCAGCCACTGTGTCAATCCATCTCATTGAGGGTCTTCCTTTTTTTCACCGACGCTCTACTTCACCAAGCATGATGTCCTAGTCCAGGAACTGGTCCTTCCTGATCACATGTCCAAAGTACATGAGATGAAATCTTGCCATCGTCGTTTCCAAGGAGCGCTCTAGCTGTATGTCTTCCAAGACAGACTTGTTTGTTCTTCTGGCAGTACGCGGTATAGTCAATAATCTTCGCCAACATCGTAGTTCAAAGACATCAATTTTCATTCAGTCTTCCTTATTCATTGCCCAACTTTCACATGTATATAAGGTGATTGAAAACATCATGGCTTGAGTCAGGCACATCTTAGTCTACAAAGTGACATCTTTGCTTTTTAACACTTTAGAGAAGTCTTTTGAAGCAAGTTTGCCGAATGCAGTATGTCATTCAATTTTCTGACTGCTGCTTCCACAGGCGTTGATTGTGGATCCAAGTAAAATGAAATCCTTGACAACTTCAATCTTTCCTCCATTTATCATGATGTTGCTTATTGGTACAGTTGTGAGGATTTTTGTTTTACTTTTGTTTTATTAAATTGAGGTGTAATCCATACTGAAGGCTATAGTCTTTGATCTTCATCAGTAAGTGCCTCAAGTCCTCTTTGTTTCAGCAGCAAGGTTGTGTCATCTGCATATCACAGGTTGTTAATGAGTTTTCTACCAATCTTGATGCCATGTTCTTCTTCTTATGGTCCAGCTTCTCAGATTATTTGCTCAGCATACAGATAGAATAAGTATGGGGAAAGGATGCAACCCTGACACACAGTTTTCTTCATTTTAAACCCCTTGCTGTGTTCCAATGACTGCCTCTTGGTTTATGTACAGGTTCCTCATGAGCAAAATTAATGCTCTGGAATTCCCATTCTTTGCAATGTTATCCATAATTTGTTATGATTCACACAGTTAAATGCCTTTGCATAGTCAATAAAACAGAGGTAAACATCTTTCTGGGATTCTCGGCTTTTAGCCAAGATCCATCTAACATCAGCAACGATCGTCTGCTTTTTATGCTTCCTGTGTCATTCAATATTTTTCCATAGAATCCTTCAAAATTGCAACTTGAGGCTTGAATTTTTTCTTCAGTTCTTTCAGCCTGGGAAATGTCAAGTGGGTTCTTCTCTTTTGGTTTTCTAACTCCAGGTCTTTGCACATTTCGTTATAATATTTTAGTTTGTCTTCTCGAGTTGCCCTTTGAAATCTTCTGTTCATCTCTTTTACATCATCATTTCTTCCATTCGCTTTAGCTACTTTACGTTCAAGAACAAGTTTCAGAGTCTCTTCCGACAACCGTTTTGGTCTTTTATTTCTTTCCTGTTTTTTTAATGACCTTTTGCTTTCTTCATGTATGATATCCTTGATGTCTTCCCACAAATTGTCTGGTCTTTGGTCGTTAGTGTTCACTGTTTTAAATCTATTCTTGTGATGGTCTCTAAATTCAGGTGGGATATACTCAAGGTCATATTTTGGTTCTCTTGGATTTGTTCTAATTTTCTAAAGCTTCATCTTGAATTTAGACATGAGCAATTGACGATCTGTTCTGCAGTTGGCCCCTGGTCTAGTTCTAACTGATGATACTGAGTTTTCCATGGTCTCTTTCCACATATGTAGTCAGTTTAATCCCTGTGTTTTCCATCCCGTGAGGTCCTCGTGTATAGTCACCGTTTATGTTGTTGAAAAAGATATTTGCAATGAAGAAGTCATTGGTCTCGAAAAATTCTATCATGAGATCTCCGTCATTGTTTCTATCACCAAGGTCATATTTTCCAACTACCAACTCTTCTTTTTCGTTTCCAACTTTTGCATTCCAATCTCCATTAATTATCAATGCATCTTGATTGATTTGATCAATTTTAGACTGCAGAAGTTGGTAAAAATCTTCAGTTTCCTCATCTTTGGCATTAGTGGTTTGGTGAGTAAATTTCAATAATATTTGTATTAACTGGTCTTTCTTGCATGCATATAGATATTTTTCTATCACTGACAGAGTTGTACTTCAGGATAGATCTTGAAATGTTCTTTTTGACCATGAATGCGATGCCATTCCTCTTCAAGTTGTCATTCTTGGCATAGTAGAGCATATAATTGTCTGATTCAAAATGGTCAATACCAATCCATTTCAGAACGCTAACACCCAGGATATTGATCTTCAAGCATTCCATTTCATTTTTGTGGACTTCTAATTTTCCTAGATTCATGCTTCGTACGTTCTACTTTCTGATTAATAATGGATGTTTGCAGCTGTTTCTTCTCATTTTGAGTCATGTCACATCAGCAAATGAAGGTTCCAAAAACTTGATTCCATCCGTGTCATTAATGTTGACTCTACTTTGAGGAGGCAGCTCTTCCCCAGTCATATTTTGAGTGCCTTCCAACCTGAGGGGCTCATCTTCCAGCACCATATCAGACAATATTCAGCTGCTATTCATAAGGTTTTTATTGGCCAGTTTTTTCAGAAGTAAACTGCCAGGTCCTTCTTCCTAGTCTGTCTTAGTCTGGAAGCGCCACTGAAACTTGTCCACCAAGGGTGACCCTGCTGGTATTTGAAATACTGGTGGCAAAGCTTCCAGTGTCACAGCAACACATAAGCCACCACAGTAGGACAAACTGATAGATGTGTGGTGTCTGAATTCAGGGTGCCAGCTCTAGGAGAAGGGTCTCCCATGTTGTTGGCTCTGGGCCAAGGTCTTCCTCTCTTCTGCTTCTGTTCCTTGATTCTTTGGCTTTCTTCATGTGGCATGTATCTTCCCCTCTGTGTGTGTTTTCTTGTCTTTGCCTAATCTGCTCTTTCTATATCTCAAAGGTGATTGGTTTAAGACACAAGGTATACTAATAACGTCTCATTAACATAACAAAGAAAGTTCTATTGCCAAATGAGATTACATCCACAGGTGTAGGGGTTTAAGATATACAACACATATTTTTAGAGGACACAATTCAATCCATATTAGCCACCCACCCTGACTTTTGACCCTGAGTGGGGAAGCTGACTTTTAGACCTGATGCCATGTACTTTCTTCTTTCTCTTTAGAACCAAAATAATTATCTCCTTTGCCTTCCCCTCAGGTGTGTACTTCTTTCTGTTGCATTCTTCCTTTCTTTTATGACATTCTTTACAGTCTCCCTCTGCTTCCTGAGCTTAGTGTTAGTAGCAGAAAGGACTGCAGAGGACATTTTAAAAGTACATGGATTTAATACTTTTAAAAATATTATTATGAAGTTATTATCACCAACATGTAAGTGTGTCAGATATTGGAATATTTTCTAGCAAACCAAGATGAAGAGACACATCCCCTGCCTTCAGAGAGCTCAGTTTACTGAGGAGACAAGAATGCAAGAAACTCTTACAAGGCAATGAGGTAATTTTAATGATGGAGACACAAATTTCACCGGGAGCATGAGAAGACCTGGGGTGGGAACAGTGTCAGGGAAGGCTTTTCAAGATAGCATTTGAGTTAAGACTTGAAGAAGTGTTCCTAGATTCACATTCTAGGCAGAGGGGATCGCATGTTCAAAAGTGCCAGAGACAAAAGAGCATGGTGCTACAGAAAATTAGTTTATTATGGCTGAAGCCTAAAGCATGAGGGGGGAATGGTTAGAAATGAGTTTGGATAGCCAGGCAGGGCCCCCTTCTTCATGAGGTTGCTGGTTTGTCATGAAGCTTGCTATCACTGAAGCCACTGAAGCATTTAGGGTAGACTAGATTTGCATACTGGAAAGATCACTCTGACAGCAGAGTAAAAGATAAATTGAAGGTGAGGTTGGAGTCGGGTGGAGGAATTAGATTTAGGGAGGCTAGGAAAGAGAATACGGAGTTGTCTAGATGTGTGCTGATGGTTGTCAAAGGATGAAGTAGATGGGAATTTTGCGAAGTGGAATCCATAGATTTGGTAATTTCTTGAAAGTGGAGGGTAGTCAAGAGTGAGCCATAAGAATGACTTTTGAGTAGATGCTTTCATTTAAAAAATTAAGATTAGGAATAAAAACGGGTGTTGGGGCAGATTTGGTGGGGGAAGGGAATAGGGTAAGATGAGCTTGGCTTTGCACTTGCAGAATTTGGAGTGCATGTATAAGAGCCCAGTGGGAATAGCTTAAATACTCTGTTAAATATGTAGAGTTGAAGTTTTATGTATTTGAAATAAAGTATTTAAAAGGCATACACAGTGACACACCCAGAATAGGCTTTGAGAACAGTCTATCCTGAGTGTAGGCAATAAAAGGTTCATTGTCTGTAGAATTTAAAAACAATAACAAATTAACTAAAAGTCAGTTTGATCTTTATTATTACCATACACCAAAAATTCTAAATAATGTCAATGGAAAAATACTCCTTCCTGAAAAATATCTTTTGTTTGTTGAATTCTAAGCAGTGGCTGTGGCTACTGTCTCCTTTTTAAAATCGTGATCACGTTCACTAAGAATATTACAATATTGCATTCAGTTTTGATGGTGGAAAAACAAAACAGATGGAATAACATTTCTGAGGTTTAATAATTAAAACTTTACAGTTTATATTAATAATCCAGTTTACATTAATGGAAAATGGTGTGACTTGGATAATCTAAAAAAAAGCTTGAGAGCAACAGTCTGGAAATGTGAAGGCTGAGTTGAGATATAATGGAGATATATAAAAATCCTACATCTATGAATAAGGTAAATTTGAATTTATCTGATACATTTCAGAATAGTGCCACAGAAAGGTCTACAGGACGAGATATTTTGTTACCCCTCTGGTTTCACTATCTCCACTGATCACTTTAACCATGTGGGCTTTTTTGGTGCTTTTCATACACTGCTGCCTCAGGGTGTTTGCATCTGCTCTTCCCTTTGCCTGGAATGCTGTTCCTCACTTATGGCGTTCATCTTCACTTTCTCTAGCTCTCTAAGTACCCTCTTCTTAGGGAGCTCTTGCTCATCCTATCTAAAACTACACCTCCCACACTCACCACCCACTTTCTATACTCTTCCAAGATTTTGCTTTTCCTTATCACTTATTGCTGTCTGATATATAATAAAATTTACTTGCTTTTTGTTTGTTCATTTGTTATCTTTTCCTCTAGAATTTAAGGGCAAACAGATTTGCTTTTGTTATTTTCTGCTGTGTTCTAGTTTTTAGAAAGGTCACAGGCATATAGTAGCTACATAATAAATATTTGTTGAGTAAATAGAGTAAGGCTATTACCTGATTCTAGAGAGTAGTTTTGTAATAAAGAAAATATGTATCAATGTAAATAATAATAGAACCTCTTTTTGGAAGGACTCATGTCTTAATTACTTCCACAGGGCTTCCCTCAGTTTTTGCACACAAAATGCCCAATAGATAGGGTGACCATATGTTCTGGTTTACTCCTGTGGTTTTGACCATAATTATTAATGGCATCTCCTTTAATTTTCAAAAGAGTTTCAGTTTGGACAATAATATGATTCCCTGATGGATAAATGCCTGATGAAGTGAATATTATAGGCTAATGTGAAGAACTAGAGCTTGTTGAAGGTATATTGTATTTTCTAAACCTCTCCTGGTTAATTATGCATTTAAATGGGTAAAGTTTGCAGACAAAATAGCTTAATAATATACATATAGATTTTCCCTATGCTACCTCCTAGCGCTGTCTTAGGTCCCTGGGTAGCACAAGTGGTTTGTGCTCAACTAATAACCTAAAGGTTGGTGGTTGAAACCCACCCAGCAGTTCTGTGGGAGAAAGACGTGACGATCTGCTTCCATAAAGACTATAGCCAAGAACACCCTATGGAGCAGTTCGACTCTGTAGTACATGGGGTCGCTATGAGGTTAGAATCGGTTTGATGCCAATGTGTTTTTTGTTTTTTTTTTTTCTGTAGTTGTCTTAGTTTTATATTTCCATTGAATTTCATAATGGACATATGTTATGGGTTGGATTATGTTCCCTAAAAAGATAAGCTGAAGTTCTAACCCCTGCCATCTGTGAACACGACCTTTTTAGGAAACAGGGTCTATGAAGATGTTATCAGTTAATATGAGATACTGAAGGAGAAACAAAAATCAAACCCTTTGCCATCTAGTCAATTCTGACTCATAGTCAGACCCGTTAGAACAGAGTAGAACTGCCCCATAGGGTTTCCAAGGAGCGGCTGGTGGATTCAAACTGCTGACCTTTATTGGTTAGCAGCTGTAGCTCTCAGCAGCTCTTAACAACTGTGCCACCAGGAGTGGGTCCTAATTCAATCTGAGTGGTACCCTTATAAAAGAGAAGAGACCCAGAGGTACAGAGGGCCATGTGAAGACAGAGTTATGATGCACTTACAAACCAAGGAACACTTGGGGTTACCAGAACCCAGAAGAAATAAGAAAGAAAATCTTTCTCTGGGCCCTGCGGACACCCTTCATTTGAAAAACTAACCTCCAGAACTATGAGACAATACGTTTGTATTCTTGTGAACTATGTCTTTGTGGTACTTTGTTACAGTAGCCTTAAGAAATGGATACAATATAATTTTGGGGTTGAATGATTCAGTTCATTCAAAAAGCACTTACTGGGTTACTGCTATGCGCTTGGCCCTGTCTTAAGGAGCTCCCAGTCTGAAAGGGTATTAATAGCATTTTATAGCCAACTGTGTAGTTCACAAGTGTAAATTTTTATCAATTGTTTTTATAAACTTTCTGAGAAAAAAGGAAAATGCTTCTAATACAAATTAAGAAAATTAATTAATAAAATTGAAGTCTTCTTAATATCAATGATACTCTTAGAAGTGTTTCCCACTCTGGCCCCAAAATCCTAACAGCCTAAAAATAACACTCTCATATATTGGTATTTGTTTAATCTTTATTTTTAGGAATGTTTAAACATTTTACATTATAGTCATTTTATATAACCAATTTTCTAGCCTATTTTTCATTAATTATTAAATCATAAGTACTTTCAGACCACTATATGTCAAATTGTATCATGAATATGTATCATAGAAATAATTTTAATGGCTACAATTTATTTAATTTGTTTAATCAATCCTTTATTGTAGGCATTTGACTTACTATTAATTATAAAATAATACTGTAATAAACACCCCTATGCCTATGGATTATTTTGTATTTTGATTTACTTTGAATTAGCAAAAAGTAGAATTAGTGGGTTTGAGCTAAACTTTTAAAAAAATAATTTTTTTTTGATGTTGTTGTGAACATACACAGCAGGACACACACCAATTCAACAATTTCTACAAGTACAATTTAGTGACATTGATAACATTCTTCAAGTTGTACAACCATTCTCATTCTCCTTTTCTGAATTGTTCCTCCCCCATTAATATAAGTCACTGCACCCTTAGTTTTCTGTCTACTCTTTTGAGTTGCTGTTGCCAATTTGACTCCATATAGATAGTTCTTTAAAAGAGCACATTGCTCAAGACAGATATTTTTTGCTAATTAAGCTAATATATTGTTTGTTTTAAAGGAGACTTCAGAGGATATTTTTGGTTTAAAGTTCAAGGTTTAAAGATTATCTTAGGACAATAGTTTCAGGCTTCATCCAGCCTCAATGGCTCCAGAAAATGTGGATTCCATGAGAATTTTAAACTCTATTCCACATTTTCCTCCTTTTGATTGGGGTTCTTCTACAGAATCTTTAATCAAAATGTTCAGTAATGCTAGCTGGGCACCATCAAGTTCTGGTTTCAGAGCAAAAGAAGCAGTTGTTCATGGAGGCAATTAACCACACATTCCATTTTCTCCTCTTATTCCTGACTCCTTCCTCTGCTGCTCCAGGTAAATAGAGACCAATTGTTGTACCTTAGATAAGTTAAACTTCTTATAGCTTCTGATATAATCTTCTAAACTCTTTACTAATCTATAATATTCTAGCAATTTAAGGGGCTATACTTTTTATTTTAAATCAAACCTCTAACTTCACTGAATTGAGTATTATTATTTTCCTTTCTGTTACTAGAAGAGTGATGAAAAATTGCTAGGCAGATACAAGGCCAATAGCTACCATGATCCAAACACCTATTTTTAGGCTCTGTTGCCACTGGTAATATAATGTAGTGGCTAAAAGTCCAGATTTCAGATAAAGGTAGGGTCAAATCTCACCTCCGCTTAGCATCTGCTAGAGTTATAATTTTACACAAATTATATAATCTCTCTGAGCCTTACTTTGATAAAATGGCTATAAATCCTACTTCACAGGATTGCCATGGATTAATTATTGTAAAGCTCCTAGTAGAGTGCCTACACATAGCAGGTACTCAAAATATTATAGCCATTACTGCTAATAAAAAGCTGCTTTGATTAAGTTAGAAGGGATTAAAAAGGTAGGTCTTTATCATTTTTGCCTGATGATTTTTAATACTTAAAAGCTTCAATTACTTCCTATATGTTGGTTTATTGCAACTACTCATTCCTATTGTATTATTCAGGATGCTTTCATTTGTAGGTGACATGAGCTACTTAAGCAGTTTTAGGTGAAAAGCAATCAATCAATCAATCAAACAAACAAAAACAGCAAAAAACCAAATCCATTGGTTCATGTTACCAGTTAATCAAGGTAGATTTAGTTTCTGGCTCAGCTTGATTCAGGGGCTTGAACACTGTTGTCAGCTTGCTCTCACTCGAGCTCTTGCTCATTCTGCTCTGATCCTTGTGGGGTGGTCTCAATCTCTCCTATGCAGAAAGACATCCTCCATGTGCCTAAGGAACAAGGTAACCAGTAGTTCCAGGATTCATCATTCCAGCTTAACAGAGGGGAAAGAAAGCTTCTCTTTCCCAAGATCTATGCTTAACTCTGCTGGTATCTACTCCCACCTCCTGATCCTCATCACAGTCCAGCCTCTTTTCTCAAAAGGAGACTAAGCCTAAACCATAAGGTCTTCACCGTAAACAATTAACTTTTCTCTTTTGCATCTAGAATGGTGCTAATTTTGTCACGTTAGTCATTTTCTGAGTTTTATGTCTTAGAGGAGGAATAGGGTTGAGAAAGACTGGATGCAAATGTTGTGAATGCTTAGGTCAAGGTCAAAGAGGGAACTGTTGGTGACCAGAAATGAGGGTTTGGGAAATCTTGGATAACCGAAAACAAAAGCTACCACCTATGCTTTGATGATAATATTATAGAGCAGAACATTGTCTGTGTGCCTAAGAAGATACGCTTGAGAAGACTCTTTTTTCCCAAGGCACCTCCTCTAGGCACTGAAGTGAAGCTGTCATCATCCTCACCATCTGGGGCACAGAGAAGGCCCTGCAGGAAGAAAGGTTATGCTGAGTATGTTCCTCTGACCAACTTCCCAGCTCCTCTTCTTAAGCCCTTTATTGAAGTGTCTCCAAAACTGGGGGGAGAAGGTTGAGGTGAAAAAATTGTAGTATTCTTTTGGTTGCTAGAGTAACATCCACACTGTGCCATGAAATGTCCCTTGGTGCCACTGTCAGAGCCTTAATAAAGCTTGTTTGTCAGTTCCAACGTGACATTTCTTATGTTTCTATATAATGCTTCTTAGATCACAATCCTTAGACAATAATCACTGTCAGCGGGATTGTCTTAGAAAAAAAAAAAAAAAAGGAAAATATGAGCATCCAACACCCCAAATCTGAACGGTTCCATTTGCTCTAAGCAGTGTGTGCCTGCTGAGGTTGGAGCTGACAGTCGTCAGTGTCATTGAAGTAAGTAACATGATTGACTTTCCTCCTGTTACCAGCAAGGCTCAAGTTTTCATTCCACTTCTAGGATGTTTGACTGGGTTTTCTTTAACGTGTGTGCAGGTGTGGCAAATTTTTGCTCAGACAGCTATTGCCCCTTTGATTTTGTTTTAAAGTGTACAGGGCACGTTGGATGTGAGCTGTGTGGATTTTGCTGAAGTGGAAAGCTCTTTGGGGAAAGGCAATCACTGCTGTTCAGTGTCCTTCATTTAATAAATAGTATGCTTTAGCCCCAATTATGTTGTTTTGTTTGCGCCTTCATCTTATCCTAAAAATCCCAATTTTAGAGATAAAAAAATCCAAGTAGAAGTGAGGTCCTCAGTGTCAGTTAGCAGGTAGAAATTTCTAGCTTGTTTTATTTCTAAATAGCCTGCTTTAAAGAGGGTAAATCACCTGTAACCAGTCTATGTAAACTGAGAAAAGGAGACCAAATGAATCCAATAATAGACTTTTTCATATAGAATAGAGCTTCTTTTGTGTAAAATATCCAGCTAATTTGGACTAAAGCTTTTGTGTGGATATTTAATTATTCAGATAATTACCTTAATTTGCCAATGGAAATACAGCTACACCTAAATGGAGTTAAGGCTGGGAATGTAGCCCAGTGCCTTTGATTTTGTTTTATTACTTTGTTCAGGACATTGGTTTGTTCCAGCCTCCATCGTTCTCTCTACACTTTTCTTCCAGGCTAATTTATTTTTGCAGCCTCAAATTGCACCTCTGTGTGAATAGTGTCTAAACTATGGATGATTTAAATTCTGTCTTCTCAGACAATATCTATTTCCATCTTTCTAGATGCCTACTGGACGTTTCCATTTAAATAGCTCATCACAATCTTAAACTCCATACACCTAAAGTAAACTGTTAATGTAAAATCACCCTTCATTCTGTGACCCAAACCATCTAGCCTTCCTACTCTCTGTGGTACCAAACATCACCTGAGACCCCATGCCTGACACAGCTTCTCTTGGGACCGCTCATGCAGTGGCTCTTTTGCCTCACTCCTCACACCCCATACCATTGAGCCTGAAGAGATGATGTCTGAATACTCTTCTTGTTCCTCTTCGATTTTTCTGTACCATTTTATCTCCTTCCTCTTTAAAAATGTCCAGGTTTAACTCTCATGTCATTTGACTATACCACTTGCTACCTGTTACTGTTGCAATTATCTCCTGTCCCAGCTTATTTTACCCCATCCTGGCTAACTGACAGTTTCTCCACTATCAGTATTATCATAACTTTGGTGATTCAATAACTCAAATATACTCACCAATGATACTATTAATAGTATAGCTTCTCAGATCTTGACTTTTTCTCCTCCAATAATCTGGTCCTCTATTCTACTTCTGACACTCACTCATTTGGTCAGAATCTCCCCTCCTCCACATCAATAATTGTACCACCTGCATAATCTCAGTTTGAAGCATCCAGCTCTCCAATGACTACATTACTTATGTCCAGCTTGCTTGCTTTGGTACTTCAGCAGTCTTCAACCCTACCAAGATCTTCAGTTTTTTGATTCCCCTCTCTTGTTCATTGTCGATCATCCCTCTAATGACTTCTCTTTACTTATCTTAAATTCCCTGGTCAGTCATAAATTCCTTGAACACACCTTCAATTCTCTTGTCCCTCTTTCACTTTTTCATACCCACCCACTAAACTCTTACCCCAGTTCAATCCAAAATACCACTATTTCTTCACCATTAGCTCTTTTCAGTCAATATAAATCTACTATTATTTCCTCCATTAAAAAAACACAAACAAAACATCCTTTTTTACTTCATTTTCCTCTCCAGTTACTACTCCTTTTTCTTCTTACAGCAAAATTCATCGAAAAGTTGTTTATGCTTGTGGTTTTCAAACTCTTTCCTCTGGCTCTTGAATCCAATCTAATCAGTTTTTCACCCACACCACTACACTGACATAGCTCTTATCAACGATGACCTCCATGTTAAATTCAGGGCTCAAATCCCAACTATCACTTTACTTGAATGATCATCAGAATTTTCTTGATACATTTTCTTTCTTTGGTTTCTGGTACAACTCACTCTTCTGAATGTCCTGGTGTCTCTCTGGCTGATCCTGCTCAGTAAACTTTGCTGGAGTGTCATCACCTGATGTCTACAAGTCGGAGTTCCTTGGGGCTCGGTGCTTAGACTTCTCTTTTCTATTTACACTCCACACTTGAATGCTTTCAGTTTTATGGCTTCAAATACCATCCAAATGTTGATCACTCCCAGACTTATAGCTCCATCATAAAATGCTTCTTTGAACTTCAGACATCTCTGCTTGGATGTCTATTAAGCATCTCAAATGTTATAGGTCAGAAACCAGCCTTCTGATCTTTCCTCCGTAATTCTGTTCCTTCCTCAATCTTTTGCTTCTCTCTAAATTTGTTCTTCCAAATGTTCAGATCAAACATCTTAGAGTCATGGTTGACTCCTCTCATCTCTCTCACAACCTGACTCCAATACATCAGAAAACCCTGGCATCTCTACATTCACAATCAAGACGAGCAAAATATTTTGTGTGACCCAGTTCAAAATGAAAATATGGGACCGCTTGTGAAAAACATTTTCAAGACTGTAACTGCAGAGAATTATACCAAGCATGCAGCCTTGTGCAACTGCATCAGATGCCCACCTAGACACCCTGCTCACAATAGATTGATTTCAAACACTTCTCACCAATTCCACTCTTACTGGATTCAAACCATCATTATTTCTTTCCTGGATTATTGAAATGGTGTCCTATCAGGTCTCTATGTCCCCTCTCTAAACCTTCTAAGTTTGTTCTCAACCTAGCACTCAGCATGACGTATTAAAAGGTAAGTCAAATCATATCATTCCGCTGCTCAAAACTCTCCAGTGACTCTCATTTTTGTTTTTTCCACTGTTAAACTTCCATTTCTCTTTCCTCGTCATAGGTTGGTACATCACCATTTACACCTAGATAACAGCAATATCCTCCAAGCTTTCTTACGGGACTCTCACCTGATTTTGATTGGTCTGCATATCTTAATAAGGCCAATCTTCATGAAACATTATTTTCATCACCTCACTTCATGACACACAATACTTACCTCACACTGTTTCCAGTCCAAACTCCACTAGCTCTTAAGACCCTCCGCAACCTACTCTACTTCTCCAAGACAATCCCATTGCCTGTTTTTCTCCAAAAAGCTCCATTCATTTCAGTTGGGCTAGTCTCAAATGTATTCTATATTCATCCATAATCCTGCCAACATCATTTTCTTTAATAGGAAGTGTTTTCCTTTGCTCTATGCCTTTCTTGATCATACACTCCTCCAAGTAGATTATTTTTTACTTCCTCATTGAAGACTTTTCCTACTATTCTAGTTCTCACTGATCTGCCCCACATTCTATCATCTGTTGAACTTAGATATATATGTATATATTATGGTTTATTGTGGTTTAGGCAAAGTTTACAGAGCAAATTAGTTTTTCATGCAGCAATTTAGACCCAGATTTTTCTGTGATATTGCTTGCAATCCCCACAATGCGTCAGCACTCTGCACATTTCCACCTTGGGTTCCCTATTTCTGTTCGCCCAGTTTTCCAGCCCTTTGCTGCCTTCTTAACTTTGCTTTTGGGAAAAGGCTGCACTTTGTTCTCATATAGTTGATTGTTTTAAGAACCTTGTTCCTCCCAGGTGTTAGTATTCACTTTACAGGCCTATCTTTCATGTGGCTGAAAGGCGATCTCCAGGAGTGGCTTCAGTTCTAAGTTAGTAGGGTAGCCAAGCGTCTGAACTTAGATTTTGATACTAGGCAGTTTAACCCAAAGATGTACTGTCTGGAATTGGTCACAAATCGTTACACTTAATAACGACCTTTCAGGTAGACTCCACATCTTTTACATTTGAATATACCTTGCAGTGCTGAGCACAGAGAAAGCGCTCAACCTACACTTATTATTGACTAATTGTAGACATGATCTTATGACATTTAATAGCTATTGACTTATTAAACATATTACATGTATTATCAACAAGACACACAATATTAAACTCACAATATAGACCTTTTTTTTGGAGGTGTACCACAGAGGGGATTCAAGATATGTAGAATAATGAGAGTTTTTGTTTCTTGAGCACATAGCTAGCACTCTAAGGTTTTCCCATGTTGTTGTTGTTAAGTGCGATTGAGTCACTTCTAACTCATAGCAACCCTATGTACAACAGATAGAAACACTGCCCGTTTGCTGTGCTATCTTCGCAATTGTTGCTATGTTTGAGCCCGTTGTCGCAGCCACTGTGTCAATCCATCTCATACAGGGTTTTTCTCTTTTTCACTGTTCTTCTACTTTACCAAGCATGATGTCCTTCTCCAGGGACTAGTCCCTGCTGATAACATGTCCAAAGCACATGAGATGAAGTCTTGCCATCCTCACTTCTAAGGAGCATTCTGGCTGTACTTCTTCCAAGACAGATGTGTTTGTTCTTCGGGCAGTCCATGGTATATTCACCATTCTTTGCCAACACAAAAATTCAAAGGTATGAATTCTTCTTTGGTTTTTCCAGCTTTTGCATACATACAAGGCAATTGAAAATACCATGGCTTGGATCAGCCTCACCTTAGTCCTCAAAATGACATCTTTGCTTTCAAACGCTTTAAAGACATTTTTAACAGCAGATTGGCCCAATTTCCCTAGTGCAAATCTTGACTGCTGCTTCCATGGGTGTTGATTGAGGATCCAGGTAAAATGAAATCTTTGACAACTTCAATCTTTTCTCCATTTAACATGATGTTGTTTATTGGTCAAGTTGTGAGGATTTTTGTCTTCTTTATGTTGGGTGTAATCCATCCTGAAGGCTATGGTTTTTGATCTTCATCAGTAAGTGCTTTAAGTCCTCTTTGCTTTCAGCAAGCAAGGTTGTGTCATCTACATATTGCAGGTTGTTATTGAGTCTTCCTCCAATCCTGATGCCACGTTTTTCTTCATATAGTCTAGCTTCTTGGATTGTTTGCTCTGAACACATACTGAATAAGTGTGATAAAAGGATACAAACCAGACACACATCTTTTCTGATCACAGACCACTTAGTATGCCCTTGTTCTGTTTGAACAACTGCCTTTTGGTCTATGTACAGGTTCTGCATAAATACAATTAAGTATTCTGAAATTTCCATTCTTCACAATGCTATCCATAGTTTGTTGTGGTCCACACAGTAAAATGCCTTTGCAAAGTCAATAAAACACTGGTAAACATCTTTCTAGTATTCTCTGCTTTCAGCTAAGATCCATCTGACCTCAGCAATGATATCCCTTGTTCCACGTCCTCTTCTGAACCTGGCTTCAATTTCTGGCAGTTCCCTGTAGATGTATAGGCGCAATTGTTCTTGAATTGTCTTCAGCAGTATTTTATTTGTGTGTGATATTAATGATCTTGTTCCATAATTTCCACATTCTGTTTGATTACTTATGTTTGGAATAGGCACAAACGTGAATCTCTTCCATTCGGTTGGTCAGGTACTGTCTTCCAAATTTCTTGACATAGACTAGAGGGGGCTTTCAAGATTTGTTGAAACATCTCAGTTGGTATTCTGTCTATTCCTGGAGACTTGTTTTTCACCAGGAGCCCTGTTGGCGCAGTGGTTAAGATCTCAGCTGCTCAAGGTCTCAGCATAGGGACCCCAGGTCCAAAGGACGGGCTTGACTCCCAGCTCTGATTTCTTGGTGGTAGGTTATCCCTCTCCTCTCTACTAGATAATCTCCTTTTATATCTCAAAAGAGATTGACTCAAGATACAACCTAATCCTGTGAATTAAGTCCTGCCTCATTAACATAACTGCCTCTAATCCTGCCTCATTAACATCATAGAGGTTAGGATTTACAACACATAGGAAAATCACATTAGATCACAAAATGGTGGACAACCACACAATACTGGAAATTAGGGTCTAGCTAAATTGATGCACATTTTTGGGGGACACAATTCAATCCATAACATTCTTCAAGGGCCCAAACCTAGGAAGTGTCAGAGTGGATCAAATATAGGTAATCTGTCAGCTCAGCCTATCCACTGAGTTAAATTTTCTCTTAGTTTAAATTTTGCACTGTAAAATTGTAGGTCTTTAGACCACTATCATGATTTTAATACTAAGTACTTTATGTGCTTTGTTAACATACAAATCATATGTTTTCCTTTTTACTGTGTCTGAAAATAACCTATGGAGATTTTCTACTTTGTTTCAGTTAAGATCTCACAGAAAAACAGCCAAGTATTCACCTATTTTCCTGTTACATCCAGTTTATAAGTAGATCTTGGCAGCCCATGAAGCTCCATGGTGAACACATAGTAGTCATTTCATGCCGGAACAAGAGTTTCAGGGCTCTGCCAGTCTTACAAATGAGTCTCAGAAAGATTTGTTTTCAATAGTTGAGTTTAAAAACATTCTAAATTACATTTACTACAGTTTGTTTAAAGCTTTTTTCTGGCCTATCTTTCTGAGTTGCAGCTTAATTTTTCACTGTCTCATTTTAATTTCTCTCTTTTTTGTAGATTCCTTCCTCTCATTCATTATTCTTTGTCTGCGCTCTCTTTCTGGCTTTTCTTCCTGCAGCTGGGCTTTGGTTAGAAGGGGTGGACGCAGCTGCCCAACCATTTTCACATTCTTCACTGATATGATTTTCTTGAGGTAAAACATCATTTAAGAAGTATTACTCAACAATTAAATGTTTCTGTCCGCCCCAAAATCTGTGTCTGAAAGTCTGCCAGTAAGACCCTTAGCAGTTGTTTGTATTGGTTCGGGTTCCTTCCTGTTACGCATTATTTTATTTGTTCTGTGCTTGTTTGCCTTTTATGTAATATTTTGTTATAGTTCTAATTTCCTCTTTCTATCTAATCTCCACTATTGACTGGGTTCAACTGTGTTTTTTTTTGGGGAGGTGGGAGGCTCACTGACTATTTTCCATCCCAAGTTTCAGCTGCTTTTTAAAGTAGATGTCCCTTCAATTTGATGGGCCAGGTTTTCGCAGGGTACAGTGGAAATTTTGGAGCCAAGGTTTGAACTCTTGCCCAGCTTTGAAAATACTAACTTGTCTACTGTGCTTATGGTTTGAAACAGACACTGTGTTTGTTGATACCACTACTTAAGGGTACAAAGCTGTGCCCACAACAAAGTGATTTGTAGTGGAAACTACAGACTATCTGGTCTTGCGTGTTATTTCTAAATGAAAGTGTTTCTTAATCTTTTGACAATTATCCTAAACTTCCTCAGAGCAACACTTGAGCTGACTTTTTAAAGAAACTGTTCAATATTTGAACATCTGGTTCTTACTAATTCATTGAATAATACTTATTCACATTACACCTAGGTTATTTGCAGATCAGCAGTGATAAATCAGGCTACCTGAATCAAACTTGCTGCTATTTAGCTGTTATATAAGGGAAAGGGAAGGGGAGAGGGTGGATTCAGGGATAATACTAAAATTTAACAACCATGAGCACCAATGAATCAGAATGGAAAGTCAGTCAGCTGGTATATATACAAAAAGTAAGACTTTTTTTTGGTAAAGCTTAATATATTATACGATCTATTTTCCATGTAAAATAATTAGAGAGAGTGATGATATTAAATTTTGTCAAAATTGCTGAGAAATGAGCACACAATCACAGCTGTAGGGTTATAAATTGGCACATCCATTCAGGAGGGAAATGTATATATATTTCAACAAAACAAGAAATAACTCATGTACATAAAGATAAATGTAAAGTTTTTAATCATACCTGTTGCTATCCAGTCGATTCCGCCTCATACTGACCCTATAGGACAGACTAGAACTACCCCATAGGTTTTCCAAGGCTGTAATCTTTAAGGAAGTAGACTGCCACATCTTTCTCCCATGGAGCCACTAGTGGTTTTGAACCACCAACCTTTCAGTTAGCAGCCGAGCACTTAACCGTTGCCTTACCAGGGCTCCTTTTTAAATTATGGCACACTTTGTTATAAAGAAAAAAATGGAAAAATTTTTGACAATTGGGGATTGATCATGTAAATTATGTTCTATCCAAACAACAGGATACTATGTAGCTATTAAAAATCACATTGTGGAAGATTATTTATTGAAATGAGAAAAAGTTGATAACACAATTAATATTGAGTGAAAAAACAGACTACCAAAATACACCATTTTTATAAAGATATGTACATACATGTAAACAACAAAAAACTATATGTATGTAAAACTGTACATGTATTATGCACACATATATATTCTAGAAAGTTATAAATTAAAATTTTGCTAGTAGTGGAATTATGAGTATTTAAAGAAATGTGTCCTTTTGCATTTTTCATGCATTGTGTAACTAGAAAATAAAATAATTATTACATTAATTAGTACTAGGCAGAAAGCATGAGATCTAGATAAAAAGAAGTGAATTTCTTAGTCTCTCCTCATTAAATTACTTTATATTATTATCTTTTAAGTACGATTTGTCCTTCTCTTCTAGATTTGAGCACAGAATTTAGAGCTAGCCTTTGTCTACACCAGTGACCTCTTCTTTGGCTAATGCCCTCCCTAAGGTCTTTATTAAGGATTATTATAGGTTTCTTCACTTGACCTGAGTAGTCTACATTATTGTCATCCTTTTCCCATAGAAGAAGAGAGCTCAGGGTTTCACATTTCTTAAAGGGTAGTATTTGCATTAGTTTCATTTTAGCATTATTCCAAATCAGTAGTCATAATGTGGCTGTGCTCAAGCTGGAGCTGGGCCACTGATGTTGGGCTTATTTCCTGCAGTGTCCTCCAACATTTAAACACCATGAGCTTTTTTACATTTAAATTCAGATATGAGGATTCTCTTGGAAAACAGAGATCTCACAAGGTAGTGACCAGATGAGCAATAGTTGTCCTTTATAAACAGGCACACATGCTTCACGTGGCCATGGGCCCATCACCTCTTCTTTTGTCTTATACTTGGCAAAAATTCATTGCCTAAAGTTACAGGCGTTTTAGTTTGCTATTTTTATTTTAGAAGTCCCTGGGTGGTGCAAATGGTTAACAGGCTTGGCTGCTAACCAAAAGGTTAGAGGAGTTTCGAGTCCACTTAGAGGCACCTTGGAAGAAAGTCCTGGTGATCTACTTCTGAAAAATCAGCCATTGAAAACCCTCTGGAGCATAGTTCTACTCTGACGCACATGGCATAGTCAAGAGTCAGAATTGACTTGATGGCAACTGGTAAAATCCCTTTTGGATCATCCCACATATTTAAGGATAAAAATGAACTGACAGTGAGTAATCTCTTTACTGCCTCAAGTAACATCATCTAGATGACAAGTGACTCTCTAGTTTCAGGACATGTTTACATTTTATTTCCCCAAAAAGATCATTCAGAGAGAGAGAGAGATACACAGAGAGAGAGAGAATGTAATACTTCATAACAAAGGCACATTTATCAGAGGAACACATCTAATTTCAAGGAAACTGATATTTGTCAAATTCTGGTTTCTGGTTTAGAACTTTATCAATGGCCATACAAAATTACTTTATTTGAATTTGGACAGTTCAATGTTTATTCAGTTTGTGCTTTAAAGTAAATAATTGAGCCTTTGTTTCCAACTGCCTCTGGGTATAGGATCAGTATAATAATGAAACATTAAAAGGAAACTAGGTTTGCAAATTTATAGAAATCAAATACAGGAAAGCAGATTAACTGGGAGTACTAAAAGGGGGCAGTGACACTCTGGCCTGTTAGGACATGAGGCATCAACCAACGTGCAATTAAAAATTAAAACCTGTGAGGAGGCAAAGCGGGAGTATAAAAGCCTATTAAAGCCATCCTAAGAGTCAAGACTCTTGCCAGCAGAGCCATCTGTCAAGAGATTATAGAGAAGAAAATTTCTGCAGGAATTTTCCCCTGGGACCAGATGGAGTGCCAAGAAAAGGTGTGTGGCATCAGGAGTGAGGACAAATGCTGAGAGTCTTCCACAGTGCTTATCACAGACAGAGAGGGAACCATCAACCCACTGGGTCTTAGGGAAGAGGAAGAGAAGAGAAGGAAGGCTCTGTGTTGCTTTTAGTCTAGAGAACTGAGGTCGTATTGAACAGAGTTGATGGAAACAAATCCATTTTAAGGTAAGTTATGCTTTTTTCCATTGAATTCTTAAATTTTTCCATAATTCAAAGACAATAATTTATTGAACTTTTCTGAACTAAGGATAACAAAAAATAAAGGTTAAGTTTATGTGAGTCAAACTGCAGAAGGTGATCAAAATTATTTAAACAAAAATGGGAATGTTATTTTTTGTTTTTTGAAAATTTGAATTTTTGGAATTTGTGAAAATACCCAAGACAATTATTTAGATGAAATGATGTACTACTATGCTATTTGCATTTTTTTTTCCCCAAAGTAAATGCTGGGTAAAAAGTAATCAAGGTGGACTCCTGAGTATTTGCCTCTAGAGAATTAAGTTCATGCCATACTGTGAAATAATTAAAAATGATACAATCATAAAAGTTGCAAGAGTTAATAATAAGGACAAATATTTCATAAAGTTCCTAGAATCATGTCAGAAAAAGGTGCTTTAATTTTTAAAGTTCCAAAATGAATCTTCTTAGTTCATCCCTGACCTATGTTCCTATATAGTACTATTTTGTACTTTTTAACAATAATTATTTTCCATTTTCTTTGGTGACTAATTTAATTTTTCTTTCTTTTTTAATATAAGAAAAAATGTGGATTATAAAGGTAGAATAAAAACATCACAGGTTTATTACCTAGACTACTAGATAAATACGCATTTTTTTAAGATATTTTTAAGTCAGAGAGAGAGAACTGTTGTTTTTAAATGTCAAGAAAATGAACACATAAGAGGGTATGTCTCATGCTAATTTACCAAAAGTTTTTATGCCTATAAATATTGATAAGAAGTTGTCAATCAGAAATCCGAACTAAAACACAGTTTAATTCAATTTTATTTTGTGTTGATAAATATAGAGACATTTTGTTTAACTCATTAGTGACTTAGAGAAATGGAGATGAGCAGACATAACATATAAATTCTAAACATGGGCAGGAGATAATCTTATCTGCTGGGAAAGAGCACAAAGTCAAATAAAACACTGTTAATTCTGAGTGATCAGAGAGTGATCCAGTGTTCACTGGCACCTTGCCCATAGCAGATTATTGTGTCTGTAATTGGAGAGAAATTATCCCATGAATTTAAGTCAAGTTATCCTGTGAATTCAATTAGAGTGGGCAATTAATTTTAATAGCCCAGGCTTTTGAGTCTTATTTCCTTCCTCCTCTACAAAAGAGCAGTTTTCCTCTGAATTATGAGGATATTTTTTAAACTCTCCTTTTTTTATTTCATTACTTCATTCATTTCTCCATTTACTTGTTTAGCTAACCAATATTTATTGAACAATGTCCAGGTGGACATGACTGAGCTCTGCGTAAGATGGTGAACGAAGCATGGTCCCTGCTCTCACAGGGCTTACAGTCCATTACATTGCACATAAAGACAAAAAAAGAAAAGGTTCCCATAGAGTCGATTCCAACTCATGGTGACCCATAGTAGAACTGTGCTCTATAGGGTTCTCAGTGACTGTTTTTCTGGAAGTAGACTGTGGGTCTTTCTTCCAAGGCACCTCTGGGTGAACTCAAACCTCCAAACTTTCAGTTAGCAGCTAAGTTCATTAACCACTTACACTACCTTCTAACTTCTCTCTTTATATTCAAAATAATGTGAAGAACAAAATTTAAATCTTATTTTGTCCAACATGAATTTAAAATCAACAGAAGTTAAACGGCAGTGATAAGAAGTATCTGTGTAAACATTATTACTTCAAGGTATTCAATAGGTTGATTTTCTCTGTACTTCAGTATTGCTTTTGTTTAAATTTGCAAGGAATGACATGAATATTATTTAATTTGCTATTGGGTTTTCATTAAATCTGGTTTGTGGTTCTTTACTTCAAAAAACATTAAACAGATTAACTTTTTACTCAGAAAAGGACTGAGAATTCCTGTGCAATAAAAGTAGACAAGTTCTATTGGATATTTATAAATACTACATGTTGTCTGTGGTCGAAGTCTTATCTCTGCAAACATGGACATACGTCTCTGTATGTTAAGTCTATTTTAAATTAGAAAATAGATTCTTACCTGCTATATTAATACTTGTTCTTAAGATTGATTTGGGGGTATGTGCATTTTCTAGCATTTTTGGCAGTACTACAATGGTTTGTCCTGAACAAAAGTGATATTTAAGTTTTGAGTAATGAAGTTCCTCTCTGGGATTCTTGCCAGAAATAGTGAAGCCCTTTCTTCAATGAGTGGGTCTGGAAACTGTCACCTCAAATAAAATATATTTATAATAGAGCACTACCATCATATTTTTTCCAAAAGAATTAAATACTGAGTTCAATAGTCAATATTTTTATAATGTAATGTATGTACAATGATATGAGCATAGTACCTTTTTTATAGAGAATGAGTTAGTCAATAGTTAGAATCATACAACCAGGCAACTATTAGGACTAAAATGAGAAACATAAGAAAAATAATAGTTCAAAGGTATATGAGCAAAGAGAACAATGGACTAGTTTTGAATTTTTTTTAGTTAAAGCTCTAATTAGACTTCTAATTAAGAGTTTGGTGCTTTTATTCTTTAATAAAAGAACATTTATTACTCACAAAACATGTTTTTTTATATTTTTGAATGTTTGTCCCCATTTCTCTCTATCATCTACATAAAGCTGGAGAGCATATTATCTTTGAGGTTGCCATATTATTAAAGAGTGTTCACAATCTCCTCTGCCTAGCCCTTAAATGGTTTATACCCAGAAAAATAGTAGATCCCTGCTCAAAGCACAGCCTCTCAACCACTGTTGAGATGGGATAAATCATATAAAGCTGTGTGGAGCCATGGCTAAGCATGAAGTGCTAATACCAAACCTGTTGGGTTTCAATCCTGACACTGCCAATTACTGCTTTGAGAGGGCAAATCTCTTACTCACTTTCACCAGCTGTAAAATGGGGACAATAATGATACTACTGCTATTCTGTGGTCAAAATTAAATAATGTATGCATGGCATATATCATATTATAAACTCCCACAATTATTAGTGATGATGACAATGAGGGTTTAAAGAAATTCAGACCTTTTCAGTGCCTTGTGTGGATTCTTGCATTAACTTCCGTGTCCACTGTGGGTTCTTCATTCATCCCTTGCAACTCACCAGAGACAGCTTTCTAAAATGCAAATCTGATCATGTTACTCTCCTAAAGTAGCTTTCCATTACCTTGGGCTAAAGGCCCACAGTCCTCAGTATGGAATACAAGGGTCTTCTCTCACTCTCCCTGCAGTTTCTCCCACCTCTGAGCATTGGTACATATTAGTCCCTCTGCCTGGAAAAACTCTTCTTTCTCCCAAGCTGGCTAATTCACTTCAATCTTCAATACTCAGCTCAAGCTTCCAGGAAGGTTTTCCTATTTTACCCTCAGCAATTCCTCTCCATACCCAGGACTATGTGTAGGTCTACCTTGACTTTGCGTTCACGGCCTGTCAGCTTGTCATTCTTTCAAAAGATAGTGAACTATTTGAAACAAGAGGCTATGACTCTTTTCATTAACTCAGCATTTAGCACAGTTTATGTCACATTGAAAGGGCATAAGAAACGTTAATAGGTTGAATAAATGTCCCACTGAGCAGGCAGGGAACAGTGATCTCTCTCCTTTCCCAACTCTGTGTTTATCTTCTGGGTGCTGATGTCATGCAGAGGTGCTGACATAAACACATGGACCCATGAAAAGGTAGGTAGGAATGGCCTTCCATACACTCTGTGGATATAGCTTTTGCTCCTCTAAATAACAATATTTCTCTTATTTTGTCTTTAGTGTTACTGAGCTGGAAGAGGAGAATTAGCTATAGTGCTTTCAATGTCAAATATAACTTCTTTTTTTAAACAACACATAGACAGTCAAGAATGAACTATTTTTGTTGAAAATTTTGGTCAAACTAGTTGGACTGGGCAGCGTGTTGTTCTATTGTACACAGGGTTGCTCTGAGTAAGAACCGACTTGACAACACCTAACAACAACAACAGCTGGCCAAATGTGTCTCCAAAGTGGTGGTAAGAAATTTCTGGGTCTATTTGTTTACTCTTCTTTCTCTGTAAAGGAGTTATGTTGAATTTCGTGCTTGGAAGTAATGATTGTAATGGTTCAGAGGATGCTTACATCACTCTGAGTGCAAAGGCGTGGTTTTAGAAAACAAGATTAAAAACCAAAAAACAAAATACTATAATAGACTATGAGGGTTGCAGAATAAATTTAAAAGTTTATGGAAACAATTGAGCTGAGTTATGAGGCTCTTCTTAAAATTCTTACATTATACTAACATGCTGAATATGGATTGGTATTAAATGTGGATTGCATATCTTTGAATAAGCAAATGAAGAAGACTGAGGTATGTTCCCTCTCCATAGCCCACAAATAGTGAGTTGCTTCCAGAAGCTTAAAATTTGAATTTCCTGCACTTTGAAAAAAAAAAGTTTCCAAGCTATAGCAAGAGCCTACATGCTCAGGTTCTTCCCTGCTTTCTCCTTGAGCACCCCTAAGAAATATCAGGGACCTCTGCTCATGCTGTTATAACTGGACAGCAGATGAGGGAAAACATTTCATTACAGACATGTAATCGTTGCTGTATTGCTCTTTCCCCTGCCAGCTTCAGCTCTCCTGTACCTACTTTCTCTTGTTATTCCTGTGGATGCGACTCTTCTTGAAGCCTCTCTCTCAAGATTCTATATCGGCAGCACACTGTGGTGAGTCAGGACTCAGTACCAGTGCGCTGCACAGTCTTGTTCCATCACTAAACTCTTCAGGCAGCTGTGCTATTCCCAGGGTTTTGCTTAGTTGGTCCTCTATTGTTGTTGTTAGCTGCTGTCAAGTCATCCCTTGACTCATGGCAAACTCCATGCACAGCTGAGCCAAATGCTGTCCGATCCTGCCCCATCCCCATGATTGGTTGTGGATTGGACAATGTTCTGCTGGGATCCACAGGGATTTTATTGGCTGATTTTCAGAAGTAGATCACCAGGCCTTTCTTCCTAGTCTGTCTTGTTCTGAAAGCTCCACTGTAACCTGTTCAGCATCATGGCAACATGCAAGCTTCTGCTGAGGGTGGGTGGTGGCTACATATGAAGTGCATTGGCCAGGTATTGAACTGTGTCTCCTGTATTGAGGGAGAGAATTCTACCACTGAACCACAACTACCCCACTTGGTTCTTTGCTTAACTTGAAAAACAACTGTGGCTCAAGCCACTGTTCTGGTGAAACTAGAAGAACAAACCCAAACTTACTGCTATGTCAGTGAAGTATATAAGCATCATAGTGAGTTAGAATAAAACACATTATATTGCCTTCTAATGTAGGTGTTTA
The DNA here is from genome assembly GCF_000243295.1 of Trichechus manatus latirostris. Classification (NCBI taxonomy): domain Eukaryota; kingdom Metazoa; phylum Chordata; class Mammalia; order Sirenia; family Trichechidae; genus Trichechus; species Trichechus manatus. The sequence goes on along the minus strand of NW_004443968.1, from coordinate 8,170,259 downwards.
GTTTTCCTTCTATTTTTATTATTTATGATCTGCTTAGGTGCCAAGGACTGTTTTTTTTTTTTTTTTCTTTCAACAATACTTACTGAAAGTCTGCTATGTACTAGCTTTGTGAAGTTCAAATTATACTTATTGAATAAATAAATCTACATGGTTAATTCTCTAATTGCTCCTTTGTGGTTCCATGACCTGGTATAATCCTTGGCACACAGTAGATACTTAATTTTTATTAATCTATGAATATAGTAAACAGAGTTGGATTACATGCTATGTGTAGGCAAACTGGGGAAACTGTGTAGGTCCTATCTCATTTTTAAGAAGATACATGAATTAGTATAAGAAAACAACTTAGAAACCATCCTCCAAACCATTGGGTTTCTCTGAGACATTTTCAGGGGAGGACAATCACAGGAAAGGGTCTTTAAGCCCCATCCCGGAAACTCTTAAGCTGTTGCTCTTTCAAATCTGCTTCTAACATTATACAGAAACAAGATTGTAAGATAGGGCATAAAATTCCATTTTGTTCCATGAATCCAAGTCAACATGTCTGGGGAAATTATCCAGAATCAAACAAAATACTATTTTGAAAGTATGTTATGAAGTTCCTATTTCTGTTTTTGTTTCAATAGCACGTTTCTTACCTCACTTCTTCACAAATTTACTAAAATATAAGTCTCACCATTGTCTGAAGCTATACAAAATTATGTACAATATAAATAATTTTGTGGTGCATGTGTGAATGGAATTACTTTATTTTTCTTATTATTAGCAATGAAAACAACAGCTTACGTTTTATTAGTCATAAATGTTAGCAATGTAAGGGATCTTATCTGTACTCTAAACAATTTTTTTCATTTTACAGATGAGGGAACTCAGTCATATATAGAGAGGTTAACTTACTGTTTTTTTTTTTTTCAGGGAAAAATTAACTAAAATTCAAGATTACATTTTCTATTATATAAAAAGTGATTGTCAATGAGACACTCAAGGTCAGGGCTGGTATCTGGCTTTATCTTCTTTTAAAAATGAATTTAATGACTTCATTAAAATCAAAGGATATATAAAAGGCAGCATAGCTATCACTCAGTTAACAGAGATTTACTTATCAGTAGTTCAAACAAGGAACTCATCAAGCTACAATTTTTTTTTTCTGAAGGAACAGAACAGTCCTATATTCAAAGAACATGAGGGCTATGTCACCCATTGTGCCCTTGATGAAAATTCTGACAACTTACTCCAGTATGTGGCTGAAAGCAGGCTGATTTAAATCTCAGCTAGCTCAAGGTACAGAAGTCAAACAAGTGAAAGACAGCGTTAAGGACTTGCTCTTCTTTAGAGAGTCAGGATGCTCAGAGCATCCTGGCATGTCTGTTCTGAATAAGGTTTCCATATTTCCATGTTAATCTGTCTAAATGTCCTGAAGGCTGTTTATCCTTCTAGGTGTCCTTAAGGCTGAGAACTGGCCTTTAGAGTAGAGCCAGCTCCCATAGTGGCTCAAGACCCAAGGCAATTCAAGAGAAAAGCAGAAGCAAGCATAGGAAGACAGTGACTAAGACATTGACAGACAGCCACTGGAGCAAAAGCAAGACACACACACACACACACTTCATGGCAGCGACTTCTGTATCTTTAATAAAATTTTCTATAAAGAGAAACAATACAATTAGAGTAAAACTATCTTCACTCAAAGAATAACAGTGTTTGAAAATATTTGCTTTTTCAGAATACAGCTCAATAAATTATTTTTGAATGTGTGCTATGTGGAAATACCAGTTCCATGGAATGCTCTCCTAATATGCTCCCTCCCCCCACATCCTAAGAAATTGGCGATCACATAACTTCGGGAAATATTGGACTAAACAAAGTTAAAAAGCTGTCTTTATATTGCAGGACTTTTAAGAACATTGTGAAACTCCGAGGGGTGTATGTTAGATGCAACTTTTCCTAAACATAACTGACTACTGTAACTGCACCGGTTTGAAGCATCTCGTGATATGAGTTTTCTGTTACACATACATGGGAAGCAGTGACTTCCACCATTTAACCTTTTAACCCTGTGTTAGGCATGGGGTAGGGGGTAACCAAGGCATTTTTTCATCTTATGTTGAGTTTACGTTTGCGTACTATGAACCAAAACAAACCAAACCCATTGTCGTCGAGTCGATTCTGAAGTATCGTGAAAGGGAGTCCTAATTTGATAAACTTTCTGGCTAAGTGCCTTAGTTACGTAGTGCTGCTATAAGAGAAATACCGCAAGTGGATGGCTTTAACAAACAGAGATTTAGTCTCTCACAGTCTAGGAGACTAGCAGTCTGAATTCTGGGTGCTAGCTCCAGGGGAAGTCTTTCCCTCTCTGCTAGCTCTGGGGGAAGGTCCTTGTCATCAATCTTGCCCTTGTCTAGGAGCTTCTCAGAGCAGGAACCTCGGATCCAAAGGATGCCCCCTGCTGCCGATGCTGCATTCTTGGTGGTATGAGATCCCTCTGTTTCTCTGCTTACTTCTTTCTTTTATATCTCAAAAGAGATTGATGTAAGACACAACCAAATCTTATAGATTGAGCCCTGCCTCATTAACATAACTTCCACTAGTCCCACCTCATTAACATCATAGAGGTAGAATTTACAACACATAGGGAAATCACATCAGATAACAAAATGGTGGACAATTCCACAATACTGGGAATCATGGACTAGCCAAGTTGACACACATTTTTAGGGAACACAGTTCAATCCATAACACTGGGTAAGAGTATGATGGCACGTTTGACCACCAGTTTTATCCAGAATAGACTGACAATTGACTGTCTAGTTATGCAGACCTGAGATGCCTCAGACTACTGGTTTTCAAGTTTTCTGAAGTGACAGCAGGATTTTTATTTAAGCATAATGTTCTACAGATACCCAGTATATAAAACAGATAAAAGGCAGGCTGATTTGGTTGATTGGGGGATATATTTATAGAGTATTTTTTCTTTGGCTTCTTGACTTCTACAGTGCACTATGATTTGCATATATGAAGGGCAGCAATTGAAGAAAATTGCATGAAAGCATCATTAATAAACATTTATTGAACCCCTAATGCTGCAACATTCTGGATACTTTGTCTTTTTGTTAATAAAGCATCAGAAAAAAAAATTTACCTTTGTAAAACATTATCTGACTTTGTTTTGACAATAAACAGTCTTTGTTATAGTAAGGGCTCCAGGAATACAGAGTGGTTATACTTGTCATGTTTCTTGATTTGAATTTTTGAAAATTCTAAGTAAAGTGAATTTTTTTCTTATAAGGTCATTTCCTTAGAAATTTTTGTAAAGAAGAATATTTCAACTGCATAAACAAAAAGAGAAAGACCTGATAGTGACAAATTTATTTCGGTATTTGCATTGGTTTGCTATTGCTGCCGTAACAATTGACCACTTAAGATAACACAAATGTATAATCTTATAGTTCCGCAAGTCAGAAGTCTTACATGAGTCTTACTGGGCTGAAATCATGGAATTAATAGGGCTGTATTCCTTCTGGAGGATCTAAGAGAAAATCTGTTGTCTTGCCTTTTCCAGTTTTAGAGGCTGTCTGCATTCCTTGGCTGCTGGACTCCTTCTTACACATTTATTTCCAGCAATTTAGCATCTTTTTGAAATCTGTTTCCTTCATCCCATTTCTCTGTCTGACCACAGCCAGGAAAGATTCTCTGTTTTTAAGGACACATGATTACTTTTGACCTACCCAGATATATCCATAATAACCTCAGCATCTCAAAGTCCATATCCTTAACCACATAGGCAAAGTGCCTTTAGCCATACTAAGTAACATATTCGCAGGTCAAGGGATTCAGATATAGACATCATTAAGGGTCCATTAGTCTGCTGTCATAGTATTTTGATCCTCTTCCCAAAATGCTAAATTGCTAAATGTATTATATGTGTTCACCAAATTAAATGAATTATGAATCTTTTTCTTGTTTTCATGTGGGCTCTTCTCTGAGGAATATGATACTAATCCTTCTATGTCCTGGGCCAGTGACCCCTGCTCTGGGATGCCTTCTCCATTGCACCTGGGAAAATGGATTGCTGCTTCCTTTGTGTTTCTTTTCCATCTATAGAGAGTGGCTTCTGTGTCCAACTCCCTCTGCTTCTGCCAATATTATGAGCTCCTGAAAGCAGGGATTCAATCCAACCCAGCTTTTTCCCCCTTAAATCAGCAGACTTTCCCTAGGTAACTTTCCCAGGGACTCTCCCTAGGTGACTCTCTCACAGTTGAGCCTATCTATATGCCAATGATACCCAAATCTTTATCTCTAACTTTGATTCCTCCTGAAGTTCTCAACTCATTAAGCCATGAGAGTGTAGAAAGTCTCCTCTTGGATGCCTAATAAGCATCTCTATTGAGTCTCCTCATGACCACGCTTAGGTTCAATGATTTGGTAAAAGGACTCACAGAACTCAAAAAAGCTGTTATAAACATGGTTATGATTTATTACAGTGAAAGGTGTCAGGTTAAAATCAGTTGAGGCAAAAGACACAAAGGGTAAAGTCCAGAAAAAACCAGGTATGAGTTTCCAGTTGTCCTCTCCCAGTGGAGCCGAAGGGATAACACTTAAATCTCCCAACAATGATGTGTGATAAGAAATATGAAGTGTTGCCAACCAGGAAAGCTTACCTGAGCCTTGGTGTCCAGGGTTTTAATTGGGGGTCCTTCATAGGTATGAAGCACCTGTGCAACTGACCTTAACTACTCAATTTCCAGCTCCTCTCTTGGAAAAATCAGTCTGATTCAGTATGGCCCAGGGCCCCAGGCAAACAAAAACAGGTGTTCACCATAAATCTTATTGTTAGCATAAAGAACCTGGCAGGCCCAAGGCCCAGATATACAAAGACCCTGTTATTCCGAGGACTTACAGTTTACCTCCCAGAAGCCCCATCAAGGCCAATCCTTCCTTTGGAATGTGCAGGGTTTGAACACCCCAAGTCTACTGCAGAGTATCTCAAACTTAACCTGATTAAAATAAAACACTTTATTGTCTCCCAAATCTGCTCTTACCTGTATCTTTCCTATTTAGATAAATGGCATGACTACCCATCCAGAGACTCAAACAAACAAATCTAAGAATTATTTTTATTAACTTTTTTCTCCTTACCGTCTACATAAGTTTTGTCAGCAAGTTACAGCAGCCCTGCTCTGAAGCTTTATACTGACATCAAGAACACTCTGTGACAGCTGACTCCAAAATGTATTGAGTAATACTTAAATATGCTGATAACAAATGTGCTCCAATTGCTGAAAACACTGGATGCAGATGAAAGCCCTAGAAGTGAAGGGAGCATATTTGAGATACTATAACACATCCCATTAACAAAGCTGAAACTGAGTTTGGCACATACTAAAGAACGTTGCTAATTCTTTATCCATTATGGCAGCATGCTTCCAAAAATTGCATAACCAATCATTAACTCCCCCAAAACATCCTCCTAAGCCCACTCTGTTTCTCCCTATAACACACATGTCCGTGACTTGATCCTGATGCTGCTCTTCTTGCTTGAACATGATGTAAACCCCATAGAAGAAGTTTCTGTCCTCTACTGCACCCTGGGCCCTCCTGTCCCGCCTACTTTTGCTGACATTAAATAGTCTTAAGGGCTCAGGAAGGCTAGGCCAGTGCAACAGACACATCAGAGGCAAATGTGTCACAGTGTGGAGCACTTCTGCTCGGCCTGTTGGGTTTGCCATGCCAAAATAGTCCAGAAGGAAGAGCAGTGCCTTTTGAAGTAGCTGAGATGCTTCCCTGATGTCACTTCTCTGAGTTTTAGATCAATGCCTGGAAGATGAGTCAGAACATGTGAGGAGAGCCACCGAGGGGAAATGTGTTGGAAAGGTTGCAGGAGTGAGGCCCCTGAGCCCAGAGAAAAGGTGGGGTGAGATGGAGAGCAGGAAAAACAAAGGGCTGAGTCATTGGAGGCCTAATTGACAATGGCACAGCTGTGACAACAATTTGCCGGCGGCCTGACCTATTTGATGAAAGGGCCACTGCTTTCCTTGGAACGTCCGAGCTGCAGTGGCTCATAGAACGCACCACTTGTGTCTCCAGCCGGCTCAGCCTCATAAATACCTAAACCCATAGATGACATTTTTAATGCTCTGCAATTGCTACTCTGCATTTATATTTATTGCAATTCCACATATCCATTAGTGCATCTATCATTGATAAATTTGTCACTGCTTCATGAATACAGTCCATCATGCTGCATCAATTCCACTTTACAAGCTATTAATGTACTATAATGCAGCTTACAATATCATGCGGATATACTTGATTAGAGAGGAGCCAGAGTCAGTCAGCTTGAACTGAGAATTGCAGAAGGGCCCCAAATCTTCATTTATTTATTGTAAAGATGAACAGCCTTGGTGCACAATGAATGTTGTAAAATAACAGGTGTATCTTGTTCACTTTCTCAAACAGGCACTGAGAAAAACAAATGTAAGCAATCTATTCTGACTCAGTTTGAAGCACAGCCGACTTACAATATTTTGTTGACACTTGACATGTTTATTCTTTTAGCAGAATTGTAACCATATTTTAATATTTTCTGCATTCATTTAGCAGCTTTATTCAAGAGACAATGATGGCATATGAGTCCAGGAGATAGGATCAACTATGGCTTTCTGAAACAGGGTAAATAAAAATGCTAAAACCTTAGTAAATAAAACACAGAGTTTCAATACATGACGAGCTATTTCTGGATGCTTTAACAGTTTATGTTAAAAATAAACAAAAACAAAAGGCACCTGTGCATCAAAAATTTGAAATTGTATAGAAATTAACAATGCTTATGAATATGGACTACATTATTTCATTCTGCAATTAGAATCTGGTAATCACTGTTTGTGTCCATGAACTCCAGAGGCTGAACTAGATCAGGACAATCTGAGCTATTTTAACATTGCTGGCCATAAAAAAATGCTTGAGCCATTTAAAAAATCTCATTGTGCCAATCGTGCCATGTACAGAAAGATCTGGTATGCACTTACAAAAATCTGTTTGTGAAGTACGCTGAAATTCTCCCTTGAAAATTATTTTTTTCTAGAGGGGCTAGTAATAGTTTAGGTAGATAAACCCTGGAATTAGACATATCATATGCACTTGAACCCTTACTGAGTTACTTTTCAAATGTGTGGCACCAGGCAACGTCATAAAGTCTTTCATCCCTAGTTTTCTTCATGTTTAATGAAGATAATGAGATACAATGCATAGGGTTGTTTGCAGAACTAAATGAGATATACAAATTATGCCACATCCACACAATGAAATACATGCAGCTGTCAGCCAGACGGTGGTTCAGTGGGAGAATTCTCACCTTCCATGTGAGAGACAGGGTTTGATTCCTGGCCAATGCACCCAGTGCACAGCCACCATTCATATGTCAGCATCATGTTGCTATGATGCTAAATAGATTTCAGCAGAGCTTGCAGACGAAGACAAACTAGGAAGAAAGGCCTGGCAATCTACTTCAGAAAGTCAGCCAGTGAAAACCCTATGAATCACAACGGTTCAATCCACCAATGATCACGGGGATAGCGCTGGATCAGGCAGGGTTTCGTTCTGTTGTGCATAGGGTCAGGGGCTGACCATGAGTCAGGGCTGACTAGATGACAGTTAACAACAACAGAATAATATGTGTTGTTACAAAATGATTACCATAAACTAGTTAAATTAAAGACTTCGAAGACCAAAAAATTATACATAGTATATAAAAATATTATATCTAATATATATGCACAGAAAAATTAGGGAGCATATATAAAAAACATGGAAATCTATGATTTCCATGGAATAGGAGAGTAACAATTATTTTTCATATTATATTGTTTTATACTAGTCAGTGACTTGTTATTTGTTCATATTACTTTTATAATAAAATTAATAGGTTAAGTTTATTAAAGGAGATAATTCGTGAAAAAGATTAACACACGGTCTGGCACATAACAAGAGCTCAATAAATGTTGACTATTTGTATAATGTCACTATTAAATGCTCCTTCCTCTCATTATATGTGATAAACATCTTTGTTGCTGCTCCAATAAATAATGTAAAGTTTGATTCTGAAATTAAATAAAAGGGGGATGCATAGGAACAGATGAATTTAACAGTCTGTGCAATCAATGTCTCCAAGTGTGGGTACATTGCAAAGTCAACAGGTACCGATAATATGAGGAGACTGCTTAAAAAGACTGCTAGCAATCAGAGGGTGTCTTTGTAAACATAGAGAACATAAAAGGAGGGAGGCAGCAGTGATGAACCAGTGATCAACCAGTCATAGCGCTCTGAAACCTTGTGTCCTGGGTGGTTTTTCTATTTTAAGAGGGATACTGGGAAATTAGAGGACATGCAGAGGAAGACAACCAGGATGGTGTAGAAACTGGGGTCCATATCCGTACCAGTAGTTGAAGGGACTGAGGATGTAAAGGGAGCCCTTACAATGATAGTTCAAGGGCTGCCACACAGAAGAGGGATTCAACTTAATCTGTGTTAGTTCCTGAGGGCAGAACTGGGACCACTGGGTAGAAGTTAAAAGGAGACATATTTCAGCTTACAGCCCCGGCTAAAACCCAGCACGTCATGATTTATAGCAGCAAATGCCACCCTAGGCAAGGATAGACTTTTCTGTTAAATTCTGAAGATAAACTGTACCAAAGCATCTGGATTCTCACAAGGATAATGCCCCAAACCTAAACTAAATAAATAATCCCTGCAGATACAGCTTTACAAAGGTTAGATACATCTCGTGGGTAAACTTTGTGTCTGCTGCAGCTAAGTAGGCTGCAAAACTCCCTGCTATCCTTGGCTCCATCTCATTGCTGCCCCCATCTGTGTTCAGCAAAACACATCATCCTCTTCATTCTGCGTTTTCAGTGCTTTTGGAGTCCCTGAAAGGTGCGAACAGTTAATGCACTTGAGTGCTAAGCGAAATGTTGGAAGTTCAAGTCCACTCAGAGGCGCCTCAGAAGAAAGACCTGATGATCTACTTCTGAAAAATCCACCAACTGTTTTTTTTCAGGGATTTTGTGCCCCATCCCTTCATGCTGGTGTCATGGCCTATAGAGATCAGACGTTCAGTACCACTCCTCTCTGCTGCTGAACTTGTCTTTCTGCTTCCAAACTTTCTTACCTCCCTTCTTTTTAAAAATCCTCGTGCCCTTGTGGCTGTTCATTCACACTTTAGCATTGTATTTAGCTTCTGCCTTGCATCAAAGTTGTTCTTGTTGCGTGCCATCAAGTTGATTCTAATTCTGACTCACAGCAACCCCATATGACAGAGTGGAACTGCCTCCTAAGGTTTCCTAGGCTGCGATATTTACAGGAGCAAATGGCCAGGTCTTTTTTTCCTGTGGAACCTCTGTTGGGTTCGAACCTCTGACCTTTTGGTTAGCAGCAGGGCGCTTAACCAGTGCACCACCAGGGCTCCTTGAATCAACATTAGTTGGGTAATATCTATTTCTTCTCATTGAAAAGTAAGCTCCTGAAGGGTAAGAGCAATATGTTTTTGTATTCTAGTATCCTAGTGTAGAGTGAGCCTCAGTAGATTGGATCAAATCCTTTTACGAGGAGTAAATGGCGCCAGCTACTTGTGGATTTAAATTTTTTAGCAAGCCGTTCACCACCTGTTTCTGACCGTTAGTTTTGCCAGAGATCATCAGTCTCTGACAGTAGTAAGCAACAACAAACATAAAGTGCACAATCCAAAGAGGATTTTTAGATAAATTATGCAAGTGTCAAATCCATGTCCTCCTTTAAGGAAAATCTACAATAGAGATACATATTATTCTTCAATGTTTCTGGGGTTGGGCTTATGGATACTTTCAGATTTATCCAGGGATGATGTTGCAGAATTTTTGCGACCTTAACTACATAGGAACCAACCAGCACTGTCTTTAATGCCTTTAATATCAGGAGTCCCCGACTGTCCTGAGCTTTATCCTTTTGACCGTAAGGAATTCATTATCAACTCTGGAAGTACCAATGAGCAGAGGCAAACCTCAACAAGGTACAAGGATATTCCGCTTACATTAAGTATTTAAACTATTTCTGCAAGAACTGAGACTTGGAGATGTGTCATTCACCTCTTCAGGCGCATGCATGGATCTTGCGTGATGTAAAGGCTTTTCGACGAATATGATGCCAGGCAGCTTCACTTTCTGTCTGGCATCATGGACCCTGTCCAAAAGAATATTTGTGAGTTTTAAATAAATAAGGCGGGTTTTGTAAGCATCTCACCTAAAATAAGGGAAGCAGGGTATGGTTGTAGCCTATGTGTCTCAAAGAGTGGGACTTCTAAATCAGGTTTAACTATTATAGTGAACTGAACCAAATGTTTGCCCTAGATTTCCAAAAATAGATATCAAATGTCTGAAAATCTAGCACGTTAAAAAGAGTTTGCATCCTTCTGAAATATTTCGTTTTTAAAACTTTGAGGTACTATTTATTTAAGGAATGAAAAATAAATACACTAATGGGAGGGAAAATGTATTACTGCAAAAATTCAGAAATCAAATTACTGTTATACTTGTTAGCGCAATATAATTAAGCTTTTGTTTATTAAGCATCTACTCTGTGTTAGACACAGTTCTTACTGCCAGTGGATATACATTGACCAACCAAGTCAATCTGGATGAGGGAGCACAATCTATGGACCTGGCATTTCTTCATAACACTCATTAGAATTGTAGGTTTCACAATAATTTTATGTTTTAAAATATCTATCACCCTAAGTTGTGACTCCATGAGGGCAAAGACCTTTTCTGTCTTATTCACCAACAAGACAATACTCACCTTGCCAACATGTAGCACAATGACTGGTACATAATGAACAGATTACTGTATGGGACTTAAAGACAGGCATCTTACATACTAAGGTGGAAATTCATGGATGTGTCTTTTGAGATATTTATTAAATATTTGTGTTAAATGTTTAGAGACTTGATCACATTCAGATAACCATGCCTACCCTTCATCCCCATACCTACTAAAGTAAAGGTTGTACACCTCAGTCCTCAAAATGTCTGGGGAGAATCATGAGCGTAAGACAATGCATAATCACTGCCCCTGCTTTCACCTCCCTGCTGACCCTGGTCTGTCATTCCCTTAGTCTTGTCTTGGTTTGTATTTACAGATGACATAGCTAAAGGTATTTCAAGCCATGTGTATGAGTGCAGACCACAAGATCAATGGAGCCCTGCAGAGAGTTCCAGAGGCACAGTATGAATGACTTTGTCCTTTCCTAGCCTAGGAGCTGCTGGTGGGGAATCCTTTGCTCTTAGCAGTCCTACTTGTGAGTTCACTCTTGGGCAGTGTGATACTTTTTCTCTGGTGTGAGCCACCCCATTTCTGATTGCTACATGCCAGCATGCACTCCTGTTGCTACCCAGAAAATGACAGCTTTTCCACATTGCCTCTGGTGGTGCCTCACAGCATCCCCATTGCTTGTGATCAACAGCTTTAGCTCCCCTTCCCACTGTTTCTTTAGCATCTGTCTCTGTTGCTCCTCCTCACACTCTTTGCTCGGTAGTCCTTGGTGGCAGTGGGCTTGGCTTTGATGCCAGTTGACTTGCAGAGTAGGAACTCAGTACTGATGACCTCTTCTTGTCATTTGAGGTTACACACAGCAGTCGTTACTGACAAACTGAACACAAGAGATCCTGAACTGGGATGTGACTCTGGGAGTGCCATTCTCTGCAGGGCTAGGTTCATTCAAGAACTTTGGGCCAACCCCATTTGCTAAAAGGTGAGTTGTAGTTTGGCATTCCAAGTATCAATGCATCATCCTTTAAAAGGATCTCATTAGCTCTGATTTGTCAATAAATATTCTGATCATTTGGTACTTCTTAGATGAATGCAGAAAATACGTATTATCTTAAGATTGATGTTGAACAACACTAAATAGACTTCACACAAATTCATAATCACTGATTCCTCTCTTTCTGGAGATCAATCAGTATACATTAATGGTCTCAGAACTTTAGAAATTAACAAACTGATGATATAAAATATCATCTGATGAATTTTCACGTGGCATTGTTGGGTTTTTCATCATATTCTCTGCAGTCAACTAAAACCATGCTTCACTTTCTAGTGCCATTTTGATATAAAACTTAGGGGCCACAGCAGATCTCAGTTAGAAACACAATATCACTACTAATAGCTAGAGTCTCCAGTAGTATTGGCGACAGTTATATATATATATATATACACACATATGTATTTAAATTACAAATCTCATTTTGTAATTGCTAATGACCATTTATTGATTAAAGCTATTTCAGATGTAAGATGCAGATACTAATCATTGTTGGAAAGTATCATCTTTGATTATAAAGATCAGGATCCCACAGTCTTCTAGAGCATTTAAAAGATTTCCCAAACCTATTTTTTTCTACCTGAATCCAATGAAGTGAATTAAGTATGTAGTTGTTTTGTGGATGACAAATGTGTTTGTTTTGTCCATTAAGCTGTGTTCAGCTCAGGTAAGGGTAAGTGTTAAGCCCAAATGCCAGCTTTCAATTTATTTCAATGAGCCAAGCTATCTCTTTAGTATCAAACTATTAGCATATTTTAAATTGTGAAAAAGCCTACCTATACTATATTTTCAGTCCTTAAAATGTTTCCTTTAACCTGGCATTGGATTTCCTGCTTATATTAGCCAGGCCACTCTTGGTGAATATTCATTTAATCCACCTCTACTTAACCAAATATCTAGATTAGTACATGCCCTCTATCTTACCTAAAAATGCACAAATGCCCAAGCATGATAAATGCAAGTGGTTGATGATTATTTGCTTACATGCGTGTATACTTTTTCTTTTACCAGTGAGCTGAATCTTAAGAGTCAACTGTTTGTTTACAAATTTATGACCATTGAAATATCATAATTATATAATTTCAATTAATATCTGGTAAACTATTAGTTCCTTTGATAAATGTGAGTACACTGTAAAGTCATGAGGCATCAATAATATGAGGGGGTTGCTTAAAACGACTGCTAGCAACTGGAAGGTTTCTGTGTAAACACAGAGCACACAGGATGACCAGCCATAGCATTCTGGAACCTTGAAAAAGAGAGAGTTGTTGTATGTATTAAAACTAAACTAAGCACTTCGGAAAATCTTGGTAAGAGAAAATGATTAAAACAAAATTGCTAAGGAATCAGCTGTGGGTAAAACAGCTGTTCTAGAAAAAATATTTAAAATTTTGAAGGATTCTGTACCCAGATTGCTTTAAAATTGGCTTTAAACTCTCATTGCACTTTGAATAAGGTTAAATTAGAAATCATAGCTATTATATTATGACTTTGGTCTGTAACAGTGAAAACTCCGATTATCAGATATAAAAAATGTGTATATTTTAATATTTTAAGTTAAAATAAAATGTTTAAAATATCCGTCACTTTTATGATTTCCCATTTGAGAACTTTTTAGAAAAACTAATTACCTACTGGTCTAGATCCTTTGGAAAATGGGTTCCTATGGTAGCAAAAACTGACTCTGGTTACAAAATTTACTGGAATAGTACTTCTCATTGAATCCAATCATGAGCTACACCAAAATCCTGAAAGAAAAAGAAGCAGGAAAGCTCTGGGTAGCTCAGAAGCAGGAGTTTGTGACTCTTTTCACTTCATCTCTACTCATGTGAGCCCTACCACTTCTCAGTCTGTGCCTCTAGATTATATGTTTCAAGTTTTAGGGAAAGATACTTTGATTATACCAACTGGGATCAGCTACTCTTGAATCAACCATCTTTACTGAATCAGTCATCTACATTCCAGAGAAATAACCTGATTTTACAGTTATGAATCAAGAAGCCATTTTTGGAAAGAGAGAAACATTATGAGTCAAACATCTACCCTAAGAAGAACCTATTACAGAACATATTACATCCTTTAGATTGATTATTTGAGGATTAGTAAAACATAGGAAGAGATGTTAATAATATATATAGAATAAGAATTTTGGAGAGCTGTTCCCAGAAGGAAGAGAAGTCAGAGTGGAAGATCAAGGTATAATTGCTGAAGACATGAAAGGCAGAGACGGTCACATATAGGAAAAGCAGAGTTTTGGGGGTGTGATAGTTTAGGTTGTGTGTCAACTTGACTGGGCCATGATTCTCAGTAGTTTGGCAGTTATGATGAATCTTGGCAGCTATGTAATGATGTAGTCACCGCCATGATGAGATCTGCTGTGAGCAGCCAATCAATTGAAAAGGAGTTTCCTTGGGGGTGTGGCCTGCATCCAATATATGTGGACTTTCTGGCAAAGTTCATTGGCTTTTGCTTGCTCTGGATCCTGCAACTGATCTCTGATTATTGGGACTTGAGCTAGTAGCTTACCTTCCGATCCTGGGATTCGTCAGCCTCTGCAGCCTGTGAGCCAGAGACCTGTCATCTATCCTGCCGTTCTTGAGTTCATCAGCCCTGCAGCTATGTGAGTCAGGAGATGCCTCCATCCTGACCCACAGACTTGGAACTTTCCCGACTCCACAACCATGTGAGTCATTTCCTTGATATAAATCTCTCTCTCTCTGTATATTATATATATATATATATATGTATATATATGCTTCACTGGTTTTGCTTCTCTAGAGAACCCAGCATAAGACAGGGAGAATTTTAGATTTATCATTGCTTTTGGAAATTATTCCTGTTCTTGTATACTTAGATTGATATGATAAACAAAGATATAACCAAACACATTTATTGCATTCAAGGTAAAATGGAGAATTAGAAACTCATGTTCTAGTCTTTGTTTCTCCAATTAACAGTGTTATAAACTAGTATTTCTAAGTCTCATTTTTGTGGCTCATAAAATATGGTTGATTGATATGAAAATTGAATATGCTGACATACACAAATGCGGGCAGTACAAATGCAAAATATTATTCAAGCTTAATGTCATTAATGGCTTAATGTCCATATTCTCTTATTCATTATGAAATCTAGAAACTTAGAAAGGTAGGAAAAGAATAAAACAAATGTTAATAAATATTCTTCACAAAGGAATATTGTTGCATTTTGGACCCTTTACAGGGGCCCTGGTGGCACAGTAGTTAAGTAGTTACATTGTCTAGTATGAACCCACCAGCTGCTCCATGGGAGAAAGATATGGCTGTCTGCTGACTTAAAGATTTACCGCCTTGGAAACCCTATGAGGCAGTTCTATTCTGTCCTTCCGCATCACTATGAGTCAGGTTTTTGGTTTTACTCTCTTCCCTTTTATTATTTCTTCTGGAAGATCACGAAGATCACTAATCTTTTCGTCAACACTTCCAACACATGTACATAGTCTGAGGTTCCTCCCACATACCTCCATAATATGATGCAGCCTTCCTTATTCTTTCTTCTTACACAAACTTCCCACATGACCTAAAACAAATGCCCAAGGCCTTTGTGTTTTTAGGGTTTTACCCCTAGGGTCTACATGGAAATAAACCCTAAGAACAAAAATTATCTGTGTTAGGAGGGTCACGAATTCTCAAGATATGTTAACAAATTTTTAGCACGTTTGTCCCTAGACTATACAGAAATATACATGTGGTTACTCTCTTGTGATTTTTCATTATCTCCTCCCTTACTTATTAGGAAGATATTGAGGATGTCATTATACCTTTTGTATTTTATTCCCATGTTACTGAGTTTGGATCACCTAAGAATCTCAATAAACTTTCTCCAGTTCTTTAAGAATAGAATTTAGTTTGAGTAACCTCTTACTCACTCTTCCCACCCCTCCCATTTCAACATCCTTCCTGTGTATGATGTAGACCCTTTCTTCATGGAATATGGTCTGAAAAGCCTGTTGGGACGAAACTAAGACATCCCATTGCAGTCAGAGTCAAGAAATTCATCTGTAAAATAAGGAACTCCTGACAGTACCTACAATTTTAATATTCCCTTGATTCTCACAGAAAAAAAATCACATTAGGTCATTTTTGACAGGTATAATTTGGGTCCTTTGCATACACTGGATGAAAATGGATATCAATGAATTAGTTTATGCTGTACAGTATATTGCAAAAAGATTATAGTTTTCCATAAACTTAACTCATAAAATGATATTCAGATAAGTTATTTCTTTCTAGAGAGATTCCCATCGAATGTCTGTAGTTTAAAATGGTACTCATTGTTTCCTTAATTACTTTAAAGAAATCAAAAGTGATTATGCTTATGTTTGCTGAAAGAAGAAAAAAGTTAGTTTTTAATCCATTCATGTTCCTTCTATGAGAATATGTTCCGACTGAGAAATGAGGCCAAACAGGAAACACTTTATGATTTTTTATGTGAAAGAAGGACTATAACCATCACTTCTAGTTAGCTTATAATTTTTCAAGTTTTACCAGTCTTTAAACCTCTCCTGATGGGGGCACTTCTTAACTGTCATCATACACAAGTTATACAAACAGGTATTAACAGAGGAAAAACCACACAAATTATCTAGGAAACCTAAATGATTTAAGGATTGCTATGAAAAGTAATATTTTCAAGATTATCCTTATCATCCTTTGTGTATAAAATGCTAACATTTACTCTGGCAAAAAGTGAAATATATCTTTATGAAAAAATATACATATACAAATGAATAAATTTCTCTGAAAATATTTTTTTAAATGTTGTATTGTGTGTTGCATATAAAGACCATTTATTTAATTCTTCCACGGTAATTCCTTTCATATAATATAAACCATTTGAACTATAGTCATTAAAGTGCTCGTAAAGTTCTATGCAAGCAGACATTATTATTATTACTTCTATGGTTAATTTACACCCCTGTACATTGCTTTGTGAATTTTAAGTATTTTTTCTTTTGAAATCATTGACAATACAATGAACTTTCCATAAACCACAAACTATAATGTTCACAAACACCCTGAAAGAATCATTTAGAATTTTTGAATAACAGAAATCAACCACTATTTGTGCAAGTAGCAAGTGTGTTATGAATGCAATGTGATCTTGGTATTTTCTTATCAAAGGAATGCACTAAAATATTGCAGAAAAGGCTGCAGGGCATGACGAACTCCATTCTATTGCTCCCTTCCCCTTGCCTATTAATTCCACATTCCTCTCTCTTTTGTTGGTCTTATTAATGGACTTTAACAATGAGATAAAAGTCTTTGGAATAAAACTGTCTATTATGTAGCAAAAAATGGTACAATTTCAACATGAATGAAGTTTCATTTTATATAGATATTGTGATTAATGAAGAGTCTGCATTTTGATGTTTTCAGATCTTCTTAGCAAAATCTAACTTAATGAGTAGTTTTCCTACTTGATGATTATTTTCTCAAATATTCTTCTCATTGAAAATTAGTGTAACAAATTTTGATTGAGTTTCTAAGTATGCTACTGAGGTAGTCCTTTAAAATAAAATAAATGACAGCATCTAGTCTTTTCTTCTGTCTTGTATTACCCTGCTCAAGATTCAAAGTCCCAGCAAAGAGAATCCAATTGGAAGTAAGTCGAGAGTTTTATTGCAGTGGTGAGAGGAAAGTTTTGTTAGGGGAGCCTGCAGGAACTCCCAATTTTCTTAGAGGTAAGATAGGCTCCCAGATTTGTCCCCCTAAGACCACACTCATTAGAGGGAAACTAATCCCCAAAGACAATGTGGAATGTTGTGAGAAAGGTGGATGGGTAACAGTTTCTATAGTCAGGAAGCTACATGGAGTAGGCTTATCATTGCCTTCAGGAAAGTGTGTGTTTCAGATTGGCATAGAAAGGGAGCCAAAAACATTTCAGGGATTAACCAACATGAACTACTAACATTCATTTGTTCATTTGCTTATTCTATTGAGCGACACAGGCACCAATCATACAATCACAGAGATAATAGCATACAAACTATGAGCACAGTAAGTGAAGCCACCTTATAATGTGAATCTTTGGAAAGCCTCCTAGTTTATCTTTACCTGAATTTCACTCAGTCATTACTATCATTATTGTGAAATACTAACACATGTACAAATTTTCACTCTCCCTCACAGGGGAATTGAGACTACTGTGAGCTTTCTTAATTATTCCGATGCCTTCAGAAAGAAGTTCAAATTATTGAATATAAGGGATGTGAGAAAATGGTTTTCCCCAGTCATTCCTCAATTCAGTTTCCAGTTGTACCCTTTAATTGTTATGTGACCTTGAGCAAATATCTTAAATTCTCTGAGTCTTCAATTCTTCACCTGAATATATAATATTCATGTCACTGATATGAAAATGTCCCCACACATCTGTCAATTTACAGTATGGTGATGGTTTGCCTGTCGCTGTGATGCTGGAAGCTATGCCACCTGTATTTCACATATCAGCAGGGTCATCCATGGTGGACTAGTTTCAGCTGAGCTTCCAGACTAAGACAGACTAGGAAGAAGGACCTGGCAGTCTACTTCTGAAAATACAGCCAGTGAAAACCTTATGACTAGCAGCCGAACATTATCTGATATAGTGCCAGAAGATAAGCCCCTCAGGTTGGAAGGCACTCAAAATATGACTAGAGAAGAGCTGCCTCCACGAAGTAGAGTCAACCTTAATGGCATAGAAGGAGTCAAGCTTTTGGGACCTTCATTCGCTGATGTGGCATGACTCAAAATGAGAATAAACAGCTACAAATATCCATTAATAATTGGAACATGGAATGTATGAAGTAGGAATCTAGGAAAATTGGAAGTTGTCAAAAATGAAATGGAAAGCATACATCAATATCCTAGGTGTTAGTGATCTGAAATGGACTGGTATTGGCCATTTTGAATTGGACAATCATATGATCTACTATGCCGGGAATGACAAATGGTGTTGCATTCATCATCAAAAAGACGTTTCAAGATCTACCCTGAAGTACAACACTGTCAGTAATAGGATAATATCCATACGCCTACAAGGAAGACCAATAAATATGACTATTATTGGAATTTACTCACCAACCACTAATGCCAAAGATGAGGAAATTGAAGATTTTTACCAATTTCTGCAGTCTGAAATTGATCAAACGTGCAATCAAGATGCATTGGCACTGATAATTACTGGTGATTGCAATGCAAAAGTTGGAAACAAAGAAGGAACAGAAGTTGGAAAGTGTGGCCTTGGTGATAGAAAAGACAACAGAGATTGCATGAGAGAATTTTGCAAAACCAATACCTTAATTACAAATACCTTTTTTCAACAACGTAAATGGTGACTATAAACATGGACCTCACCAGATGGAATACACAAGAATAAAGTTGACTACATCTGTGGAAAGAAATGATGGAAAAGCTCAATATCATCAGTCAGAACAAGGCCAGGGGTGGACTGGGGAACACACCATCAATTGTTCATATGCAAGTTCAACTTGAAGATGAAGAAAATCAGAACAAGTCCCCGAGAGTCAAAGTATGACCTTCAGTATATTCCACCTGAATCTAGAGACCATCTCAAGAATAGATTTGACTCAAACTCTAATGACCAAAGACCAGACGAGTTGTGGAATGACATCAAGGACATCTTACATGAAGAAAGCAAGAGGTCATTAAAAAGACAGGAAAGAAAGAAAAGACCAAAATGGATGCCAGAAGAGACTCTGAAACTTGCTTTTGAACACAGAGTAGCTAAAGTGGAAGGAAGAAGTGATGATGTTAAAGAGCTGAACAGAAGATTTCAAAGGGCAGCTTGAGTATACAAAGTAAAGCATTATAATGACATGTGCAAAGAGCTGGAGCTAGAAAACCAAAAGGGAAGAACATCCTAGGCATTTCTCAAGCTGAAAGAAATGAAGAGAAAATTCAAGCCTCAAGTTGCAATTTTGAAGGATTCTACAGAGAAAATATTAAATGACTCAAGAAGCCTCAAAAGAAGATGGACGGGATACACAGAGTTACTGTACCAAAAAGAAATGGTTGACATTCAACCATTTCAGGAAGTAGCATATGAAGAAACACCTATGGTACTGAAGGAAGAAGTCCAGGCTGCACTGAAAGCATTGGTGAAAAGCTCGGCTCCAGGAATTGATGGAATACCAGTGGAGATGTTTCAATAAACAGATGCATCCCTGGAAGTGCTCACTCATCTATGCCAAGAAATTTGTAAGACAGAAACCTGGCCAACCGACTGGAAGAGATCCATATTTATGCCCATTCCAAAGAAGGGGGATCCTATAGAATGCAGAAATCATCTAACAATATCATTAATATCACATGCAAGTAAAACTTTTCTGAAGATCATTCAAAAGCGGTTGCAGCAGCACATCAACCGGGAAGTGGCAGAAATTCAAGCTGGATTCAGAAAAGGACGGGGAATGAGGGATATCACTGCTGATGTCAGATGGATTTTGGATGAAAGCATAGAATACCAGAAAGATGTTTACCCGTGTTTCATTGACTGTGCAAAGGCATTTGACTGTATGGATCATAACAAATTATGGATGACATTGCCAAGAATGAGAATTCCAAAACACTTATTGTGCTCATGAGGAACCTGTACATAGATGAAGAGGCAGATGTTCAAACAGAACAAGAGATACTGAGTGGTTTAAAGTAGGAAAGGTGTGCGTTAGGGTTGTATTGTTTCACCATACTAATTCAATCTGCATGCTAAGCAAATAATGTGAAAACTTGGACTATATGAAGAAGGATGGCGCATCAGTGTTGGAGGAAGACTCATTAACAACCTTCAATATGCAGATGGTGCAACCTTGCTTGCTGAAAGTGAAGAGGACTTTAAGCACTTAACTGATGAAGACTGAAGACCACAGCCTTCAGTATGGATTATACCTCAACATAAAGAAAACAAAAATCCTCACAAATAGACCAATAAGTAACATCATGATAAATGGAAAAAATATTGAAGTTGTCAAGGATTTCATTTTACTTGGATCCACAATCAACACCCACTGAAGCAGCAGTCAAGAAATCAAACGATGCATTGTATTGGGCAAATCTGCTGCAAAAGACCACTTTAAAGTGTTAAAGAGCGAAGGTGTCACTTTAAATACTAAGGTGTGCCTGACCCAAGTCAAAGTATTTTCAATAGCCTCATATGCATAGCGAAAGCTGGACAATGAATAAGGAAGACTGAAAAAGAATTGATGTATTTGAATTACGGTGTTGGCAAAGAATACTGAATATACCATGGACTTCCAGAAGAACAAGAAAGTCTGTCTTGGAAGAAGTATAGCCAGAGTGCTCCTTCGAAGCAAGGATGGGAAGACTTCATCTCACATACTTTGGACATGTTATCAGGAGGGACCAGTCCCTGGAGAAGGACATCATGCTTGGTAAAGTAGAGGGTCAGTGAAAAAGAG
>NW_004443968.1:8139391-8148860 GCF_000243295.1 Trichechus manatus latirostris | reverse complement strand
AGTCCCTGGAGAAGGACATCATGCTTGGTAAAGTAGAGGGTCAGTGAAAAAGAGGAAGACTCTCAATGAGATGGATTGACACAGTGGCTGCAACAATAGGCTCAAGCGTAACAACAATTGTGAGGATGGTAAATGACTAGGCAGTGTTTCGTTCTGTGGTACATGGGGGTCACTATGAATCGGAATCAATTGGATGGCATCTAACAGCAACAACAACATGTCATTGATTGTTTGCTGTTTATATTAAAAGTAATGTTTTTAAAAAGAAATATTGTTTGTAGAACTAAGTATATTGTCAATTACATTTCTTACATTAAACTTGAGGGGAGCAATAAATGAATGCTGGGAGAAAAAATGATTTAAAAGTCCTATGCCAACTTCTTGGGAAAAAAAAAGAAAAAAAATAGTTCAATATGATATATACATTCACAGTACAAGAATGTGTTTGAAGCTTTATTGTCTCCAGAAATGGCTTTCAATAGACTGCTTTCAAAGCTAGAATTATATTCTCAGAAATTTGTATTAATGACATTTCTACTTTTCCTAGAGTTTTGTAAGCCAATAAAAAAACTCAGCATCAATAATATTGGATTTCCTTGGTTACATAAAAATAGCAACAGCAAATAATGAATGTAGTTATCTCTCAATTATCTGCACCAAGGAAACAATGATGTAAATACTGTAAAACAGCAGGTAATACAAACAATGCTTATTTCACAGGCTTGGCAAACCTTGTCATAAATACATTTTAATGCAGGTATTTCTGATCTTTTGGTGAATTATTAGACAGAACCAGCTTTCCAAAAATTGAATCAGTAGCTGATAGCTTGGTCATGTGACCCTAGTGTCCAGTCACAGTAATCGTAAATCTCACTGAACTTATTAAAAGTTTTGTTAAGAATTAAAACACTACCTGGGAACAGCAGAAAATTAATACACTAATGCCCAGCAATATGGATGCCCTCCCTCTTCCTGACTCCAACCTTATCTCCCATTGCTTTTCTCCAGTAAAAAGGTTCCTTCATTCTTTGTCAAATGTTCCCTTAACTATGGGACTTTCATGTCTTCCTATCCTGGAATTGGCTCCCCTTTTTCTTCCACTTGTTCTAATTCTATATCAGCCTTTAGTATTCAGCTTAAAACTCCAACTTCCATAAGCTTTTTTACTAAGTTGAAAGTCACTGTCCTTTCTCTGAACACTTACAGGCATTGTGGTGTGTATAATTCATTTGGTATTTAATTATTTGGTTGTGCTAGTGACATCTACTCTATTGCATTTTTGTGTTTTGTAATTGTTTTTATTTTTCTTTTTTCTTATTTAATTCATTCTTCACACAGCATCCAGAAGGATCCTTCTAAATGTCACCTGTTGCACACTCATTTAAGTCTAAATTGCTTACCTTGACTTAGGAAATCTCATAGGACTTCTTTCAAATCACACAGTACAAGGAGCTCTTTCCCTCCTTATTACAAAACATTTTCTTACTGCCTAGAATTCTCTCTGCCTATCTCTTTACATAGTTGGCTCCTTATCATTCTTTAGTGCTCCACCTATATGTACCTCCTGCATAGTCTTGATCTGACCATATTATCAAAATGTGATTCTTTCTGTGTTCTTAGGCTTATTCTTCTCTTTGATATCTATGCTGGTATTTTCCATTTATCTTTCTCAAAATCTATTCTTTATCATTCTCCACCCTGCTCTATACCTTGGAGATTTACCTTTGTGAACTTCATCAGTGAGCTCACTACCCTCAGAATTCTATGTGGATTTGGCCAGTGGGAGGGGAGATTCAGAAGGTAGGAGTGAGAGCTAGGTATTTATTCTCTTGACTTCACCCTCCGAGTCATCTAGTTGGTTGTTTTCCTCTACTGAAAGCCACAGTCGCTGCCAGGGATCCTTTCCTTTCAGCTATTACTCTTTCTGGATTCCTGTAACTGCTCCCCCCTTGGCCCTTTAGGCCTAGGAATAGTGAAAGCTCTTATCTATTGCTGGCCTCTAGATACTGCACTACCACTTATTAGTTTCCCTAACTCCTTCCCCAATTTTGTAAATAGTCCCTTTATCACAAGTTTTGCAATTAACTGATTTGAGAGTTCCATCTGTTTCCTGCTGGGACCATGACTGACATACTGGCACTTCCACAGTTTATATTTACTTGTTGGAATTCTTGCTTATGATCTATCTCCCACTTTAGGCTATCCTATTCACAATTAAATCCTAATTGAATCAATGAATGAGGGACTCAGTCTGTAGTAGAAGGAAACTCCATGATGGATCACAAAAAAGTGGTGTCAGCATAAACAAATTTGGGGATGAGATGCAAGGAAAGCAGTGTCCACTCAGCCTACTTCACAATGTGGCCAAGTTCTACTCCCAAAATCATAACTACCATTTTGTATCAGGCTCTGGGATGCATCAAATCCATTACTGCACTTAATGTTCACAAGTATTTTGATAAAGTAGATATTATTTATCTCCATTTTACAGATGAAGAAACTGAACTCAAAATGATTAAGAGAGTTACACAGTTAGACAGCTGTAAAGTATTAATGTCAGAATTTAATTTTAAGCATTTTATTTCCATCATTCTGCCTCATTTAATAATTGAAATGAAGCAATCACGCTAGATCCAACTTTTATTTCTAGACCAGTTGAAAGCACTAGTCTGAGCTTCATTTTTGTCTCTCTCTGCCTCTAAATTCACTGTCTCTTTGACTCAAGTGCACAACAGAGTTGGGGGAAGAGTCACTACAGAGTTTATACCATTTGTGTTGAACTATAGAATCGCTGCAGAAGTTATTATCAAATATGGTAAAAGTCATCTAGATCTATAAAAACTAACCAAGAGTTGACCAAATTAAAAATAAAATGAGTAAAAACTATCTTGAAGTATATCTTGAAAACAAGTATAATAATTACATCATAATGGTAATTACTAACTTTTAAGAATTGTTTGAACTTCAGTTTTAGGTTAAGTAAAAAAAAAAAAATTGCTTAAGATTGTAACACCATTGAGCTGCATATATTATCTAACACAAAATACTGACCAAACTGTCAATGAGAGAATAATTTTAAAATCATTGCAGCAAACACTTTAAAACAGTATTTTTATATTGTACTTTATTAACTGGAAAAATAGCTATTGGTACATTGTTAATTGATACAAAAATGCAAAAAACTAGAATGTAAATTCAGGAAGAGTGCAAAATATTTAGAGATTTTAGATCTTTGAAAGTTGTGTGGGGAATAATTGTTTAGGTCTTGAAACTTTGAACTTTTTGCATATATTGCTAAAACATATGTTCAGTGCTGCCACTTCTCCCTCAAACATGAAGACTGCATGAAAAGATTTTCATTCATTTAAGAAGATTCATTAATCTCCTTAAACATAAAAAAGACAAAGAACATGAAAGATGAGCATGAACCCCAGTGTAAATACAAATAAATATGGCAACAGCTGTAGCTGAATGGTCACAGACTGGCTTGAGAAATGAAATCTCTGTGGTTCACACACACACATACACACCCACACACACACACACACACACTCTCTCTCTCTCTCTTTGGATTTATTTATGAAACAGTGTCTTCTAAACACAGAACCTTGAACTGCAGAAAAGGCAATTAAATAGAACAGCATGAGGTTGTCAATCACTTTAAAAACTAACAAAAGCATCTACTATCAAAGCAAATAATGTAATGTGCAGAAAGATACCTTCCTATCAAAGCAAATGATGTCAACACACAAAGGCAAAGAATTTTCTGTATCAAATGTCACCATTTTAGTGTTCACCATTTTTGTGCGTAATTTTACGTATGCATGACACTGTATCAGTTACTATGAAGTTTGATACAGAATTGGCCACTATCATTTCTTAGAGGATTTGGTCATCGTGTGATGTTTTTGAAAGAAGTAGGGACTTTCTTTTTTCTTCCTTCTTTCTTTTTCGTTGCTGGTGTCGTACAAATAAATGGACAGTCACAGCTTATCATCACTTAAAGATGCATGTGCATGCTGCAGTTTACTGAAACATGATTGGTTGCTATATAAATCAATCTGATAGAGATCGGTTCCATGAAGAAGAGATAAATCATTAGCCAGAGCTTTTGGAATGTAATTCATTTTAGATAGTGATTATTGATGATTTAATTTTAGTGGTACATGTACATGTCTAGACGATGATTTTATATACAAAGTTAACACAGAAGAATATATTCATTTTAAAAGCAAGCATAAAGAAACCAATTAGAAGTTTACATGCAAAACACATTAATGAAATGGCATGGTTGAGGAGTCCAAAGTACTAGTCATTAAATAAGTTAGAGTGTAGCACATTTCTCAGGAAAAATTTCCAAACATTTCCTTAAGACTTAGCGCAGAGAAGGGGCCCCAAAATTCATTTGACTTATCCCACCCAGATGACCGAGGCTTAGGAACATTCTGGATATAAATCTT
Organism: Trichechus manatus latirostris; assembly: GCF_000243295.1. Classification (NCBI taxonomy): domain Eukaryota; kingdom Metazoa; phylum Chordata; class Mammalia; order Sirenia; family Trichechidae; genus Trichechus; species Trichechus manatus. The sequence goes on along the minus strand of NW_004443968.1, from coordinate 8,144,400 downwards.
CTGCATCTTGGCCTCCATTTCTATTGTTTTTTCTTTTTTTTCCTCATTACTTCTAGTCACTTCAATAAAATTTATTGGAAGTCCGTAGGAGGAACCATCACCTGTGTGTCAGTTTGTTGTACTGTGGTGGCTTGTGTATTGCTATGATGCTGAAAGCTATGACACTGGTATTTTAAATACTAGCAGGGTCACTCATGGTGGACAGGTTTCAGTGGACCTTCCAGACTAAGACAGACTAGGAAGAAAGACCTGGCAATCTACTTCTGAAAACAAACTAATGAAATCACAATAGAATACTGTCTAATATAGTGCTAGAAGATGAGCCCCTTAGGTTGGAAGACACTTAAAACACACCATGGCTGCAACAACAGACTCAAGCCTACCACTGACGGTAAAGATGGTGCAGAACTGGGCAATGTTTTGTTCTATCGTATATACTGTCATTATGAGTCAGCTGACTTGCTGGCAACTAAGTACAACAACAACAGGAGGAGGAAAGATTTTGTGCTATGAAATGAACTTTTTGTTTACTATCCAGTCAGTAAGTAGGGAATGAGGGACAGGTGTCCAATGGTACTGACCCCAGTCACTCAGGTGGCAGTTGCATGAGACTGGCCAAGTCATGTTGACAGGTGGACCGGCTGGGCCATTGCCCAGAGCCCCTTTTTGTAGGAGCGTTAGGACATCATTAGGAAAGTAATAAGATGAGGAATTACATTTATTAGAATATGTCTAAATAAATTTCTGTACCCTGTTGGGAGAAATACTTTGAAAGTCTACTTGGAGTTGGGATGAGTTGCTCAAGTAACAATAGCTGGTCACTAGAATATCTTCTTAGAAATGCCTTTAATTTACTGAATGGAATGTTTAAGTCTGGAACAGACGTGAAAGCTGCCATTAAAGGGAATCTTCTTTCTTAATCTTTCCCTCATGAGGTGATCCTCTGAAGAGATGTGGACACAGGTTTCAGCTATACTGGTTTGCAGGGACACCACATTATTGCCTTTCCTGAATGCCTGCAGAATAGGTCAGGTAAAAGCACATTGGCAGGTTTCAGGGAAGGCTTTATTTCATGTCTGTGGTCCTTGGCCTGGCCTGTAGTTAGCCATCCTGGGTTTTTTAACGAAGCTCTAGCCTCTAATAAGGACATGCAGGGAGGTGGGGCCAAGATGGCAGAGTAGTCAGACGCTTCCAGTGGACCTCTTACAACAAAGACCCAAAGAAACAAGTGATTCGATTATATATGACAATCTAGGAGTCCTGAACATTAAAGGCAAAATTAAGAAACTGGACTGAGTGGCAGGGGGAGGGAGAGATGTTTCAGAAACTGTGAGTAGGTGCCAGACCTGACCCAGTGAGAGCCTGAGCCCTTCAGGCCTGATCAGCTCCGGGATGAGCGGTGAGGCAGGCAAGCATTGGTGCTTGGGAGTCGTATTCCACACAGGGAGAGACCCAGCTGCTGAGAGTCTACTCGGCCACCCAGAACCAGTGAGAAGCAGCCCACGATTGCTGAAAGATAGGTATTTGCGTCCGGACTACTGAGTGGATCAAAAACACCCCCTTCAGGGTAAAACCTCTCTCCCATTTACCTCCCCACTCCCTGTTTAGCACTGGGTCCTGGAATGGCTTCAGCAATTGCCGAGTACCCTGGGCCAGAAGTAGGATCCGTCACATGCCTTGAGCCATTCTGCTGGCCTTGGAGAGTGAACAAATTAACGAACAGGGAAAAAAATAAACTGTTGGCTCCCCTAAGCCAGGAACTCAGGGTATGCACAGCTCCTTTGCCTAGACACAGTCATAAGGGATCCGCGGACTTTGAGTACCTTTCCCCCTGCATAGACTTGCGTGGGCCCATTTCAACGGTGTAGGCCTCATTACCGCAGTACAACAGGGTATATACCTGAAGTCTAACTTCAACTGTTTCAGCTATGAAGTGGCAGGTTTGTGACATTTGACTCTCCTCTGCCCATTAATCAGGGTCTTCACCTACCCACATCAGGGTCCTGAGGACTGGTGGCTCCACCTACACCACCTAGCCACCTGTGATAAGGGCCCATGAATAAGAGGTGCCCCCAGTCTTTGCAGTCAACACCATTAGGTGCTCAAAGTCTGGCAGCAAAACCCACCCACGTATGCGTTCTAGAGAACTGGGGCACGCCTTCCTCCTGGACAATCTGGAGCAGCCTTCAGCCCCCTGCCTTGCTCAGAGAGTGTCCCCCTGCTGCAGCAAGATACCTGTGCCTACACCAATCATCCATGCCTGTCTAGGACTGTAGGTGAGAGCCTACACCACACACTTGGTGGTTATCTACCTGGGCACCTCAGCTGAATCCATACAGGAGGAGTGGGAAGACTCCTGACCTCACATACCTAGTGACAGATCTAACCAGCTGGTGAGAGGATTAGAGCTTCAAAGGTGCCGATAATCAAACTAGCTTATATGACAGCCTCTTTGGGCGTATCAAAACAAAACAAGAACTAGGACACAGTAAGCAAACAAAATAAATAAATGTAATAACATATTGATGGCTTGGAGACAACAGTCAATATCAAATCACATAAAGAGGAAATCCATAATGATTTCAGCAAGCTCCCAAAATGAAGAATCTAGAAATTTTCCAGAGGAGGAAAATGTCTCGGAACTACCAGAGGCAGAACACAAAAGATTAATATATGGAAGTTTTCAAGAGATTAGGAAAGAAATTAAGCAAAACACAGAACGTGCAATAGAGGAAATTAAAAATATTAGAGAAGAGCATAGTGTCAAGTTTAACAGACTGCAAGAATCCATAGAGAGACAGCAGTCAGAAATCCAGAAGATTAACAATAAAAAGTTGGAATTAGACAACTCAGTGGAAAGTCACAGGAGCAGAATTGAGGCAATGGAAGTCAGAATTAGTGAGACTGAAGATAAAGCACTTGACAACAACTTACTTGAGGAAAAATCAAATAAAAGGATTTAAAAAAATGAAGAAACCCTAAGAATTACATGGGACTCTATCAAGAGGAATAACCTATGAGTGATTGGAGTACCAGAATGGGGAGATAACAAAAAATACAGGGAGAATTGTTGAAGATTTGTTGGCAGGAAACTTCCCTGATACGGTGAAAGATGATAAGTTATCTATCCAAGATGCTCATCGAACCCTACATAAGGTAGATCCCAAAAGAAAGTCACCAAGACATATTATAATCAAACTTGCCAAAACAAAAGATAAAGAGAGAATTTTAAGAGCGGCTAGGGATAAACAAAAAGTCATCTACAAAGGAGAGTCAATAAGAATAAACTCAGACTACTTAGCAGAAACTATGCAGGCAAGAAGGCAATGGGATGACGTATATAAAGCCTTGAAGGAAAAAAAACTGTGAGCCAAGAATTATATATCCAGCAAAACTATCTCTCAAATATGAGGGCAAAATTAGGGCATTTTCAGATAAAGAGAAGTTTAGGAAATCTGCAAAAACTAAACAAAAATTGCAAGAAATACTAAAGCGAGACCTCAGGTTAGAAAATCAATAACATCAGATAACAACCCAAGACTAGAACACAGGACAGAGCAACCAGATATCAAACAGATAGGGAAATCACAAAGATAAACCAAATCTAAAACACTGAACATAGGGAAACAAAAGTCAATATGTAAAAGATGACAAAATTAAAACAAAAAAGAGGGGCTTAAAAAATGTAGACACAGATTTTTCATATGGAGAGGAAGTCAAGGAGATATAAAGAAATAAAAGACTGGTATAAACTTAAGAAAAGTAGGGATAAATATTATGGTAACCACAAAGGAAACTAACAATAGTACACATCAAAATAAAAAAAAAAAAACTGGAAAAATATAAAGACTCAGCAAACACAAAATCAACAACAATGAAAAAGATGAACAGAAAACACATAAAGAAAAATGACTCAGCACAGAAAATAAAGTGGAACAAAGAAACTGCGAACAACACACAAAAAAAGACATCAAAATGACAGCACTAAACTTGTACCTATCAATAACTGCTCTGAATGTAAATGGACTAAATGTACCAATAAAGAGACAGAGAGTGGTGGATTGGATTAAAAAAAAATGATCCATCTATATGCTGCCTACAAGAGACACAACTTAGGCTTAAAGACACAAACAAACTAAAACTCAAAGGATGGAAAAAATATATCAAGCAAACAAAACTCAAAAAAGAGCAGGAGTGGCAATATTAATCTCTGACAAAATAGACTTTAAAGTAAAATCCACCACAAAGGATAAGGATGGGCACTATATAAAGATTAAAGGGTCAATACACCAGGAGGACATAACTATAATAAATATTTATGCATGTAACAACAAGGCTCCAAAATACATAAAACAAACTCTAACAGCTCTGAAGAGACAGATGGACAGCTCCAAATAGAAGTAGGAGACTTCAAAACTCCACTTTCGGTGAAGGACAGACCATCCAGAAAGAAGCTCAACAAAGACAAGGAAGAGCTAAATGCTACAATCAACCAACTTGGTCTCATAGATGTATACTGAACACTGCACCCAACAGCAGCCAAGTATACCTTCTTTTCCAATGCACTTGGAACATCCTCCAGAATAGACCACATATTAGGTCATAAAGCAAGCCTTAACAAAATCCAAAACATCGAAATATTACAAAACATCTTTTCTGACCATAAAGCCATAAAGTAGAAACCAACAACAGAAAAAGCAAGGAAAAAAAATCAAACACGTGGAAACTGAGCAACACCTTGCTCAAAACCTACTGGGTTATAGAAGAAATCAAGGATGGAATAAAGAAATTCATAGAATCAAACGAGAAGGAAAACACATCATACCAGAACCTTTGGGACACTGAAAAAGCAGTGCTCAGAGGTCAGTTTATAGCAATAAATGCACACATCCAAAAAGAAGAAAGGGCCATAATCAAAACATTAACCCTACAACTGGAACAAGTAGAAAGAGAGCAGCAAAAGAAACCCTCGAGTGCCAGAAAAAAGGAAATAATAAGAATTAGAGCAG
>NW_004443968.1:8136774-8138480 GCF_000243295.1 Trichechus manatus latirostris | reverse complement strand
GCATTTTTTAATGAGATGGAGAAACAAATCACCAACTTCATATGGAAAGGGAAGAGGCCCCGAATAAGTAAAGCATTACTCAAGAAGAAGAACAAAGTGGGAGGCCTCACATTACCTGATTTTAGAACCTCTTATACCACCATGGTAGACAAAACAGCCTGATACTTGTACAACAACAGATATGTAGACCAATGGAATAGAATTGAGAATCCAGACATAAATTCATCCTCCTATGAGCAGCTGGTATTTGACAAAGACCTAAAGTGGGTTAAGTGGGGGAAAAGACAGTCTCTTTAACAAATGGTGCTGGTGCATCTGGATATCCATCTGTAAAAAACTGAAACAAGACCCATACCTCACATCATGCACAAAAATTAAATCAAAATGGATCAAATACTTAAATTTAAAATCAAAAACGATAAAGATTATGATAGAAAAAATAGGGACAACGCTAGGAGCCCTAATACATGGCATTAACACAATACGAACCATAAGTAACAATGCACAAGTACCAGAAGAGACACTAGACAACTGGGAGCTCCTAAAAATCACACACCTATGCTCACCAAAAGAGTCAAAAGACAGCTTACAGACTGGGAAAAACTTTTTGGGTATGACAAATTGATCAGTGTCTAATCTCTAAAATCTGCAAGATACTGCAAAACCTCAACAACAAAAAGTCGAAAAACCCAATTAAAGAATAGATGAAAGATATAAACAGGCACTTCGCCAAAGAAAATATTCAGGTGGCTAACAGACACATGAAGAAATGCTCACGATCATTAGTCATTAGAGAAATGCAGATCAAAACTACAGTGAGATATCTCACCCCAAAAAGGCAGCATTAATCCAAAAAGCACAAAACAAATGCTAGAGAGATTGTGGAGAGACTGGAACACTTATACACTGTTGGTGGGAGTATAAAATGGTACAACCACTTTGGAAGTCGTTTTGGTGCTTCCTGAAAAAGCTAAAAATAGAAGTACCATACTATCCAGCTATCCTGCTCCTTGGAATATATCCTAGAGAAATAAGAGCTGTCACACAATTAGATATATGCACACCCTTGTTCATTGCAGCACTGTTCACAATAGCAAAAAGATGGAAACAACCTACGTACCCATCAATGGATGAATGGATAAACAAATTATGGTATATCCACACGATAGAATACTACACAACGATTAAGAACAACGATGAAGCCATGAAACATGTTATAACCTGGAGGAAGCTGGGTGTCATTATGCTCTGTGAATTTAGTCAGTCACAGAAGGACAAATATTGTATAAGACCACTATTATAAGAACTCAAGAAAAGGTTTAAACTCAGAAGAAAACATTCTTTGATGGTTACGAGGGTGAGGAGAAAGAGTGAGGGTTATTTACTAACTAGATAGTAGATGAGAATTATCTTAGATGAAGGGAAGGAGAGCACACATTACAAAGGAAGTCAGCACAACTGGACTAAACCAAAGCTAAGAAGTTTCCTGAATACAATCAGACACTTTGATGGACAGAGTAACAGGGTAAGTGTCTGGGGACCTTGCTTTCAGGGGACATCTAGGTCAATTGGCATAACAAAACTTATTGAGAAAATGTTCTGCATACTACTTTGGTGAGTGGCGGCTGGGGTCTTAAAAACTTGCAAGTGGCTATCTAAGATGCATCAATTGGTCCCAACCACCTGGAGTAAAGGAGAATGAAGAA
>NW_004443968.1:8118974-8136674 GCF_000243295.1 Trichechus manatus latirostris | reverse complement strand
AATTGGTCCCAACCACCTGGAGTAAAGGAGAATGAAGAATACCAAAGACACAAGGAAAGTATTAGCCCAAGAGACAGAAAGGGCCACATAAAATCAGAGACTTCATCAGCCTGAGACAAGAAGAACTAGATGGTGCCTGGCTACCACCAATGACCACCTTGACAGGGAACGCAACAGAGAGTCCTGAATGAACAGGAGAAAGGTGGGGTGCAGAACTCAAATTCTAGTAAGAAGACCAGACTTAACGGTCTGAATGAGACTGGAGGAACCCTGGAAAGCATGACCCCCAGATTCTCTATCAGCTCAGAATTAAAACAATTTCTGAGGCCAACTCTTCAGACAGGTATTGGACTGGACTGTGGGGCACAAACTGATACTCGTGAGGCGTGTGCCACTTAGCTCAAGTAGATACAAGAGACTAAATGGGCAGCTTCTGTCCAGAGGTGAGATGGGAAGGCAGAGAGGGTTAGGAGCTGGTTGAATGGACAGGGGGAGTCGGGGTGGAAAGGAAGAGTGTGCTGGCACAGTATGGGGAGAGCAATTAGAGTCACATAACAGTGTATGTATACATTTTTGTATGGAAGACTAACTTGAGATGTAAACTTCATTTAAACTACAATAAAAAAGGGGTGGGGGAGGATATGATATCTCACTGAGGAGACACAGTATACTAAGAATCTCAGTTTGCTGGTCAGTTTTGCAGTTTTCTTTTTCATCTCCTGCCTCTCCATACACAATGACTCTGGTCTTTGCTTTCCTCCAGGGACTGTCACCATCTTTTCTAGCTCTTTGCAGCTCCTCAGTCTATACTGTCTAAGGCTGGAATGGATGGGCTTGCCATCATTTCCTTTGTTTCTGAGTGGTCTCAGTATGCCAGCATCTATCCTTGAATCACACAGGATCCTTCATGTTAGTCACTAACTCACCATTGGAACTGGGTGCCTAGGTGGACCCCAATATTTATTTGACAATTAATGGCTAGAAACAGAAAACATCTTGACTTTTCAACTACTCGGTCTTTTTCCCCATCTTGATTCCAATAAATTAAAGCAAAGATTCTCCTAGGAATACAGAAGTTTGAGATGTCAGTGAGAGAAGCTGTCATTATGATTACATAAAGGGTTATAGTCTTTGCATATCAGATCTTGTTTCCTTTTAGGAAAAGAAATTTTCCTCTATGTGACAGTCACAGAGGATTTGAGGGTCTTGATTCCATGTGAGAGAGAAGTCAGCTAGCCAGTGCATCGTGAGTTAAGAAGGGCTTGTGTGTGTGTGTGTGTGTGTGTGTGTGTGTGTGTGTGTGTGGTAGAGAGATACATTGGAAGGCCTTGGTGTGTACTGTGAAGGAGTCATGCAAATCTAGTGTCCTGTTCTATGTTTCTTTTTCTCCCTCCCTCCTTCCCTCCCTCGCTTCCTTAACTTCTTTCATCATTGTTATCCCTAAGCCCTCAGCAATGTTTTGTTAAATACGTCAGCCTGCTGTTGGCTGTGCTGTAGGGAATAACGAGCCAGGTCCACTTAGTACAAAATGGTCTCAGGGTTGCAGAAATGGCTTTAGGGAAGTCTGACTCAGACGGCAACAGGGCACCTGCAAGGGTGTGGCAGCAGACAGAGACACATGGCTGGCTGAGGAGAAAGTGACATCCAGCATAAGTTCTGGAACATTTAAGAATTCTCTGGGATTTTCAGATTCACTAGGACACAAGAAATTGCTAAAAGACCAAAGTTCCTCAGGGTGGGGTCTCTGACTATTGTTATGTAGTGATTAAAGGGAAGGGTGACCCCTGGAGGCCAGAGCAGCCTACAGCGGCAAGTTTTCTTCAGTTAGAGGTTCCTTCAAGATGTATTCCTTAGTAAATAATAAAAGTGCCCACCCCTCCCCAAATGCCAGCTAAGCATTTTGAAAAATGCATTATTTTATTAGACCATCTTATTGAATTAATGTACAGTTAGAGCTAAAGGAATAAATGCAGACTTAGCAGTGTTTATCCTCCCAGGCACCACCTGCTCCTTCATTCTCCTGAACCAGGGATTCAAGAATTCTTACTCTTCCTGAAGAAATCACAAAACAATCCCAAAGGCAGAAATGTCCTTTCACCACCTCTCTGCCTTTCACTCACCACCAACAAATCTTTGTTTGCTAATGCAGTGCATCCTGAACTGGCAGCACAGTTACTGGTGCTAATTTTTTTTTTTTTTTTTTTTTTACTCACAGTGTAGCCAATAGGCTTCTTCTTAATGAGATTTGAATTGTTTACCACACTTTGTCAAGCCTGTTGGAGGGAAATTCTGAAGTAGTGGAGACAGGTAACATACTGAAACTGAGTAACTAGAAAGTTATGCTTTCGCTTTATCCCAAGGGTTGTATATTGGTGTATTCATGATGAAGCAGGGGCACTCTGAGTAGCTCAAGTGAATGTAGAACTGTATCCAGACCTGGTGGACTGTCTTTAAACCTTGGACAAATACATTAGTCTCTTTTCAAGTAACATTCATAATTGTGCCAGTTCAGAAATAGCTTTTGTCTCCTTACGTACTAGTTATGATCCCCAACTGCCTCACAACTTACCTCCTGATCAAGAGTAGATTTGTTCTATGATTTGACTACTGAAAAGGTCTTCTTCCTCTCTTTATATTTTAATTCATAACTTAAATAATATAATGTGCTACACAATTTTTAATGGAGATATTTTTGAGGTGCAAACCTCAAGAATTATTTGATTAGTTTTTGCTTAAAGTTGGCGAGGGCATTCTATGGAGGTAAAACATGTTATAATTAGGTCATTTTGATACATTTTTAATCTGATAATTTTATCTTAGAAATTTTGGTCGATGCAACTGCTTATGTTAAAGACTTAGATAGTGATGATTGTCCCAGGGTTCCAAAATCAGAGCAAGAAGCTGTCATTTATTGTGGTCTGACTTTATGGAAGTCTCTATGAATGCTACAAACTTTTTCCAAGTGACGTTTTACAGAATTGCTTTTAAAAACCCCAGTGGGTAAATAGTATTCTCAGAATAAACAGAAAAAATGCTGACCTTGTCAGATTTAGTTGCTGAAAGCCAAGCTGTTTTAAGACTTGAAGGATCAAGGGTCATGGTTATAAACAACACAGATTAAAAAAAAAAAAGGAAGAAAGTAAGAAAACTAGAAGGAAAAAGAAGTATAGTGAGCTGTGCCATGAATATGAGCAATAAATATGTTGACCTTGACAAGCAGGGAATGAGATATTTATGTAAAAATATAAAATAAAAATAAGACAAAAAAGAACTGAGGCCCAAAATTACTTGGAGAAATGTTCCTTAGAGCATATTTAAAGCCGGAAATGAGTCACTTTAACTTCATCTGTTTTTGGTTTCAGAAGGGGAGAAAGGTCAAAACTTCTTTGTTTTAAGTAAGCTGGTCACTACTTCTGAAGTGTAATGTGATAGGATTCAGAAGCCTTAATGAAACAGGCATTTCCCAGACACCCAGAGCTGTACGAGCCCATCTGCAGTGGCAGCCCAAGAACTCTGATTCAATAAGGTGTTTGAAACAAAGGCAAGACGGCACATGACCCTTGCTTGACTTTCATACCTGAGTAGGTGTTTTTGTAACCACCATATGGACAATAGGATGCAGAAACTGGCCACTCCTTAACATATTTTCGTGCATTATCACATACTACAGCCACACAACAAAACCATTACAGCTACATTTACACCCAGGCACTAGACAAAGAACTCTGCGTTTTATATGGTGCCTTGATACAAGTGCTGTTTTCTGCTAAGCCTATACAAATTAAAGAAATACGTTTTAAAAAAACCTAATTACTGAGAACACAAGTACTACTAACTTCTGAAAAAATTCTATAGTCCTTAACTGAATGGATTCAGCATTCTTTTAATGGGAATGTTAAAATCTGATATGCTTAAATATACTTTTCCTTTGAAACTCTCATTCCCTGAGATGAGGTTGAATCTCACACTGAGGTCTGAGGAAGCCAGTCTAATCCCTACTCTTAGCAAAGGAGGCCAAAACAACCTGCCTTCTTCAGCAGGAAAGAATAAATACATCCTTTCCCATTTCTTCTCCAGATTTGTCAAGGTGGGGAAGCCTAGACTGGAGAAGAGGGGGTTTTGAAGGAATTAAACACAACTTGTAAACACAGTTAGGCACTGATGCTTTCCACGGCCTCCCCTTTTTGATGGCGACTGGTCTCTCCTTTGCAGTCCTCCTCCACTCCATCTGGAACAAGCTGTTTCATATACACCTCTGGACTCAAGGCTGAATGTTCCTGACATGACAACCCTTTTTCAGGCCCCTGGATTCCTGACCTTGCTTCACATGAGCAATATATTCACTCTGGCTTGTCACTATCATGCCTGTCACCATTTTGCTTAATGGTTTGGTTTTGATGTTCTTGACCTTGGGTTGAACCCAATAATGAATAACTTCTCTATATTGGCTCAGCAGCTGAATTATCAGTCCTTTCCCTGACAATGTGCATGTTTTCAGCAATTAGAAATGCAGCTTCCATGTAAGAAAGGGGATGATATTTACATGGGCTGGGCTTAGTTGCAGGTCCTGGAGGTATTCCAGCTGAGATGCCTGTTCATTGAACTGCTCCAAATTTGTGGTTAGTATAAGAACAGATCCAATCTCAAACCTTGCATGTTCTTTCCCTGTTACCCACTCCGTTAAGAAGGCAGAGAAACATTTCCCATCCATTATATGTATATTACCTCATTGGATTCACCACAATCTTGTTGGAAACTTAGTAAAGAAACTATTATTATCTCCAAAAGTTACGCTACTAGTAGGTGGCAGATCTTGAGCAAAAATTCATACTCTATTGTCTTTAATTCTAAGAGAATTTCACCACTCTATGCCTCTCTCCCATTATTATTATAAAAACAATAACCCATAGTTGCCGACAGTTCTAGAGCTACATGAAACCTTAGCTATCATTTAATTTAACCACATTATTATTGGTATTATTATAACAAAAGAGAAATTCAGCTATGAAGAAGAGACTTATCCAGAATTATTGGTAGGACATATCACATCTTCTGACTTTAAATTCACACACACACACACACACAAACACACACAGGAGAAAAGTAAAAGAAGGGCAATAGAGACAGAAACTAATAAAGATTAGAAGATAGTAAGAATGAAATGTTCAGTATGGTCACTGTTTTCATGAAGGTAAAGTTCAGTAAAGACTACATTTCTTGTATATAAAAAAACTTCTTCGTAATTAGTTTGATTTTTCTTAACTACAGAGAATATAAACAAATTTAAGCTTTTAAATCAATATATTAAAATATATGCTCTCTAGATTTTTATTTATTGTGGATTTTATTCATTACGGGTCTTAGAAAGACAACGCACTTTATTGAGGGGTAGATTAGGGGAGAAGAATGATATGATATTTAGTGAGTGTTAAAACTGGTATCATTACCAGTAGTGATGACAACTACCACTACTTTCTTTTTCTTTCTTTCTTTCTTTCACTCTGTCTCTGTCTCTTTCTTTTCTATATGGAATATCTCCAGATCTACAAGACATTGGTGGTAATATAGATATGACCAAGACAACATCTCTACTTTCAAAGGACTCCCTATGTAGTAGTGGATTGTGGCAGTTTTAAACCATGGCCAAATTCTTTGATATTTCTCTCATCAAAAGATGGGATCTATGACCCTTTTCCGTGAATCTAGGTGAGCTTGTGATTGCTTCAAACAATAATGGAGACGCTTCATGACTTCTGAGGCTAAGTCATATAAGTCATATAAGACTATGAAATTTTGCCTTTTTTCTGAACATTTTACAATTTAGGACCGAGCTGGCATGTAAGAGGCTCAGCTACCATAAGGTCGCCATACTGCAGAGACTTCATGGATAGGCCACATGTAGGAACTTGCTCTCTTGTTGACAGTCCCATCTGAGCTCAACCTTCCATCTAGCCCTGTTAAGGCACTTGAAATGTGAGTAAAGTCATTTTTCCCCCTCTGTACTAGTTCATATACCAGTTGAATGCAATGTGGAAAAGAAGAAACATTAGTCAGCATCAGGAGGAAGACAATAATTTTCCAGCCAAGTCCTGTTCAAATTCCTGGCCCACAAAAATCATGAACTATAATAAAATGGTTGCTGTTCTAAGCTACTAAACTGTAGGATAGTATATTACATGTAATAAATACCAGAACAAGTATATAATAAACACATTTTAAGGAATTCAGAAACAGTAGAAGGCATGATCTCTAGGAATTTACAATTTGTTTGGGGAAAAAGGTAAGAATCACACATGAAGCAATGAGAAAGATCAATACGGGTCAGAAGAGTCAAGGAAATCTTAGGGAAAAGTCAAATTTGAAGTGGATCTTGCAAAGACAACACACCTTATTGAGGGTCAAATTAGGGGAAAAGGATGACATGATGTTTAGTGAGCATTATAACTGGTATCATTACCAGTAGCAATGACAGCTACCATTTATTTAGTGCTTACTATGATCTAAGAATTCTTTAACGTCCTATATATATTATTTCATTTTTTTTTTTTTCAGTGAACTGTTAAGATATGGATTATTATGCCTTTTGTACCTGGGAGGAAATGGAACAGTTTATGTAAAGTAACACGGGTAGTATGTGGTAAGGCCACAACTCAAATAGACTTTGTCTGACACAGAAGCCCATGATTTTAAACATGATTCTACACTGCTGTCATGAAATCACCTATCTCCAAGAGTGAGAAATATAATTGTATTATACCATAGCTTAAACAGAACTATATTCATATTAACAAAATTCAAAATAAATCCTGTAATTTTCTAGTTCTTTAATAAGTAAAACTAACATAGTACATATTTTACCCCCACTTGAATTCACAATATAAATCTGGAAATTAAAACTATTTTATCTATAATTTTGAAGAATCACAAAAAATGAAATTTTTAGTAGAACTTTTAAGAATCCTCAAGTTTCTAATATCATTCCTTTCTCAATTATGTTCTACCTTTTTTTTTTAAATTTTGTTATAATTGTGACATACCAAAATTTCTAAAAGGTACTTTTTTTTTTTTTTTGCTGGGGGGGGTTGTCATAAGTAATAAGAAAATACCCTCTGTTACATACAGAATGCAGAATTGGTTATTATAAAGAAATATTTTAACCCCTATAAGCTATTAAACAAACCTGAAATAAGATGAAGGAACGTAAGCTTTAACACATTAAGGTAAATGAATAATCCAAATCATTTACTTACTATTACCTAAAATAAAACAGATGTGAAAAGGTACAAGGATCTGCAGAAAGATAGGGTATATATGTCATCTGATACCGAAAGGATATCAGTAGATTGGGCAGTGTTGTTCTCTGTGATTTAAACTGTCATTAAAAAAAGGCTTAATTCTGAAGTGATAATCTCAAGCTTTAAATCACCTACTCTGAACGTCTCAAAAGGCAGAAAACTCATATTTCCGGAGGAAAACGTAAAAGAGTATAATGTGCCCACCAAAGGAGGCAGCTCTGTAAATTCTGCAGAGGAGATTCCTGTGCATCTTCGTTCTGACATGGACTAAAGTTCATGTCACAGCTGATGAGGCAACATCCATTAATAGAGGTAGAGAAACAGAGTGTTTACAACACGTCCAGGAAAGTAGGGTTTCAAAAACAGAAATTTATGACACATATACACATATACCCAATGCCAATGGTCTGTTCCTGACTAAATAGTTGAATTAAGAGTATTTGAAAATAGATTAAATGGACTCTTGTATTAAAAGCATCAAAATAATTTGCTGAAGTTTTTTAGCTACAGAGAATAAGAACAAAGCTTAACGTTTTAATCAATATTTAAAGTTTATTCCATAGTTCTTTTTTTTTGGTTATTTATTTATTGAATGTCTCCAGATCTACAAGACATTGTTGATGATGTAAATATGAACTAAAATATTTATTGATGAAGTAAAATAGCTGCGGTTGTGTTATTGTTTGACCATCTGCTACGTAAACTTAAGATTATATTATAAACATTTTTCTTCATTATTTATTCTTTTATGTGAAAATACTAAACCTTACTGATTTAACCCCCTATTATTTGAGCATAAAATTATGAGTACAGAGAGCTTCATTAAACATAAATCTTTGTGTACATTCCTAATAATTTCCTTAATATACATTTTATAAGTTAACTTACTGGATCAAGGATATATAAGTTTTTAAGGCAATTTTTATGTATTGCCAATTTTCCCTGTGTAAGTTTGTTTCAATTTAGACTCCCACGGTCTAGGAGAATGTTTGTTTCCTTTCACTGAATATAAGAATTTAGGTTTTTTCCTAATGTAAAAAGAAAAATCTCATTTAAAAAAATGTTAATTTTCTAAACCTCTTTCTTCCATATACTGCCTTTTAATTTTCTAAGTGCATTTTTTCTTACATATTTTTGACCATCTATTATATCACTCTCTTCCTTAACGTTTTTCATATTGTTGTTTTGATAAATCAGCTAATCTCCTATAATTTCTTCTAGATTTTTAAGGTTTAATTAAACAGCACATTTTTAATATACCTAGAATTCAATTTGATGTATATTTGGAGAAAAAAAATCTAATGTCTTTCTTTTATAAAATGTATTAAAAGCTATACATCCAAACATAATTTTCCCTTAAAGTCATTATCTTAGGAAGCTAATCACATATTCTAATGAAACTCAGAACATATTTTTAACTTTTATCTAAAATTGCCTTCAGAGCCAGTAGAAACTTCTAAAGCCACATAAACACACCACTCTGGGATTTATAACCATGCTTTGATTTTGATCAGAAGTGGAACGACTCAGCTTGATCACTTATCTTATTCAGCCGACTTGGCTTTGATTGACTTTTACTCTCTCTAAAAATAAAATCTGACCTCAATTGATGAAGATGTACCATCACTAAGAATATTTCAAAAGA
Source organism: Trichechus manatus latirostris (assembly GCF_000243295.1). Classification (NCBI taxonomy): domain Eukaryota; kingdom Metazoa; phylum Chordata; class Mammalia; order Sirenia; family Trichechidae; genus Trichechus; species Trichechus manatus. Next base: position 8,127,734 of record NW_004443968.1, on the reverse strand, counting down.
CCTGTGCCAAAGGTACCCAAAAGTTTCCAAAAGAAGGTCTCCAAAAATACTCCGAGCAATAGATATGTCTGTCTTTCTAAAGTGACTAATTTGAAATTGGCAGCATTCATTTTGTTATATCCCTTCTGGTTTGGTTGTTTAAAATTTGACTTCATTACTTAATACTTTTACTCTTCATATGTTCTCTAAGAATCTACTTGATAAGTGACCATTCCTAGATATTAAACATCCGTTCTGTGACTTCAAGATGTTTACGTACTTTCTAAATGACATTTATATCAAAGCAAGGAGTAGTGTATTTTATTTTATTAAAACCAGACTAATTCTAGGGAATATATACAGTAGTATCTCACAGAGACAAAACTGTGAACAAAATTCTTATTAATCATATATTCTTCCTTCTGGTAGACTTATAATAAGAAAAGCAAAAGTAAACAGAAAACAAATAATACATACTGCTAATTAATAAACAGATATACTTTAATAACACTCTTATTGACAGTCAATTTGCTTCTAGAAATACCAAAGAAAACATAGAAATATATCCTAGGAAGTAAAGAAGGGGGAGACATCTTATTCACAGCTGACAAACTAAGGGATGTTGTGCTAAATTCTCCCAATTCATTTAATCTTTTTTCCTCCAATGTAAATGCCTTTGGGTAAGCCCTGTTCATGAGTTACCACAGGCTCTTACTATTCCCATCCCTGAAGGCATTTGAGTTTGGAATCCCCAAATTGGAATTTTCCAAAAGCACTATTCATTAATTAAATAATAAAACCCTGCACATTTGATAATTTTTTTTTTTCATTCTGAGAAAGGGGGTAAGATTTGAAAATAAGGGGAATATAAGATTTATCCTTTAGCTGTGAAAGAGTAATACAGTGATCTACTGATTCTTTACCTTTAGAGTCCACTAAACTTGTGACCTGTAACCTCTTAATTCCTACCTAGAAGTTCAAGGAGATCTCCGCTTTGGCCAATTCTTTTTCTGATCAGGGGAGTTTCAGGAACACCAGGTCAAGAGCTCAAATGGAAGCCCCCTGGACAGCCCCCTTCTCTTCCTACTCCCAAATGTATTTTGCTGCTTGTCTTAGGCTGGGTTCTCTAGAGAAGCAAAACCAGTGAAGCATATGTTTGTGTGTGTATATATACATATATATATATATGTGTGTGTATATATATGTATATATATTTGTTGTTAGGTGCTGTTGAGGTGGTTCCAACTCATAGCGACCCTATGTACAAAAGAATGAAACTCTGCCTGGTCCTGTGCCAAATGCTCCCAATCATTGCTACATTTGAGCCCATTGTTGCAGCCACTGCGTCAAGCTATCTCCTTCAGGGTCTTCCTCTTTTTCACTGACCCTCTACTTTACCAGGCATGATGTCCTTCTCCAGGGACTGGTCCCTCCTGATAATATGTCCAAAGTGTGTCAGACAAAGTCTTGACATCTTCGCTTCTAATGAGAATTCTGGCTGTACTTCTTCCAAAACAGATTTGTTTCTTCTTCTGGCAGTCAGTGGTATATTCAATATTCTTCACCAACACCATAATTCAAAGACATCAACATTAAAAACACCATGGCTTGGGTCAGGCACACCTTAGTCCTTTGACATCTTTGCTTTTTAATACTTTAAAGAGAACTTTTGTAACTGATTTGCTCAGTGCAAAGCATCGTTTGATGTCCTGACTGCTGCTTCCATGGACGTTGATTGTGCATCCAAGTAAAGTGAAATTCTTGACAACTTTAATATTTTCTCCATTTATCATGGTGTTGCTTACTGGTTCAGTTGTGAGGATTTTTGTTTTCTTTATGTTGAGGTGCAATCCATAATGAAGGCTGTGGTTTATGATCTTCATCAGTAAGTGCTTCAAGTCCTCTTTACTTTCAGCAAGCAAGGTTGTGCCATCTGCATATTGCAGGTTGTTAATGAGTCTTCCTCCAATCCAGATGCCCCATTCTTCTTCATATAGCCCATTTTCTCAGATTATTTGCTCAGCATACAGATTGAACAAGTATGGTGAAAGGATACAACCCTGAGGTACAGTTTCCTGACTTTAACCACACCGTATCCCCTTGTTCTGTTCAAATGACTGCCTCTTAGTCTAAGTACAAGTTCCTCATGAGCACAATTAAGTGTTCTGGAATTCCCATTTGTCACAATCTTATCCATAATTTCTTATGATCTATAGAGTTGAATGCCTTTGCGTAGTCAATAAAACACAGGTAAACATCTTTCTAGTATTCTCTGCTTTCAGCAAGATCCATCTGACATCAGCAATGATATCCCTCATTCCACATCCTCTTCTGAATCTGGCTTGAATTTCTAGCTGTTTCCTGCTGCAACCACTTTTGAATGATCTTCAGCAAAATTTTACTTGTGTGTGACAGTAATGATATTGTTCAATAATTTCTGCATTCCGTTAGATCACCCTTATTTGGAATGGGTACAAATATGGATCTCTTCCATTCGGTTGACCAAATAGCTGTCGTCCAAATTTCTCAGCATAGATGAATGAGCACTTCCAGTGCTGCATCCATGTGTTGGAACATCTCAATTAGTATTACATCAATTCCTGGAGCCTTGTTTTCCACAAACGCCTTCAGTGCAGCTTGGATCTCTTCCTTTAGTATCATCGGTTCTTGATTATATGCTACCTCCTGAAATGGTTGAATGTTGACCAATTCTTTTTGGTACAGTGACTCTGTGTATTCCTTCAATTTTCTTTTGATACTTCCTGTGTCATTTAGTATTTTCCCGGTAGAATCCTTCAATGTTGCAATTTGAGGCTTGAATTTTTTCTTCGATTCTTTCAGCTTGAGAAATGCTGAGCATGTTCTTATCTTTTGGTTTTCTGTCTACAGGTCTTTGTACATTTTATTATAATACTTTAATTTGTATTCTTGAGCCACCCTTTGAAATCTTCTATTCAGCTACATATACATATATATGTAGAAAAGAGATTTATCTGAAGGAAATGGCTCACGTAATTGTAGAGGCTGGAAAGTTCCAAGTCTGTGGATCAGGCATCAGGCTGGAGGCTTCTCCTGACTCACATAGCTGCAGGGACTGACAAACTCAGAATTAGCAGGTCAGACAGCAGGCTGCTTGCTCATAGGCTGTGGAGGTCAAGGAATCCCAAGATTGACAGGTAAGCTAGTAGCTCAAGTCCCAAGAACCAGAGGTCTGATGATGATGAGCCAGATTCAAGATCCAGAGCAAGAGACTTGCTGGAACATCCATTTACATACTGGAGGTAGGTCACAACCCCAGGGAAACTCCCTTCCAGCTAACTGACTTCTCATAGCAGATCTTATCATGGAGTTGATGACACCGTTACATCACTGCCAAACTACATCATAACTGCCAAACCACTGAGAATCATGGCCCATTCAATTTGAATCACAACCCTAATCACCACACCCCTTAAGGGGCCTTGCATGCATGTGGGTGTGTACTGAAGCCACATATCCAAATCCACGTTCTGTACACCTTTCCCCCTTCTCAAAAAGCCTATCGGTGGTTATACCAGTGATACAGTGAGTTCCTGAAAAAATGAATCAAAAAGGGCCTGTTCAGGATCGAGAAGCAGGCTGAGGGTCCTTTGAGCAGGGTCTAGAGAGATGGGCACAGACTCCAAAAAGTCATGCCTTCATAGCATGGTCTAGAAGGATGTGGTTTTTTAGCATGGTGTACTCCTTGATCCTTGGGTAGGGGCGTGGTGAAGGAAGGCCCCAGTGTTGTCCTCTTACGCACAGGATCCAGGGCAGGGACCCCTCTTGCCTCAGTCCAAGGATGGTAACTATTTCCAGGGTTTATACCCTTAACAATTAATCTAATCTTAGTTCCCCAACCAGCTCTTTCATTCTAATTTGCTCTTTCCAAAGACCACAGCTTCGTCTGGACCTATACATGTGAAGATATGTCTCCATTTCCTTCTGCTCATGACTTGCATTTCTGTCTGATGTCTGCTCCAGGCTCCTTGAACAACCTTTTAAGCCAGAGAGCTGAAATCTCCACTTAGCATTTTCTGAGCATAATCATGATGCTGACAGTTTGATGGCCTTTTCTTACTCCATAGTCTGCCTATGGCACCTTCTCCTGACCACCTCCCATGCACTAGTGGGCTTGCCTTCTGACCCCATTGGCTGACCAGCCTCTGCCTTCAAGTGAAGCTTCTGTGGCAAGAGATCCCAACAAACACATGTGTCCCTGGCAGGATGGTTCAAGGCCAGGCCAGGAGGAAAAGTCAGGAAACAGTAACAGCCAAGCTCCCATGTACAGGCCTCTAACAGAGCATTCTGAGCCCATTCTTCCTAAGTGATTAAGGGATCATTTCAGGGAGAGGCCTCTTTTCTCTTCTGAATGTATGACCAATTATTCTAAAAGGAGTAAAGCAGGTTTACCTTCAGTGTATGTCTGACCTCTCGGAAGAATTCAGAGACTCCTGTCTTGCTTTCCTTCTTGAACATGCCTGAAAAATTCTTAATGGGAATACAGCCTTTCATCCCATAATTAGAGATAAAAGGCTTAAAATACACGGACCTGACTACGGTTAGACATTTACAGAAATGAATTCACACTCAAGTGTCATCAGTAAATCAATCAGTTAATACCTACAAAATCAATCAGTTAACACCTACAAATGGCAGATATGAGATTCCTTCCTGTTTTGAAGGGTGTGTGTATGCAGTTGGTGGCAGGGACACAGTAGAAACTTAGAAAACCAACACTTCCACATATGAGACAGGCATTGCCACTGAGATGGGAAAAGAGGGACATAAACAGAAGATTGGGAACCCAGAAGACAACAAGGAAGGAAAACTACAGATTTGCTCACCTTATTGCCAGAATGAATGTGCAAGTGCCGCACAATTCCATTCCTGGTGACACAATGGTTAAGAGCTTGACTGCTATTCGAAAGGTTGGCAGTTGGAACTCATCCAGCAGCTCTGTGGAAGAAAGACCTTGTTATCTGCTCCCATTAAGATTACAACCTAGAAAACCCTATGGGGCAGTTCTACTCTGTCCTATGGGGGTCGCTAAGAGTTGAAAATCGACTGGACGGCACCTAACAACAATAACAAATCTGCAGATGATTAATTGGTAATACAATCATGTTTAAAGAGCAGAATATTATGCTACCCCAATGTAGGAAAGAAACAATGGACATAACGAATTTATATTTTGAAACCTACATGCACAGATATGTTACAGCTTTCTTTGTTGTATGGTCTGTGGGTAAATCACAAATCAAGCAAAGGATGTGAACTGTGGTTGCCATGACTGAGGGTTTGTGGATACTCTTTGAATAATTAGGTTCTTACACCATTTTCTACTCTTGTCTTTACTTTGCATCTTAAGGCAAATGTATTTCATAAAAAAAATAATAGTAGCAACTTTTTAAAATTTTTTTATTTTTCGCCTACAAAAATTTGTACATCTATTGTTATGTGACCCCAATTGCTCTCCCCATACTGTGACAGCACACTCTTCCTTTCCACGCCAGATTCTCCATGTCCATTCAACCAGCTCCTAACCCTCTCTCTCTCTGCCTTCCCATCTCACCTCTGGACAGAAGCTGTCCATTAAGTCTCTTGTATCCACTTAAGCTAAGAGGCACGCTCCTCATGAGTATCACTTTATGTCCCACAGTTCAGTCCAATCCCTGTCTGAAGAGTTGGCCTCAGATATTGTTTTAATTCTGAGCTGGTAGAGAATCCAGGGGCCATGCTTCCCAGGGTTTCTCCAGTCTCATTCAGACCAGTAAGTCCGGTCTTTCTACTAGAATTAGAGTTCTGCATCCCACCTTTCTCCTGCTCCATCTGGGTCTCTCTGTTGTGTGCCCTGTCAGGGCGGTCATTGGTGGTAGCCAGGTACCATCTAGTTCTTCTGGTCTCAGGCTGATGAAGTCTCTGATTTATGTGGCCCTTTCTGTTCTCTTGGGCTACTACTTTCCTTGTGTCTTTTGTATTCTTCATTCTCCTTTACTCCAGGTGGTTGGGACGAATTGATGCATCTTAGATGGCCGCTAGTAAACTTTTAAGACCTCAGCTGCCACTCACCAAAATAAAATGCAGAACATTTTCTTAATAAGCTTTGTTATGCCAATTGACCTAGATATCCCCTGAAAACATGGTCCCCAGACCCCTACCCCTGCTACTCTGTCCCTCAAAGTGTTTGATTGCATTCAGGAAACTTCTTAGCTTTGGTTTAGTCCAGTTGTGCTGACTTCCCCTGTAGTGTGTGCTGTCCTTCCCTTCATCTAAGATAATTCTTATCTACTATCTAGTTAGTAAATAACCCTCCCCCTCCCTCCCCACCCTTGTAACCATCAAAGAATGTTTTCTTCTGTGTTTAAACCTTTTCTTGAGTTCTTATAATAGTGGTCTTATACAACATTTGTCCTTCTGTGACTGACTAAATTCACTCAGCGTAATGCCCTCCAGATTTCTTCATGTTATAAGATGTCTCATGGCTTCATCCTTGTTCTTTATCATTGCATAGTATTCCACTGAGTGGATATACCATAATTTGTTTATCCATTCATCCGTTGATGGGCACCTAGGTTGTTTCCATCTTTTTGCTATCGTGAACAGGGCTGTAATGAACATGGGTGTGCGTATATCTATTTGTGTGACGACTCTTATTTCTCTAGGATGTATTCCAAGGAGTAAGATAGCTGGATAGTATGGTACTTCTATTTCTAGCTTTTTCAGGAAGCACCAAATCGATTTCCAAAGTGGTTGTACCACTTTACATTCCAACCAACAGTGTATAAGTGTTCCAATCTCTCCACAACCTCTGCAGCATTTATTATTTTGTGCTTTTTGGATTAATGCTAGCCTTGTTGGGGTAAGTTGATATCTCATTGTAGTTTTGATCTGCATTGCTCTAATGGCTAATGATCGTGAGCATTTCTTCATGTGTCTGTTAGCCGCCTGAATATTTTCTTTGGTGAAGTGTCGGTTCTTTCCTTTGCTCATTTTTTAATTGGGTTATTCATCTTTTTGTTGTTGAGGTTTTGCAGTATCTTGTAGATTTTAGAGATTAGACACTGATCGGATTTGTTGTAGTCAAAATTTTTTCCCAGTCTGAGGATGTCTTTTGACTCTTTTGGTGAAGTCTTTTGATGAGCATAAGTGTTTGATTTTTAGGAGCTCCTGGTTCTATAGTGTCTCTTCTGGTGCTTGTGCATTGTTACTTATGGTTCGTATTGTGTTTATGCCATGTATTAGGGCTCCTAGCATGGTCCCTATTTTTTCTTCCATGATCTTTATCGTTTTTGATTTTATATTTAAGTCTTTGATCCATTTTGATTTAATTTTTGTGCATGGTGTGAGGTATGGGTCTTGTTTCAGTTTTTTGCAGATGGATATCCAGTTGCGCCAGCACCATTTGTTAAAGAGACTGTCTTTTCCCCCACTTAATCCACTTTAGGTCTTTGTCAAATATCAGCTGCTCATAGGTGGATGAATTTATGTCTGGATTCTCATTTCTGTTCCATTGGTCTATGTATCTGTTGTTGTACCAATACCAGGCTGTTTTGACTACTGTGGTGGCATAATAGGTTCTAAAATCAGGTATTCTGAGGCCTCCTCCTTTGTTCTTCTTCTTAAGTAATGCTTTATTTATCTGGGGCCTCTTTGCTTTCCATATGAAATTGGTGATTTGTTTCTCCATCTCATTAAAAAATGCCACTGGAATTTGGATCGGGATTGCATTGTATCTGTAGATCGCTTTGGGTAGAATTGACATTTTCACGATGTTGAGTTTACCTATCCATGAGCAAGGTATGTTTTTCGACTTATGCGGGTCTCTTTTGGTTTCTTGCAGTAGTGTCTTGTAGTTTTCATTGTAGAGGTCTTTTACATCTCTGGTTAGATTTATTCCTAAGTATTTTATCTTCTGGGGGGCTGTTGTAAATGGTATTGATTTGGTGATTTCCTCTTTGAGGCTCTCTTTGTTGGTGTAAAGGAATCCAACTGATTTTTGTATGTTCATCTTGTATCCTGATACTTTGCTGAAATCTTCTATTAGTTCCGGTAGTTTTCTTGTGGATTCTTTTGGGTTTACTGTGTATAAGATCATATCATCTGCAAACAGAGATACTTTGACTTATTTCCTACCAATTTGGATGCCCTTTATTTCTTTTTCTAGCCTAATTGCTCTGGCTGTGACCTGCAGCACAGTGTTGAATAAGAGCGGTGATAAAGGGCATTCTTGTCTGGTTCCTGTTCTCAAAGGGGAATGCTTTCAGACTCTCTCCATTTAGGATGATGTTGGCTGTTGGCTTTGTACAGATACCCTTAATTATACTGAGGAATTTCCCTTCTATTCCTATTTTGTTGAGAGTTTTTATCGTGAATGGGTATTGGACTTCATCAAATGCCTTTTCTACATTAATTAATAAGATCACATGGTTCTTGTCTTTTGTTTTATTTATGTAATGGATTACACTGATTGTTTTTCTGACATTGAACCATCCCTGCAGAGCTAGTATAAATCACACTTGATCACGGTGAATTTTTTTTTTTGATATGTTGCAGAATTCTATTGACTAGAATTTTGTTGGAGTATTTTTGCATCAATGTTCATGAGGGATATTGGTCTGTAATGTTCTTTTTTGTTGTGTCTTTACCTGCGTTTGGTATTAGGGTTAGGATGGCTTCATAGAAAGAGTTTGGGAGTATTCCATCCTTTTCTATGCTCTAAAATACCTTTAGTAGTAGTGGTGTTAACTCTTCTCTGAAAGT
>NW_004443968.1:8102125-8118650 GCF_000243295.1 Trichechus manatus latirostris | reverse complement strand
ATTGTTTTTCTATTCTCTATTTCATTTAATTCTGCTCTAATTCTTATTATTTCTTTTCTTCTGGCACTCGAGGGCTTGTTTTGCTGCTCTCTTTCTAGTTGTTCCAGTTGTAGTGTTAATGTTTTGATTATGGCCCTTTCTTCTTTTGGATGTGTGCATTTATTGCTGTAAGCTGACCTTTGAGCACTGCTTTTGCTGTGTCCTATAGGTTCTGGTACTATGTGTTTTTCTTCTCATTTGATTCTATGAATTTCTTTATTCCATCCTTAATTTCTTCCATAATCCAGTAGTTTTTGAGCAAGGTGTTGTTCAGTTTCCATGTGTTTGATTTTTTTCCTTGCTTTTTCTGTTGTTGATTTCTACTTTTATGGATTTATTGTCAGAAAAGATGCTTTGTAATATTTTGATGCTTTGGATATTGTTAAGGGTTTGCTTTACGGCCTAACATGTGGTCTATTCTGGAGAATGTTCCATGTGCGTTGGAAAAGAAAGTCTACTTGGCTACTGCTGGGGTGCAGTGTTTGGTATATCTATGAGATCAAGTTGGTTGATTGTAGCATTTAGCTCTTCCGTGTCTTTGTTGAGCTTCTTTCTGGATATTCCGTCCTTCCCTGAAAATGGTGTGTTGAATTCTCCTACTACTATTGTGGGGCTGTCTATCTCTCTTTTCAATGCTCTTAGAGTTTGTTTTATGTATTTTGGAGCCCTGTCATTGGGTGTGTAAATATTTATTGTAGTTATGTCTTCCTGGTGTATTGACCCCTTAATCATTATATAGTGTCCTTCCTTATCGTGGTGGATTTTACTTTAAAGTCTATTTTGTCAGAGATTAATTTTGCCATTCCTGCTCTTTTTTGAGTGTTGTTTGCTTGATATATTTTTTCCATCCTTTGAGTTTTAGTTTGTTTATGTCTTTAAGCCTAAGGTGTGTCTCTTGTAGGCAGCATATAGATGAATTGTGTTTTTTAATCCAATCTGCCAGTCTCTGTCTCTTTATTGGCACATTTTGTCCATTTACATTCAGTGTAATTATTGATAGTTATGAGTTTAGTTCTGTCATTTTGATGTCATTTTTTGTGTGTCATTCACAGTTTCTTTGTTCCACTTAATTTTCTGTGTTGAGTCGTTTTTCTTTATGTATTTTCTTTTCATCTTTTTCATTGTTGTTGATTTTGTGTTTGTTGAGTCTTTATATTTTTCTAGTATTTTATTTTGATTTGTAGGACTATTAGTTTCCTTTGTAGTTACCTTAATATTTACCCCTATTTTTCTAAGTTTATACCAGTGTTTTATTTCTTTATATCGCCTTGACCTCCTCTCCGTATGAAAAATCTATGTCTACATTTTTTAAGTCCCTCTTTTTTGTTTTAATGATGTCGTCTTTTACATATTGACTTCTGTTTCCTTATTTTCAGTGTTTAGCTTTGATTTAATTTTGTGACTTCCCTATCTGGTTGATATCTGGTTGCTCTGTCCTGTGTTCTAGTCTTGGGCTGTTATCTGACGGTACTGATTTTCTTACTGGAGGACTCCTTTTAGTATTTCTTGTAAATTTGGTTTGGTTTTTGCAAATTTCCTAAACTTCTGTTTATCTGGAAATGCCCTAATGTAGCCATCATATTTGAGAGACAGCTTTGCTGGATATATAATTCTTGGCTCGCAGTCTTTTTTTTCTTCAAGGATTTATATATGTCATCCCATTGCCTTCTTGCCTGCATGGTTTGTGCTGAGTAGTCTGAGCTTATTCTTATTGACTCTCCTTTGTAGATGGCTTTTTGTTTATCCCTAGCCGCTCTTAAAATTCTCTCTTTATCTTTGGTTTTGGCAAGTTTGATTATAATATGGCTTGGTGAATTTTTTTGGGATCTACCTTATGTGGTGTTTGATGATCATCTTGGATAGATATCTTGTCATCTTTCACAATATCAGAGAAGGTTTTTGTCAACAAATCTTGAACAATTCTCTCTGTATTTTCTGTTATTTCCCTGTTACAGTACTCCAATCTCTTGCAGGTTATTCCTCTTGATAGAGTCCCACATAATTCTTAGGGTTTCTTCATTTTGTTTAATCCTTTTATCTGATTTTTCCTCAAATAGTTGGTGTCAAGTGCTTTGTCTTAAATCTCACTAATTCTGACTTCCATTGCCTCAATTCTGCTCCTATGACTTTCCATTGAGTTGTCTAATTCTGACATTTTATTGTTAATCTTCTGGATTTCTGACTGCTGTCTCTCTATGGATTCTTACAGGCTGTTAAATTTGACATTATGCTCTTCTCTTATCTTTTTCATTTCCTCTATTGCTTGTTCTGCTTTTTGCTTAATTTTCTTCCTAATTTCTTGAAGAGTTCTGTATATTAATCTTATGTATTCTGCTTCTGGTTATTCCAAGAAATTTTCCTCATCTGGAAAATTTCTAGATTCTTTATTTTGGGAGCTTGCTGAAGTCATCATGGATTGCCTGTTTATGTGATTTGATATTGACTGTTGTCTCAAGCCATCAATAAGTTATTACATTTATTTATTTTATGTTTGCTTACTGTGTCCTAGCTTCTTGTTTTGTTTTGATATGCCCAAATAGGTTGCTTATATGAGCTATTTTGATTATCGGCACCTTTGAAGCTGCAATGTCCTGTCACCAGGTGGTTAGATCTGTTTCTCAGTATGTGAGCTCAGAAGTCCACCCGCTCCTCCTGTATGGATTCAGCTCAGGTGCCCAGGTAGATAGCCACCAAGTGTGTGGTGTAGGCTCTCACTTACAGTCCTAGACAGGCATGGGTGATTTGTGTAGGCACATGCATCTGCGTGCAGCAGGGGGACACACTCTGAGCAAGGCAGGTGGCTGACAGCTGCCCCCAACTGTCCAGGCGCAAGGTGTGTCCCTGTTCCCTAGAGTGCATAGGTGGGTGGGTTTTACAGCCAGACTTTGAGCACCTAATGCTGTTAGCTGTAAAGTCTGGGGGGCACCTCTTATTCAAGGACCCCTCTCACAGGTGGCTAGGTGGTGTGGGTGGAGCCACCAGTTCTCAGGCCCCTGATGTGGGTAGGTGAAGACCCTGCTTAATGGGCAGTGTCAAATGTCAAAAACCTGTGACTTTATAGCTGAAACAGTTGAAGTTAGAGTTCCAGTATATACACTGTTGTACTGCGGTCATGAGGACCTATGCTGTTGAAATGGGCCCACACAAGTCTATGCAGGGGGAAAGGCACTCCAAGTCCGTGGATCCCTTATGCTTGTGTGTAGGCAAAGGAGTTGTGCCTACCCTGGGTTTCTTTCTTAGGGGAGCCGACATTTTATTTTTTCCTGTTTGTTAATTTGTTCACTCTCCAAGGCAGGGAGAACGACTCTAGGTGTGTGACGGATCCTACTTCCAGCCTAGGGGACTGGGCAAATTGCTGAAGCCATCTGGGACCCAGTGTAGAGCATGGTGCGGGGAGGTAAATGGGAGAGAGATTTTTCCCTAAGCGGGGCATTTTTGATCCATGCAGTAGGCCGGACACAAATACTTACCTTTTGGCCATCGAGGGCTGCTTCTCACTGTTTCTGGGTGGCCGTGCAGACTCTCTGGCACTAGGTCTCTCCCAATGTGGAAAACGCACCTCCCAAGCACGGCTTCTTGCCTGCCTCACTGCTCACCCCTGAGCTGATCGGGCCTGAAGGGCTCAGGCTCTTGCTGGATAAGTTCTGGGAACTCCTTGCTGCTTCTGAACCATCTCTTCCTCCCTGTCACTCGGTCCTGCTCCTCAGCTGTGCCTTTGATGTTCAGGGCTACCAGATTGCCGTATATAATCAAGTCACTTGTTTTTTGGGTCTTTGTTGTAAGAGTGTCCACTGGAAGCATCTGACTACTCTGCCATCTTGGCCCCCAAAAGTAGCTTACATTTTTTAAACAAGCATTGGGTTAAACAAACTACTTGAATTATATTATTTAATCCTCACAGCAACTTTGGAGATAAACTGGAGGAAACTGAGTGGTAAAAAGTTTACTAACTTCCTATCTTAGTTATCTAGTGCTGCTATAAGAGAAATACCACAAACGGATGGCCTTAATGAAGAGAAATTTATTTTCTCACAGTGTAGTAGGTTAGAAGTCCTAATTCAGGGCATCAGCTCCAGGGAAAAGCTTGCTCTCTCTGTTGGCTCTGAAAGAAGGTCCTTGTCGTCAGTCTTCCCCTGGACTAGCAGTTTCTCTTGGCAGGAACCCCGGGTCTAAAGGAAGTGCTCTGCTCCCTGCACTGCTTTCTTGGTGGTATGAAGTCCCCACTCTCTGCAGGCCACACTCCAGGGAAACTCCCTTTACATTGGATCACGAATGTGACCTTAGCAAAGGTGTTACAATCCCACCCTAGTCCTCTGTAACATAAACTTACAATCACAAAAGGGAGGACAATCATACGATACTGGGAATCATGGCCTAACCAAGTTGACACATATTTTTGGGGACACAATTCAACCCATGACACTTACTAAAGTCACAGAGAAAGAACTTAACAGATCCAGGATTCTAAACCAGGCAGTTTTATCTGAGCAATGCTCACGAAAACTTTCCTTGTCCCCGTGCTAATTATAACAGTAAGAGCTACATTTTACTGTTTCTTCTGTATATTTTGTGTTCATGTGGTTGTTTGCCTAGGACTATGGGTTAGAAAGAGTGTTTTGCAATGATAAAGGATTGACTAGATAAATATTATTATTGCCTGTGTATTAACTGTTCTCAACATAACATGTTTTCTGCTGATGTAACTGTTCAATAAGTGGGACAATAATACAAAGCTATCTTCAAAGATGGCTAGCAAGAAATGAATATAGCAAGAAACTGAATATGGCTTTCCCAGTGGAAACCAAGCAGAGCCACATACTTGTAAGGTTTATTTTGAAGCATACAGAAAAGTTTGATGTCAATCCACTTTTCAGGATTCCTCTGCTTAAAGGATTTTGTTCTTCCTGAAATAAAAAAGCCAGAGGGCCCTAGTTAGAAGTGTGGTAGACTCTTGATAGAAGGTTTAGGGGAATCAACATTTTTTGCCACAAGAAGCCTCACTCCCAAAATCTCAATTAACACTAAAGTGTGTGGTACATCTTATAGGATTATTGAAAACAGTCATTCATTTATTCAGTTATTAATTACACATTTGTTGAGCATCAATAAAAGATTATGCATAAGATACTGTGCTTTGTTCTATGAAAGGTACAAATATTAGTTATATAAACCTTAGAGATTTCTGGTTGTATTAGTATAAACCAGCTGAAGCTAGCATTGGATCAAGTTGGGATTTATTCACAAGGATATGTGGAATTCAAAGAAAGGGAGTGAATCAAACTTCAGGAAGGATGCTCCATGAGGCCTTGGAACTTATCCATTTATCATTGTGCCATGACTACCAACCCAGTGCCTGGCACATGGGAAGTATACCATTAACAATTGTTGAGTAAATTAAGGAATGAACAAGGAACACAAAAATCTGCAGCAGGAAATGCAGAAAGTTGTCAATTTCCATTTCTCATCTCTGTGCCTTTGTACCAATATTCTGTCTATTCATTTGACAGAGAATATGGTAAACTACCATTCTGGAGTTTACATATTAAAATCCAATTACATTTCCTAATTGTATGTATTTCTAGTTGGCTCAGAGTGGATGCTGGGTTGTAAAAACTGGCTCAGTCCTCTTTGCCAGGAGTGAGATTATGTCAAAGAAACATGGCTGCTGGAGGCCAACCCTAGAGGGAGGTTGACAATTTGGAGGGTAACGTTTATTGCAAACTTGGCAAATTACTCGAGCAGTGTTTATTCTAAACTAAAAAATAGATCCTGCAAGGTATTAGTTTCCTAGGGCTGCAGTGACAAAGTACCACAAACTGGGTGGCTTATAAGACTAGGAATTTATTTTCTCACAGGTATGGATGATAGAAATCTGAATTCAGGTGTCAGCAGGGCCATACTCCCTCTGAAGTCTCTAGGTGAAGATCTTTCTTGTCTCCTCCAGCTCTCTGACAGCCCCAAATTTTCCTTGGCTTGCAGCTAAAGCATAATTCATCCTCACATGACCATATTCCCTCTGTGTGCCTTTCTACGTCTCTTTTTTTATAAGGATATCATTTGTATTTGATTAGGACCTTCCCTACTTTAGTGTGACCTCATGTTAATTGATAACATCTTCAAAAAACATATTTCCAAAGGAGGTCACATTTACAGGTACCAGGGTTTAAGACTTTAATACATCTTTTTAGGGGACACAATTCAACCCCTAACATGCAGTAACAGAAGACTTAAGATACATATAATAAATATTTTTGTGTGTGTGTGTATTCAACACTTGAGTCACCTCTTACTCTGTTCATTCTCCCTGGAAACATGGTACTTACACCTGTGTTTTCAATGAAGTCTTATAAGTTTATGATTACTATATATATATTTTTATCATGGAGCATTCTCCTGAGCCCCATATCCATATGTCCAACTTTCTACTTAACATTTCCCCATGATTGTCTCTTGGGTTTCTCATAGTTTTATGTATTTAAAACTGACAGCACCATCTTTCAGAGTAGGGTGAGTCCTAAACCTAATCAATTCTGAGTTATTAAAAGCACAAAATAGACACTGGGACACATACAGGGGAAAAAAGAAGACAGAGGACAGAGCCAGATGCACGTATAAACCCAGGAATGACAAGGATTGCTGGCAGCTGCTAAAGCTGAAATAGACAACCAAGGACTTCCTCCTAGAGCCATGCTTTGATTTTAGGCTTCTGGCCTCCTGGACTGTGAGAAAATTAATTTCTGTTCTTTAAATTGCCCATGTGTGGTATTTCTGTTACAGCAGTACTAGGTAACCAAGATTTGTGGTTGTATTTTTAATTTTCCAATGCACTCTGTTGTAAGCAAAACTTAAATTTAAAAAAAGCACATATTTATTGAAAAATTATGTCACAGATTGAATTGTGTCCCCCCAAAATATGTGTAAACTTGGTTAGGTCATGATTCCCAGTATTGAGTGGTTGTCCTCCATTTCATGACTGTAATTTTCCTATGTGTTTGTAGATCCTAATTTCTGCCTGTGGTTAATGAGGCAAGATTAGATTATATTAAAGAGGATTAGGGTAGGATTGTAACACACTTGCTGAGGTCACATCCCTTATCCAATACAAAGGAGTTTCCCTGGGGTGCGGCTTGCGATGTCTTTTATCTTACAAGAGGGAAAAGGTAAAGGAAGTGAGCAGAGAGTTGGGGGACCTCATATCACCAAGAAAGCAGTGCCAGGAGCAGAGCACGTCCTTTGGACCTGGGGTTCCTGGGCAGAGAAGCTCCTAGACCAGGGGAAGATTGATGACAAGGACCTTCCTCCAGAGCCAACAGAGAAAGAAAGTCTTCCCCTGGAGCAGATGCCCTGAATCTGGACTTGTAGCCTACTAGACTGTGAGAGAATAAACTTCTCTTTGTTAAAGCCATCCACTTGTGGTATTTTTCTTATAGCAGCACTAGATAACTAAGACAATTAACTACTGGTTCTCCATTTCTCCAGCTATTTTGATGCTGAATGTATAAAGTTTACAGAACATTTTTTGATATTTACCATTTACCATGAGGACATAGCTAAACACACGTAAACAGAAGACTATAAATCTGCTGAAGCAGCACCAGAAGGTATTACAAAACTCAATAGATCTCTTTAGTAGACTGGGTGCAAAGAAAACTATTTAATAGGTGAAGACATAGCCAGTGTGTTTATACATCACTCTTTGAAACATAACTTTTCATTTAGATCAAATGACCGCTTATCTTAAAGAATTTCACTTATTTTTGATTTCAAGATTTTTTTTTTTTGTAAGTAAAGAGTGAAGTGATAGCTATTATCTTGGACCCATTAGCAGAAGAAAAACTTCATGAACAGTTAAATGATGTCAATTTTATATCAGCATCATCAGATACTTCAAATAGAAAATTAATTAATTCCAATTTCTGGTTCAATTTTTTTTCATCCAATTTCATGGAAACAAAGTAAAGCTTTTGGAAGTTCATTTAGTTCTAGATAAAATATATGGCATTACTGGAAATGTAATTCCAAATTATTTAAACAGGGTACCATATACAAATATATAATTATTTGTTTTTGCAGTCATCCTAAGAAACACATTTTGGAGTAACACAGGATCACAGTACAAACAACGTTCTTAACATGCCAAAAAAGTTGTGGAGCAGAAACATACATAGAATTGGTCATGGTGCATACATAATTTACAACTATGTCCAAACAAGTAGATATAGTCTATCAATCAAAATAGATAAAGTTTTTAAAAAATAATTTTATTTTTGAAATTCAATTTTTATAGATCTACCAATATAATAAAGTCAATTTATTCATCAATATAAAATAATTGAAAAATTCTATACATTTCATTATTTTTGGTATTCTCTTTAGCTGGCAAATCTGTCCTGGTTTGGATGATAAACTATATGATTATTATACCTATTTAAGTAAATAGCATCATCACTGCCCGTCATTGAACCAAGGCATAAACTCAGGAGTCATTTAAGGGTCCTCCTTCTCACTCAAACATCTAGTCACCAAGTAATTTTGATTTAAACTAAGTTCCAACTCCTCTAGCACTACTCAAGTTCAATGCTTTAGCATTTCTTTCCAAAATTACTTCAAAAGCCTTTTTTCTGGTCTCCCCATCTGCAGTCTTTCATCTTTTCAATCCATCCTCCATGCTGCCCTCAAAGTGATCATCGTTTAACATCCTTTGAAAGTTCCCCAGTTTTTACAGAATGAAGTTTAAGCTTCCTGTCATAGAAGATCTCTGCCCAACCTCTACAACTCATTTCTTTCCTTTTCCCTCTAGACACCCTTCACTCCTGCTGTATCTATACATCAAATTCAGTATATTCCTTCAAACCCTGAGGCAAATGAAAAGATACTCCCAGCTTAGAATTACTTTTCCTTTTTCTCTGCTTGACTCCCTTAGCATAAGGTGCCTAGCTCTACCATAGCACTCGCCATAATCTACTACAATTGTGGATTTACTATTTTCCTCTCTAAACTGTGAGTGTCATTAGAACAGAGAGTCTGTCATTACTTCCACATACCTAGAAGTGAAAATATCCCCTTACACATAATAGATATGCTATGTAAGTTTATTGAATGAATTAATACAAGTAGAAAATGAGTGCTGTAATAAGGCATAGGTTATGTGTTATATGACAGGAAGCAAAGGAATGTTATTGCCAGTTACGGAGAAAAAAGAAAAACATTACAAAGAATTAGATTGTTTTTTAACTGGTCTTGTGGTATGTATAAGATTTGAAAAATGCACGGACTAGGAGAAAGAAATCCAAAGCAAAAAATACAGAACAAGAACGCAGAAAGTATCCTGGAAACAGTGAGAATTTCTGTGTGGAAAGGATGAACTATAGCATGAAGTCTAGTGGTAAGGAATATTTGGAAGGTCGAGATAGACGTTCCTGAGTGACAGCTAGTCTAAAGTTTAGATTTTATTGTCTTGAAAAAATGGGAAATAGGAAAATGTTCTGAGATTTTGAATCGTTGTACTTTCACACATAGTCTGAAAACTGTATGTGAGAGGGTTTGCATGGAAGACAAAAACAACAAAAGTTACTAGTTAGGAAATTATTATACAGTCTAATAATTAGCAGTAATTAGCAGTGTTCTAGAACTAGCAAGCAGCAGCTCATGAGAACCAACTGCTAAATGTTTAGGAATTTTGCTAACTCGCTGTTATATCCTCAGTGCTTAAGGACGGCAGTTCAAATCCACCAGCCGCTCCTTGGAAACACTATGCGGCAGTTCTACTCTGTCCTCTAGGGTTGCTATGGGTTGGAATTGACTCGACGGCAACGGGTTCGGTTTGGTTGTGGCTTATTACTATCATTTGCTGATGTGGCATGACTCAAAATGAGAAGAAACAGCTGCAAACATCCATTAATGATCAGAAGATGGAATGTATGAAATACGAAACTAGGAAAATTAGAAGCTGTCAAAAATGAAATGGAATTCATAAAGATCAATATCCTAGGCATTAGTGAGCTGAAATGGACAGGTATTGAACATTTTGTATCAGACAAACATATGGTCTACTCTGCTGGGAATGCCAAACTGAAGAGGAATGATGTCACATTCATCATCAAAAAGAACACTTCAAGATCATCCTGAATTACAACTCCATCAGTGATAGGATAATATCCATACACCTACAAGGAAGACCAGTTAGTATGACTATTATTCAAATCTACTCACCAACCACTAAGGCCAAAGATGAATAAATTGAAGATTTTTACCAATTTACGTAGTCTGAAATTGAACGAACATGCAATCAGAATGCATTGATAATTACTGGTGATTGAAACGTGAAAGTTGGAAACAAAGAAAATATGGTGTTGGTGATGGAAAAGATGCTGGAGATCGCAAGACAGAAGTTTGGAAGACCAGTGACTCCATCATTGCAAATACTTTTTCTCAACAATATAAACAGTGGCTATACACATGGACTTCACCAGATGGAAAACACAGGAATCAAATCCAACACATCTGCGGAAAGAGACAATGGAAAAGCTCAATATCATCAGTCAGAACAAGGCCAGGGGTCCACTGTGGAACAGACCATCAGTTAATGCTATAGAAGTTCAACTTGAAACTGAAGAAGATTAAAACAAGTCCAAGAGAACCAAAATACTATCTTGAGTATATCTCATCTGAATTTGCAGAACATATCAGGAATAACTTTGACACTTTGAACACTAATGACCAAAGACCAGACAAACTGTGGGATGAAATTAAAAACATCATACATAAGGAAAGCAAAAGATCATTAAAAAGACAGGAAAGAAAGAAGAGACCAAAATGAATGTCAGAAGACACTCTGAAACTTGCTTTTGAACGTTTGTTGTTGTTGTTGGGTGACATTGAGTCAGTTCCAACTCATAACGACCCTATGTACAACAGAACGAAACACTGCCAAGTCCTGTGCCATCCTCACAATCGTTACTAAGTTCGAGCCCATCGATACAGCCACTGTGTCATTCCATCTCATTGAGAGTTTTCCTATTTTTTGCTTACCCTCTAATTTACCAAGCATAATGTCCTTCTCCAGGGACTGGTCCCTCCTGATAACAGGTCCAAAGTATGTGAGACAAAGTCTTGCCAAACTTGCTTCCAAGGAGCATTGTGGCTGTACTTCTTCCAAGACAGACTTGTTCATTCTTTTGAAAGTCCATGGTATATTCAATATTCCTCACCAACATCATAATTCAAAGGCATCAATTCTTCATTAGTCTTCCTTATTCAGTCTTCCTTCCTGCCCAGTTTTCACATACATATGAGGTGATTGGAAACAACATAGCTTGGATCAGGCACACCTTAGTCTTCAAGGTGGCATCGTTGCTTTTTAACACTTTATAGAGATCTTTTGCAGCAGATTTGCCCAATGCAAATTTCTTGATTGACGCTTCCATGGGTGTTAATTGTGGGTGCAAGTGAAATGGAATCCTTGATGACTTCAATCTTTTCTCCATTTATCATGATGTTGCTTATTAGTCCAGTTGTGAGGAATTTTGTTTTCTTTATGTTGAGGTGTAATCCATACTGAAGGCTATGATCTTTGATCTTCATCAGTAAGTGCTTCAAGTCCTCTTCATTTTCAGCAAGCTAGGATATGTCATCCACATAACACAGGTTGTTAATGAGTTTCGCTCCAATCCTGATGCCCCAGTCTTTTTCATATAGTCCAGCTTCTTGTATTATTTGCTCAGTATACAGATTGAATAAGTATGGTGAAAGGATATAATCTTAACACACACCTTTCCTGACTTTAAACCATACAGTATTCCCTTGTTCTGTTTAAATGACTGCCTCTTGATCTATGTGCAGGTTCTTAATGAGCACAATTTATGTAGAGTATCTAAAATGAATGGAAGAAAAGAAGAAGTTAAAGAGCTAAACAGAAGATTCCAAAGGGAGGGTAGAGAAGACAAAATAAAGTATTATAATGAAATGTGCAAAGATCTAAAGTTAGAAAACTAAAAAGGAAGAACACACTTGGCATTCTTCAAACTGAAAGAACTGAATTAAAAACTGTAAGCCTCCAGTTGCAATTCTGAAGGATTCTAGGGGCAAAATATTGAATGATGCAGGAGATACTAAAGGAAGATGGAAGGAATACACAGAGTCACTCTACCAAAAAGAATTGGTTGATGTTCATCTATTTCAGAAGGAACCATATGATCAAGAACCAACGGTATTGAAGGAAGAAGTCTAAGCTACACTGAAGGCATTGGAGAAAAACAAGGCTCCAGGAATGGACGGAATACAAATTGAGATGTTTCAACTGAGGGATGCATTGCTAGAGGTGCTCACTTGTCTATGCCAAAAAATTTGGAAGACAGCTTCCTGGCCAACCAACTGGAAGAGATCTGTATTTGTGCTCATTCTACAGAAAGGCGATCCAATAGAATGCAGATATTATCCAACAAAATCATTAATATCACATGGCAGTAAAATTATGCTGAAGATAATTCTAAAACAGTTGCAGCAATGCATTGAATGTGAACTGCCAGAAATTCAACTGAATTCAGAAGAGGACATGGAATGAGAGCTATCACTGCTGATGTCAGATGAATCTTGGCTGAAAGTGAAGAATACCAGAAAGATGTTTACTTGGGTTTTATTGATTATGCAAATGCATTCAACTATGTGGATCATAACAAATTATGGATGACATTGTGAAGAACGGGCATTTCAGAACACTTAATTGTGCCCATGCTGAGTCTGTACATAGACAAGAGGCAGTCCTTTGAACAGAACAAGGGGATACTGTATGGTTTAAAATCAGGAAAGATATTTGTCAGGGTTGTATCCTTTCACCATACTTACTCAATCTGTATGCTGAGCAAATAATCTGAGAAGCTGGACTGTATGAAGAAGAACGCGGCATCATGACTGGAGGAAGACTAACAACCTGTGATATGCAGATGACACAACCTTGCTTGCTGAAAGTGATGAGAATTGGAAGCACTTACTGACAAAGAGCAAAGGCTACAGGCTTTCTTAAAACAGAAATCCTCACAACTGGACCAATATGCAGTATCATGATAAATGAATAAAATAATGAAGTTGTCAAGGATTTCATTTTACTTGGATCCACAATCAACTCCCATGGAAGCAGCAGTCAAGAAATCAAAGGGGATATTGCATTGGGCAAATCTGCTGCAAAAGACTTTTTTAAAGTGTTGAAAAGCAAAGACGTTCCAATGAGGACTAAGGTGTGCCTGACCCAAGCCATGACATTTTCAGTAGCCTCATATTGTGCAAAAGCTGGATGATGAATAAGGAAGAACGAAGAAGAATTGGTGCATTTGAATTATGATGTTGATGAAGAATATTGAATATATCATGGACCGTCAGAAGAGCAAACAAGTCTCTCTTGGAAGAAGTACAGCCAGTGTGCGCCTTGGAAGTGAGGATGGTTAGACTTCATCTCATGTACTTTGGACATGTTATCAGGAGGGGCCAGTCCCTGGAGAAAGACATCATACTTTGTAAGATAGAGGGTAAGCGAAGAAGAGGAAGACCCTCAAGGAGATGAACTGAGGCAATGGCTGCAACAGTGGGCTCAAACACAACAAAGATTATGAAGATGGCACAGGACAAGGCAGTGTTTCCTTCTGTTGTACACAAGGCTGCTATGAGTGGGAACAGCCTCGACATCACCTAACAACAAAACTATTAAAAATTAAATTACATAAACTTATAATTAAATACATTATGTTAAAAATAAAGGTAATAAATACTTGAAATTACTCATATCTTAATTACTTTACTATTACTTAAGCCTTTAAAGTTATACTATATATGGTCGTTGTTAGGTTTCGTCGAATCAGTTCCAACTCATAGCAACCCTATGTACAACAGAAGGAAACACAGCTTGGTCCTGTGCCATCCTCACAATCATCATTATGCTTGAGCCCATTGTTGCAACCACAGTGTCAACCCATCTCGTTGAGGGTCTTCCTCTTTTTCACTGACTATTTTAGCAAGTATGATGTCCTTCTCCAGGGACTGGTCCCTCCTGATAACAGGTGCAAAGTATGTGAGATGAAGTCTTGCCATCCTGCTTTTTAAGGAGCATTCTGGCTGTACTTCTTCCAAGACAGATTTGTTTGTTCTTCTGGCAGTCCATGGTATATTCAATATTCTTCACCAACACCGTAATTCAAAGGCATCAATTCTTCTTCGGTCTTCCTTATTCATGATCCAGCTTTCACATGCATGAGTGAGACCATTGGAAACACTATGACTTGGGTCAGGTGCATCTTAGTCTTCACGGTGACATCTTTGGTTTTTAACACTGTAGAGAGGTCTTTTGAAGCAGATTTGCCCAATGCAATGCGTTGTTTGATTTCTTGACTGCTGCTTCCATGGGCATCGATTGTAGATTCAAGTAAAATGTAATCCTTGAAAATTTCAACATTTTCTCCATTTATAATGTGTTGCTTATTGGTCCAGTCGTGAGGATTTTTTTGTTTTCTCTATAATGTGGTTTAATCCATCCTGATGTTTGTAGTCTGAATATATGGTATAAATTATAGATAATAGTGTACTATTGTACATCTCTTCCCATCTTAGTATTTAGTGACATTATTACAGTAGCTTGAAACTGATCATACTTGGAGTATTTACAGCACAAATGTGGTTTTGGTGATTGTTTAGACTTAAGAAAGTGGTGAAGAAAATGGTAATAATGAAGATTACACTTAAATGTATGAATTACACCTCATGTAGAATAAGCAAAAATCTTCACAACTGGGCCAATAAGCAACATCATGATACATGATATACAGAGGAAATATTGAAGTTGTCAAAGATTTCATTTTACTTGGGTCCACAATCAACTCCCATGGAAGCAGCAGTAAGAAATAAAATGATGTATCGCTTTGGGAAAGTCTGTTGCAAAAGACCTCTTTAAAGTCTTAAAAAGCAAAGATGCCACTTTGAGGACTAAGGTACACCTGACCCAAGCCATGGTGTTTTCAACTACCTCATACGCATGCAAAAACTGGACAATAAATAAGGAAGCCAAAAGAAGAACTGATGTCTTTGAATTATGGTACTGGTGAAGAAAAGTGAATGTACCATGGACTGCTAGAAAAATGAACAAATTTGTCGTGGAAGAAGTACAGACAATGTTTCTTAGATGGGAAGATGGCAAGACTTCATCTCATGTACTTTAGACATGTTATCAGAAGAGACCAGTACCTGGAGAAAGACATCATGCTTGGTAGAGCGAAGGTGAAAATGAGGAAGATCCTCAAGGATATGGATTCACACAGTGGCTGCAACAATGGGCTCAAACATAGCAAGGATTGTGAGGATGGAGCAGACCTAGGCAGTGTTTTCCTCTGTTGTACATAGGGTTGCTATGAGTTGGAACCTACTGGACAGCACCTAACAACAATATGGCTGTAGACATTACATTGTGAATACTACAAAAATTTATGAAATATTCTTACAGTATTCAACAATTATTATTCAGTTTAACAAAGGAGTTTTTCATGTCATTAATGTTGCAATATATGTCTTCATATTTTCACAACATTTATGTCAGAACTACACTTGTTCATTAATTGTAACCATAGGTTGGCTATGGGTACCATAGCTTGCAAAAATCAGTAAAATCTTTTTGTGAGAATCTATTGGATTTATGGAATTTACAATAGGGAGTATTTTTTTTTATAATTTGTGAATTGTGTGCTAAAATTCTTTGCATCTGAAAACTTATATTATCATAAATATGTATATATGTATATATATACACATATACGTTTTGAGGAGAGAGAATTTATTAAACTTTCATGAGCACAACACTGGCAATATGATATTAGCAGCAGAAATGAGGAGGCAGGGATACGTTCAAAAATCTTTGGAGATGGGGCTACAGGATGTGAAAACTGTTTAAATATGGGAGATGAGCAGTGATTCAGAGATGCATGAGGTTTTGAGGCTTGTTGGCAGATATTATTTGGAGAAATACAAAGAAAAAGAAGAAAATATTGATGGGAAATTTATTTAGACTGCTGAGGCTTCCAGTGGGATATGTCTAGCAGATGAGAGTATTCAAGCATAGAGATACATAGATTTGGGAGATGTCTGCACTGAGGTGTCCTCAAAGTCATATTAAAATCAAAAAAGAGAGAATGCAGCCTAGAAATATCTATGGCAGGAAACCTAATCTTAGGGGAAAGGAACAAAAAGAACTGTAAAGAAGGGATCACACACATTCAAAGAAGTAGGAAGAGAATAGGGCCACTATGGGGGTCCAAGAAACGTAGTGAAGTGAGAATGTCAAAAAGGACATGAAAATAGAGATAAATAACACTGAGAATTCACCATCAGACTCTTTTTTTTCTTTTTAATATTTTATTGTACTTCAGGTGAAGGCTTACAGAACAAATAGTTTCTCATGAAAGAGTAGTACACATGTTGTTTTACGACATTGGTTAACAACCCCACAACATAT